>NW_024096777.1:0-536803 GCF_016545835.1 Crotalus tigris
CATAAAAGCAGCAATTCCAAGTGCCTGGAATTGGGTCTAAGAGCATGTAGCATTACTGCTGATAAAGATCACAACTCGTTTCTTACCTCATTTCTATCTACCACTGTTAAAGAATCTGGGAAGTTTAAGGTCACATATGAAGCTCATCTGATTTACTCCTGCCACTATCCTCATTTATGGAGTTAGATTGATTTATTACTATGGCTATTGAAATTGCCAATAACAGGTTGGAACTTATTTTTCCATAGTCACTGGTTCTGTAAAATCTACAGTTACATTTAATGGTTTACAGATCACACTACACACACACATACACACACACCCTTCTCACCCCTATGTATGGTTTGTGTCTTCTTTAATCTACCAGAAACTTGGAGTTTGAGGGTTTAGTGCAGTATCTTAGTTATTCCTAGCACTGAACTCTTCTGGATGGACAGCTCTGATGTTGTTTTTAGGATCTGTTGGAAACATTCTCCTAAATTAGGAGTTGTAGCCTTACCACCACTGGGACTGTTTTGGCCTTTACTTTCCACAGCTTCTCTAGTTCCTTCTTCATGGCATTTTTCCAGCTTCTCATACTCCTTCTTTTCTTGGCATCCCTATTGTTGAGTCCTTGGTGGGAAGCAGACACGAGAAGCAGTTGAAGTTCTCAGTTTTCTTTATTCTGCGTTCAGCTTACAAGTAGATGGCTTCAGCAGCTCCCAAAACCTCCCAGCTTCTTATATAGACATTTCCCGGGTAAATGCGATACTTTTCCCGCGCCAGCACCCACGCATGTGCACGGCGCTGGCGACAGCCTGTCTGGTCCCGGGCAGCTTTGCACCTGCCCGGGACTGCCTGCAAACGCCCGAGCCGTTTGCAAGGCTCGGGACGTAACACCCCTTTCCCCCGGGCTAAAACTACTACCAACATATAATCATTTATTTTATGCAGTGTTCTGCTTCTCAGTGCTCCTATCGTTACCTGGCTTTTGTTTAGCCATCAATGTTATGTAATCCTCTAAGTATTTAGGAGACTTCTTTGCTCTCTGTGACCTTCTCAGCTCTGGGTTCCTAGCATGAGTTCCCTGACTGGAGGGAGATGTGAGCCTGTTCTCCTTATTTTGCCTTGGTGCCTTCCAAGGACGTGCCCCGATGCCTGGCCTGCTTGCTTGCCTACCGGGCTCGTCAGGCCAGGGCTTCTGTCACTTTGTGACCTGGTTGACCTGCCTAGCTGTAGACCCTCGGGCCCCTTGAAGTGATAGCCACTGCTGGGCGTCTCTGTTGAACCTCCTAGGTCCTTCCAAGACCTGTCAGGAGGCTGTCCATTCCCTGAACCCCGTTCTGTGTCCGGGCTTGTGTGGGTTTCTGTACTTTCCCAAAACTCAGTTACTCCCTGATTTGGGCTAGAGGTGTTCCTCGACCACCTCCCTGTATGTTTGACCCCCTGTAGGATTTGGGGTAAGGTCAGGCCAACCTTGGGGATTGTGTGCCAGCTCTCTTGCGGGGAATGATTTGTTGGGATCCCCCCGGGTATCCTCCGTGACTGGAGTAGGCGTGGATGCCTGGTAGTTAGGTAGGCTCATAGAATTCTTGTTCGGAGCTCTCGCGGAACCCTGGGATGGGCCGTTTGTGGCTCCATCAGTGGAGATGGGCAGCAGCTCGTGCCCTTCCCTTTGCTCCAAAGGGTCCCGCGCCCCCCCTGGAAAAGACCCAGGAGTCTCATCTGAAAAGTCCCGCCTAGGGCGGAGTTGGTCGATGTGCCGACGCAGGACACGACCGTTGTCAGGGCTACCTCGAGGATAGAGGACCTGTACCCTGGAACAGACTCGGGGACCCTATGTATTACACGGCCCGTAATTGCGAGCCCAAACCGGGAACCCCACAAGTAGTTGTCTAGGTGCCCTAGGATGTGAGGTAGATGAAGGCAGTCTGTCCGGATGCAACCGGTCAAGTTTAGTAGTAAGTTGACGCCCCCAGCGAAGTTCAGCTGGGCTTCTCCCGGTAGAAGTGGACGGTGTGGTGCGATAAGAAAGGAGAAAGTCAGCCAACCTGTGATGCCAGTCCCCGTGAGTCTTTTCAATGCGTCCTTTGTGATGCGCACCATACGTTCAGCCATACCGTTGGTGGATGGGTGGAAGGGTGCAGACGTGGCATGACGAATCATGTTTGCCTGTAAGAAAGCTTGGAACTCGGAGGAAGTGAATTGAGGGCCGTTGTCAGACACAATGACATCTGGAAGCCCGTGTGCAGCAAAAATCCCCCTCAGTACCTGAATAGTCTTTGCAGTTGTGGTGGATGAGACAGGTACAACCTCAAGCCATTTTGAATGGCTGTCAACAAGGACCAAGAAGAACTGGCCCTGAAAGGGTCCAGCGTAGTCAATGTGCACCCTAGACCATGGGGACTGTGTTTCCTCCCATCTATGCACGGGAGCTTGGGGCATCTCTGGGCGAGATCGTTGGCACAGGTGGCATGCATGCACCTTAGCCTCAATATCTTTATCTAAATCAGGCCACCACAAGTGGCTGCGCGCAAGAGCCGTCATACGAACAATGCCAGGATGACCCTCGTGGAGGGATTCTAAGACCCTAGTCCTCATTGAGGTGGGAATGACAACTCTGTTTCCCCAAAGCAGACAACCCTGAGAAAGGGACAGTTCGTTCCTTTTGGACCAGAAACTCTGAAACTCAGGACTAGGGCAGTGCTCAGGCCACCCGGACAGGACCCAGGAGCGGACACGTGAAAGGGTGTGATCTGTACCTGTTTCAGCGGTAACATCCCTGGCACTAAGAGGGAGCTCGGGCAAGGCTTGGATTGATAGAATGTTGACAGCTGGCGCGGGGTCAGCTTCTACTACTGGCAGGGGCAACCTACTGAAGCCATCAGCATGGCCATTTCTTTCCCAGGCTTGTGGAGTAATGAAAAATCATATGCAGACAAAAAAATAGACCACCTAAGCATTCTAGGGGAAATGATTTGGGGAGTCTGCTTACATGTGGTAAACAGTCCCAGCAGAGGTTTATGGTCAGTGAAGACCGTGAAATGCCTGCCATATAGAAAGTCGTGGAATTTTTTAATTCCAGCAACAACAGCCAGAGCCTCCCTGTCAATCTGAGCGTAGTTGCGCTCGGCAGAAGACAGTGTTCTGGAGTAGTATGCAATAGGAACCTGAGTTCCATCAGACCTGAGGTGACTCAGGACAGCTCCAACCCCGTAGGGGGACGCATCACAAGCGATGCACACAGGAAGAGACTCGTTGAAATGTGCAAGAACACTGTTAGAAGTGAGCAAGGCCTTGACTTCTTTAAAGCAAGCCTCATGTGTATGTGACCACTGCCACACTGCTTGTTTGTCTAGTAGCCTGTGAAGAGGCTCAGCTACACTAGCTTTATGTGGAAGAAAAGAATTGTAGAAATTCAGGAGGCCCAGGAAGGCCTGAAGTTCGGCCTTGGACTTTGGCCTAGGTGCTTCTAAAATAGCGGTCAGTTTGGATTCAGCAGGGTGAATCCCAGCAGCATCAATTTTGAACCCCAGAAATTCAGTAGAAGGCACCCCAATTTTGCATTTGTCTTTTTTGAGCTTGAGGCCTGTTTTCCTGAATCTTAACAGAACAGCCCTTAGCCTTCAGCTAGAATGTGTGTGGAGTCTCCTGCAATTAAGACATCATCAAAGTAGGGGCAAACCCCCGGTATGCCCCGCAGTGTGTTTTCCATTCCGCTTTGGAAAATCCCAGGAGCGACATTCACTCCAAACTGCAGCCTTTTTACCTTAAAGGCTCCCCTGTGGGTCACAATAGTCTGAGCTATAGCAGCAGCAGCATCAACAGGCAGCTGTTGATACGCTTGAGCTAGGTCAAGCTTTGCCAAAACGCGCCCCCCCTTGAGGGAGGCCAGAATATGACTGACCACAGGAAACAGGATAGGGGGGGGGCCAATTTGGGTTGCTGCAATTCCTTATCCGAGTGCATTTGTAGAAGCACAAATGAGAGAAATGTCCCCATTTGCCTTTAGAGGGCTGTGACAATTGGGGGATCTCAAGGACGGAATCAACAGGTTATAGGATTTCACCCGTTAGAATCAGTTTTGCTAAATCAGTGTCAATCTTACTTTTTAAAGCAAAAGGGACCCTTCTTGCTTTAATCCTAATGGGAGGGACAGTGGGGTCTAGCTTTAAGGACACAGGTGGTCCTTTGAATGTGCCCAGCTGGGGGCTGAAAACATCTGCAAATTCTGTGCAGACTTCCTGTAGGTCGAGTGTTTGTAAGCTATTGAGTCCTGTGACGTGTATCCACAGGGCCTCAAACCAATCGAGTCCTATGAGACTCGTTCGTTCACCCCCTACTACTAATAAGTCTAGTGGACTTCAAAAATCTGTATGTGCACAGTATAGGGTAGGCCTCCCCCTTAACACACACTCTTGAATTTTGAAAATCTGTTAACACAATGTCAGAAGGCCTTAACTTGGCCTGAGTTCCACTACCGGAACAAATCTTCCTAAATGTATGCAAGGAGATAATTGAAAAGGCAGACCATGTGTCTAGTTCCATAGATAATGGAACCCCTTGTAGCTTCACCTTGAGTGACAGCTTTTTCTTAATGGGCTTGTGTGTGCCTGTCCTAAAGATGCTCCTTCGCGAAGCGCAAAACCCCACCCTATTCTGGCTGGGGACCCTGGTACTTTTCAGGCGCAATTCTTCCTGAGGTTGTACCTTTCGTCGGCCCAGACACACAGCTGAAATGTGTCCTTGTTTGCCGCATGCCCGGCAGGTAGCAGAGCGGAACTTGCAGTCGGTTCTCCTGTGGCGACCTCCACAGCCGATGCACTTGAGCGGAGCTGAAGAGCTTCCCTTCTGTTTTTCTTCCGTCGTGGGGTGGAGACGGTCGACTTCCTCGTCCGGACCCTCCTCGGAGTTCCTTTGGGCGTCTTCCTGGTGCACGGATGCAACCTCTGGACTGTGTCTGATCGGCCGCATGTTCTTGATAGCGCCGCCTGCTGCTTCTTCTGCGGTGACTTCCCTTAAGGCATCTTGGTAGGACAGTTCTTCTTTAGCGAAAAGTCTCTGTTGTAGATCTCGATGCCTTAACACGCACACGAATCGGTCCCTCAGTCGTTCTTCGAGGTCTTTGACTCGCAGTGCTTGGCGGCCTTCCGTAATGCGGCGATGAATTCTTTGGCCGACTCACCGGGCCGTTGATCCCTCTGCTCGAAGGTGTGGCGCCATGCGATGACGGACATCTTGGGGTGGAAGTGCTCTTTCAGTAGCTTCTTTAGATCTGCGTAGCTGACAGACTCTACTGGACCAGGTGCTGCAAGGTTTTCTGCGATGTCGAAGGCGTCTTGACCGCAAACACAAAGCAGGGTGGCAGCCTTCAAGCTCTCGTCCCTCACGTGGTTTGCCTTGAAGTAGTTCTCCACCCTGGCTACGTATGACTCCCACCGCTCTGGATGTGAGACGTCGAATTCCGAAAGCCTTCCGATTTTTGCCATCTTTAGATCTTCAGGAGACGGGTCTATCAGCCAGCCTACCCCCGACTGCGCACCGGATTGGCGGGCAGCTGCCGAGTCGACGCCGTTCCTTTCCGCCGCTCAGGACTCCTTGGGTAAGCTTACACTTCTTCCTTTCCATGTAGTGCAAGGCATCCCACCTTCGTCGCCAGTGTTGAGTCCTTGGCGGGAAGCAGACACGAGAAGCAGTTGAAGTTCTCAGTTTCCTTTATTCAGCGTTCAGCTTACAAGTAGATGGCTTCATCAGCTCCCAAAACCTCCCAGCTTCTTATATAGACGCTTCCCGGGTAAATGTGATACTTTTCCCGCACCAGCACCTGCGCATGCGCACGGCGCTGGCGACAGCCTGTCTGGTCCCGGGCAGCTTTGCACCTGCCCGGGACTGCCTGCAAACGCCCGAGCCGTTTGCAAGGCTCGGGACATAACAGCTAGTACCATGAATAGAGAGAGAAAAATTGGGCTTGCTAGGCCATTTCCATGATACTGTATATAATCAATGGTTTATTTATTTATATTCAACCAATCTTTATAGTTTTTTGGCTCTGTTTTTGCTTTGATTGGTATTCTTGTTTAATAATATAGTTATTGCAGTATAAATACACTTGATCTATCTCTGGCTTCAGACCCATATACTATAAGTATATACTATATTTATATGTGTAAGTCTCAGTGAACTCAATGGGGTTTAACCAGAGTTAGCATATAGAAAATTCATATTTAGTTATATATGAACTTGAAAGCAGGCCTAAATAACCATAATAGTAGTTTTAAGTAAATATGCACAAAATTGGTTTGTGATTTCCAGGAGAGGTGTAGCAAATTGACTCTGCAAAAGAAGAGTCAATAACAGTTGCAAAGATCAAGGAATAGTGAGTAGACCAGTTCTTTTGAACTTCTCCAGATATATTCATTCATTCATTCTACTTATATAGCTGCCCAACTTATGTACCATAACTATGGAAGGCTTAGAAATGGCAACTGATTGATGATATACTAGTATTTATTATTTATTTAAATGCATTATACCTGCCACTTTCACAAACCTTCATACCATTAAATCATTATCAACTCTTAACAAACATCTAAATAGATTTTCTTTACAAACAGCAATAAATCCAGCAAAAAAGATACAACATTGTTTAAGTATTAGATTCATTATCTAAAGTAGAATTAGGCTGTTGGTCCAAGACTTAAAAAAAAAAAAAAAAAACAGGAAGAGAAGGAAATAAAAATATTATTTCTACTCTTTATCCATTCTCTTCAAGATCATTGTTCCATACTCTGGCAGTCTTTCTGTATGCATGAGAATTAAAACAATCAAATTACTATGCAATTGCAAGAAAAAGTTAGGCTAGCTAAGGTGAAATGCTCTTCTCTGTCTGGAAGAAGATTCTCACAGGAGAGAGTTCTTACTAAATCGGATGGAATTCACTTAGTACAGGCTCCATTTATACGGAGTCTTCAGAAAGTAAAAAGCAATTTATTTGCTGCCACTGAAAAGCTCAAGGAAATGAAATGTGTAGTGTGTGATGAAATCAGCACAATTTACAGTCTTACTGAACTGCTCAGGAAAAACAAGAGAATCCTATTACTGCAGAGTTTTCTGTTGTCGAGCTTGGAAATTTAGCACCTCACTGAAGTTTTCAGTTCTGCTGCTATTGTCTAGTACATCTAGGTTAAAGGTAGTTCAAGGCTATATTTCACATTGGATATAATTTCATCCAGCTAAAGCAGAGCCACAATACCAATTTGAACCATAGATGCCTGATCCTGACACTGGTTTGCATTCTATAGTTTACATTGAATACTTGCTCACTTTGTTCAAAGGATATCAGAAAATGATGCCATTGTATCTGTGGTCATTTTGCTACCTCTCTTTTGATAGCACAGACTGGTAGTTGACAATATTTGATATTAAGCTCTTAAGATCAGAGCATCAAATCCGGATTGCTTCTCTTGGACATGGTATGCTCAATAAGAAAATATGGCATTACTTATGTTTTAATACCCAAACTATCCTGGATTCATTAAATTCTCTCAAGTAATAACTCTTCCTGCTGCTTTAAATTTTATTTATGCAAGCCTATTGCTAAATTTACACACACACACACACACACACACATTCATATCTTCAACAATCAGCAGTTTTCTTAAAGGTGATAGTACATTTCAAAAACATATTTCATATTTAAGTAAAACAGTGTTCTCCTCTCATTGCAAAGTTCCAACAGTAACATTTGTCTCTGCAAAAAAATGTACTGTGTCACATTGTACGTCAGGATGTCTCCAGATTAAGCAAAGCACAGTACACAAAGATGTTCTTGTGAACAACTGATCTTTTCCCCCTTTTATTCATAACATTTCAAGATAGAAAAGCATTGCTTTGTATAAGTATTTCATTATTTCAGCTGGATAGTTCTGCAAGGATAAATATATCCTCTCTACTTCTACTTAGATAAGAAAGTTATGCCAACAAATTTATGGCCTAGATTGACACACCAGACCAAGATTAATTAACTCCCTGCCTGCAAAAACAATAGTTCTGCTACTTTAGCAATATGTATTTATCACTATTAACTCTTACTTTATTCCCCATAGAGTTAATCAAAGGCTTTAATTAAAATATAGCAACAGTCTGTCATGCTAGCAGAACTTTGATCTTTGGATCCTCTTTCTCTGAAGTGTGTGTATATCTTTCTCCTTGTATAGCAATATCTTCACAAACTTCTTTCTGGTGATCTTCCATTGCTCAGACTCTGTTGAACTTTAGTTTATTCATCTTTTCATATGATGCCTGATTATTTCTGTTTCTCTCTTCTACATTTCTCTACAATAATGAAGGGAGATTATTTTTTTACATCTAATTGAAATATAAATTAGCATGTCAGACAGTATACATCTACAGTACATTCAACATTTGGTTCAGTTGAGCTGAGAACAACCCATGTATTCTGACATTCAGTCGTGTCCAACTCTTGGTGATTTCATGGGCCAGGTCTCTCCACATTTTCACGACTGAACAAATAATGCTAGTCAATGCAGCTTTAAAATACAGTTTCCAGGATATGTCTTCCATCTTGGATCTTAAGATATGAAAAGAGTCTCTTTTAAGACAGTTATTTGCTTAAGCCATACAGATGTTGAAAGTATTATTTGGTTTTGGGAAAGATAGATAGATAGATACTTTTCATTTAAGGCAGCAAAATAGAATTCCTCAAGTTTTTTCCCAGTATTTTGAATTTCTATCCAGAATAAATGTACAAGACTATTGACTTCAATGAACAAAAATCAATAGAGAAAAAACACATATGGATACTGAAAGCAATGAAAAGAAAGGGAATGTGGTCGTAAATAAAATTCTGACCATGGACCTGTTTTAAATGTACACAGTTGTGTCAGGTATATTGGAAAAAAGTTTTTGGATCATAGCAACAAAAGCAAGAATACTGGTGGGCATCCCAGACTTCATGATGACTCCATATTCAGTATGTCCTTAACCCTCTCAACTTATCAGATGGAATATTATATGATTAAATACTTGTTCGATATGGTTAATATATAATATGTATGTCTCTGTGTGTATGTATATATATGTGTGTGTGTGTGTGTATTAACCAAGTTAGAAAGAAAAACGAACACCAGGATATAATAAACCTGTCCTTGGTCCTGCTGGTTGTTTTACGATCCTCAACACTTTTCTGGCACGTGTGCAAGCGCCTGGAGGGCAGCTGTCCACACGTCCCTGCACCTGGTCTCCCTCCCCTTTCATTCTGGGGGGATCAGGACAGGTTGCCAGATGCGGAAAAACTCAGCGCTGTATGGATGAGTACAGACAACGGGCCGATGACGTGCTCAAGGAGCCGGGCGCAAGGCAGGAGGTTATATGAGCTGGCTTCCAAATCTCCTTTTACTCCAACTCTGACAACGTCGGCAGTTTGGCTGACGAAAGCTTAGTGACTCTTTTTAACCACAGGTTTGTTTACATTAAACAGTCTGGTTTATTATATCCTGATGTTTGTTTTTCTTTCTAACTTGGTTAATATGATGCACAGGATTCGAATTTTTAGTATTTTAAAGGATAAGTGTGTGTGTGTGTGTGTGTGTGTATAAAGTTTGGATATAAAAAGGCCCTAGAGAAAAATTATTAGATGGTGTATTATAGGATTAAATATTGTTGGAATATGGCCAAAAGAATAGATAAAGGGGCCCTATAGTAAGAGAAATAAGATATATAAGTAGTATAATATTTTTAGAATATATGAAATGTTAAAACATTGAGAGAGTCTACTAAATGAAAAGTTTGGATATTTAAAGGCAATAAATTTTGAGAAAATTACAACTGATAAGAGTGGTCCGAATACTGAGGGGAAACTAAGCTTCAGTAAGAATCTTGAAAACAGGGCATATAATGCTTAATAAGATGACTTTTATAAATACAGTGGAAATACAAGCTGATTAAAAACATGTTATATGTTGTTGTTATTATTATATGCATATATTTTAAAACTGTTTATATTTAACTTGGTATATACTGAAAATATTAAGAATTATATTTGTTTAATGTAGACAAAAGGAGAATGTTGCTGGAAGAAGAGAGGATCAAGAAAAATATTACCAACGTATTGATTAATTGTAGGAATTAATTATCGTTGATTGTTTTAAATATATGAACCAGACAACACACTGTTCATGAAGCACTAAAGATTGTTATTGAAAAAAAAATAATAAAATATTTTTAAAAAACAAAAACAAAACAAAGGCCTTTAATCACAGTGAAATCCCAGAACCCTACTCAGTCCCCCAAACTGGTCTGAAAAAAATTAGAGTGTAACCACTCTACTCAACGTATTGTATCACTACCATGCCGCCTACGCCCTTGGAATACAAAACTTGGGGAGAGGGTAATTAAGTGTGGTCCCTTACTGACTGTCTCTGCAAGAAATACAATAGTTATAAAGCTCCTTATTTCATGCTGAGATGCATGCCACCTTTGCAATTGCTAAGGCTATAAGATTAGCTAATGAAGATGCAGACTGCCTACTGTAAACTCTATCAGAATGTGAACAAATTTCATTTTGATGGCTTTGCTGATTATTACCACATAGTGACTTGGGGAGTTTGCTAATAAATTGCTACCCCTGTTATTACTTCTCATTACAACAGATATTATCAGCCCACAACATTATTCCCTAGATTTTTCATGTTTAGAGCATTATATCTGTAGAGTATCAAGGGCACGGTAATGTGTTATGCTCCTGTCTGTCTCTGAAGGGATTGCTCATTCATTCATTTTTAATTGCTACAGAACAATGCTTAAATACAAATGCATGTTTAAAATGATTTTTCCAGTTGCTATGTTCTTTAAAGGAAGATTATTTAATTTTCTTTCTCCACAGAGTTCATTGAAAGAGTCAGACTGTCCATTATTCACAGGGCTTCTGTTTTAGATATTGCTTCTGCTAAGCCATAATAGGCAACCTTTGGGGACTTGGGAGAGTATGGAATGATTTTTGTTTGCCTTGATGAATCCCAAAACAGATGCATAGAATTTTCTGTGTAAGTAGGAATTCTGTTTTATATTATATCAATTTTAAAAAATTAAAAAATAAGGCATGAGTACTATATGGATGGGAGCAGAAATTCTGCATCATTAAATAAGCAAATAAATAACAATATTTTATTTTATTATGAAATGAATATATAAATTACATATTTATCATTCCTAGTTATTGGTTTCTGGGTAGCATTCGGGTTTATTCTCATCTAATATCTTTATTTTTATTTTATTTAAATTATTTTTAAGAGTCATCTATCCAAAGACTAAAACAATCATAACAGGGTAAAACTATGATGCCCCAGTTAACATAACCCCAACATAAAAAAGCAACATCATTAGCAGAACTCATTTAACTGACTAGCACAAATGTCTTGATATCCAGTCAGGTTTTCAGAGCCTTACAAAAAGTCAACAGGTTTGGGATATCTGAGGGGGTGGGGGAGTTCTAGGCTTATATTTTATAAACAGAATAAGAAGAAAACCATGTAGTGAGTATTATATACAACACTAGATGAATTGAAGTAGTCTTAAATGTTAGATTTAAATCTTTTTTACTGAATTGTTTTAAAATTGTATTCAATCTGTTGCCTAGATCAGTCCCCCCCCCCAATCTTTTGGGCATCAGAGACTGGTTCTGAGGAGAGGTTTTTCTGTAGCCCAGAGGGGGTGTGATTTCGCATGTTGCCTGCATCCCGTGGATGGGCTTCGCTTCTTTGTGCAGCCCAGTTTCTGGAGTGCTATGGCCCGGTTCTGGCCATGGACCAGGGTTGGGGACCCCTGCTCTAGATTGAACATCTAATTTGTATATTATTTGCCATCACAAGTTAACCTAAGACTTTGTTATTCATTTTGCTAAAACTAATTGGGAATATGGAATTACATGGCTATAAACTGGGTAAAGCTGAATCAGATTCAGTAAAAAAAAATCAGATCATCTTACATCTTTCTTATGACTGCAATGTTTGTGACAGTGTAAAATAATGAAATGCTGTGTTGGAACTCTCTTTCCACTCAAATAGATGGTATTTGGAGAAGCCTTAAAATATAAAAAGCAGCAACCTTTTGAATAAAGTGATTACCAAAGGCCTTACCTGTAACTTTAGCTTCTTATCACTCATCTCCATGATATCTTCAGGATGGAAGCAAAGGGATCAGGGGATAAACATGGAAACTCAATCCAGCCCTTCTGCCAGTTAGGAAACTCCAGAGAGGTGACAGCAGGAGGACCACTTCACAGCCAACAATGGTCCAGAACGCTCTAATTTTTTCAGTAAAGCTCCATTCCACAGAGGATTTTGATTAGTTTATATTGGCTCTGGATTTTAAGCACTTCTGGTTTTCAATGTCCTCACCTCACTGCATTGGACCAAGGACAAGGAGTACAAGCCTCCCTTATCTTGGAATGTTTCCCCTTCTGCCCAGAGGCAAACCATCAAGGTTGAGGAGTCTTTGTTTATACCAGGAGACAGTGAAATAATCTCAACATTAAGGACCATCTGTGTCTCAAGGTTATTTTGACTGAAGATAGGAAAGATCACCAGGAACAAGAAAGAACAAAGTATAACTCAAGGGTGACCCTTTGGCAAATAAAATAAATGCTTACTTATTTAAAGCAAAGGTTTTTCTGTTCAATCATGTCCAACTCTAAGGAGAAATGCTCATCTCCTTTCTTGGCTGAAGGAGTCAGTGTTGTGGTCATGTGGCCAGCGTGGCTATATGCCAAAGATGTACAGAAAATTTTTACTTTCCCACCTATTTATTTAGTCTCATTTGTATGCTTTCAAACTGCTAGGTGGAAAGGAGCTGGGGCAGGAATGGGCACACCTCATTGTGCGGCGCTTGGCTCTCAAACCGAGCTGTCAGCTTTCCAGCTGATAAGCTCAGCATCTTTAACCATTGAGCCATTGTGCCCACCATTGCTTACTTATTTAATATTACATATTGAATCAATACAGAAAAATATGAAAACATATAGAGTTTTGTATAGCATTCTCCTAAAGGAAAGAGATATATACCACTATTCAATTACCCACCAATCTTCCAGTCAAGCTATTAACAGTACTCTATCTATCTATCTATCTATCTATCTATCTATCTATCTATCTATCTATCTATCTATCTATCTATCTATCTATCTATCTATTTATCTATCTTTGTTGTCATTGTTTAAAAAGTTTACATTTCAATATCTGGGCCAATCACTCTTTCTCAGCCCAACTCACCTCACAAGGTTGTTGTAGGGAAAATAGGAGAAGGAAGGTGTGTATTGGATAGGTTCTCTGGCTTGAGTTATTTGTAAAAATAATAAAGACAGGATATAACTAAACAAATAAATAATTTGAAATATCTTCAAAATTTCTCAGCCTTACTCACTAGTTCCTTGCTTTCTCGGTCCATTGGTTCCTTTCTTGTTCTATCCAGTCTTTTTTTTTTTTTTTAGTTTTCCTCTTAATTAAAGTCCACCCCAGCTCTGATCATTTTCTTCAAGCATCTCTTCAAGCTCACATTTGATGTAGTCCAAGTGAAACTGATTAACAATATACAGTAGCTGTGAAATTTGCACTTTAAATGTTAAGATGCATGCCAAGGGATTGTGGGCTCTAACTTCACAAAATTAAAAATGTTCATCCTAAAGTACAAAAGGATAGAACTACTGTATTGGATTTTTTTAAAGCATCAACTTTTTTTTCAGGTTCACATGGAAGCTTAACTCATTAGAGAGTAGCATTTTCTTTGAAGTTAGGATGGAAACAAGATGGTATCCTCCATTGGCCTTAAGTGAATGAGAGCAGCAGTAATTGTGTTCTGAATTTAAACTCTTTTGTCCTTGTTATTGAAGAGGGCAATCATTTGTAAATGTTATTAAAAGCAGGCTGCTGGTTTTAGATACAGTTTTCAGTTCCTATCAAGAAACTTATCTTGACTTATTACATTTGAAAGAATACATTATGAAATATTCTTTTTTTAATAGAGAGGCATGCAAAATAAAGAATAAAATGATTGTGTTTTAATTTTCTAATATATAAGATGCCCGGGATTCTGGTTGCCAGGCAGAAAAGCAGAATCTCAGTAAAGCATCAAAATACCAAGCAAAGAATTAGAAATCTTTAATTGAGCTATCTTATACCTGATATAGAACAATGAATAAACAATAACTGATGCAATGTGAATTCGTTTGCAATAAGACAGTCTCTAAGTGTGTTTTTTTTAGTAAATTAGAGAAAATGAACTAAAATTAGTCTAATGCAGAGGCCGGCAAGCTGAAACACTGAAAGAGCCACTTGGACACGTTTTCCTCACACACAAAAATCTGGGAGCTACATAATGCATGTGCATATGTGTGCGCACACATGCGCATGGAACAGGGGGCTTGATTAAATAGTGGAGCCTAAGGTGAGACATGCACCGGCTCTGCCCCTGTCCAGCTCCATCCTGGCTTCTCCTCCCCTCAGAAAAGACTGCTCTCCCCCCATCCCACGCTCTCCCTCTCTGGGACTTTCTTCTTTCTTCCTTTTGGCGCGAAGGTTCCCAGGGAGCGGAGGAGGAGACCAATAGGGAGAAGGAGTTGAGGGCTCACCTATCTCAGCCTGCTGTGGGAGACTGGAGTTGAGGCTTCTGGTTCGCTCTGGGAGGGGTGCTTGGAAAAGAAAGGATGAGAAGCGGAAAGTGGGAGAAAGGACATCTTCCACCTCTCTGGGGTTCTTTTGCTGGGAGGCGAGGAAGCAGCAGTTCTGCTCTGCAGGAGGTGGGAGCAGGTGGCCTCTCCTTCAAGCTTCGCCAAGTGACTCCAGGAGTGAAGTGTGGTCCGAGTCCTCAGAATGTCAACTTTGCGAAAGAGGGAGGCGGTGGTGGGATTAAAATAAAATGGGATGGGGATAGGTTGAAGAAACCCAGCAGATGCCTCTATTAGAGGGCGAGCAAGAAAGGCAAGATCAGGGAGAGGAAGAAAGCTTTCGGGGCTTGCCCAGCAGGCAGCTGCTCCCCTCTCTCAGAAATCGCTGTGGCAGGCAGCAACCACGAGGAGCAACCAGGATTGGAGGAGCAGAAGGCAACACTGCCAAAGAGGAGGAAAGAAAGGAAAAGTGGGAGTCTTTAAATAGTCATGCCCACTTCCCCCTTTTTTTTCCAGTGTGTATGCGTGTCCATTGTGTATGCGTGTCAGGTTTGGAAGCCTCCATTTAAGTCTCTGTGTGTGCACAGATATAGGCTGCCTATCTCAGTCATATGGACGAACGGCCGTGTAAACAGTACCATATGGCTCTGCTGCCACCGCTGCTGGATTTATAATATTGTCTTTTGCTGTATCTTTAAGATACAATTATCAGTGAAAATGTGGGCTCCATTATAGAATGAATAATTAGACGAGTAGGTCACATTCTAAATACACTGCAAAATCTCAGCATAAATGCATCTAGTTTGCCCTTACTATCTATAATTTTGGAATAATGATTTTAAAAAAGTTAAATATGTCAAGCCTCAGACCTGTGATATTAAGTTTTTTTCACTGTGAATATATTTACTTGGATGAATATTTGTTTTCTCTTAGCTTTGTTTAATGGATTGCTGATTGACTGTGACATGAAATATTCAAGTCAAAAGAGACAATAATGGTAAATAGAATTTGTGAGTTGGATGGCCATAGAATAATTCACATAAATAAATAAACAAAAAATACAGTCATTTTAACAGTTATTTAAAGCTACGTTCAGCAGTCTTTGCATTGTCCTCTCCACATATTGCAATATAGATAAATAAGTTAGTAGTGCTTCAAAACAGAATCTTGCCAAACAATCACTATTTAATACTCAACTGTAGGAATAAATAAAGATGTCATGTCATATTTTCCTCATTAATAATGTTTGTGAGCACAAAGTTAATTAGAAACCAATGTGTCAACATCCATCTATCAAAGACAATTGGAATATATTTACATGGGAATGTATTCTGCTAAAGTAAATTTACTGAGATTATTGGAATACATGATATATCAGACTGCCTTTAAAAATGGTTTTAAAATCACAGCTTTCAACAGCAAGACTACTAAGTGGGAATAAATGATCTAACCAGTACTTTATCATCTATGTATTGCTGATCAGTTTTTTCTGGGTCTGTTTCAAAGATACAATTTTAATTTTTAATATCTAAATGGTTAGGGACTAGGTGATTTGAAGGATCTAATTTTTTTATTATTGTTGTTGTTTTTTTGTACAATCAACTAGAAATTTAGACTGGATCTGATATTTTTATCCACTCATCAAGACCTTCTCAAGACCAGAGATAGGAAGATGTGGATGTTTAATGTTGTTAAAGATATCATCACAGAAAGTTAGCTGTTCCAAGTAAAGCTGCCTTTTACAATTGACTGATGGGGAATTTGTCAATGCCAATGGTGTTCAGTGGTGCTCCAAATATTTTAGGATTCACCCAAGGCACCAATTACTGTTAATACTACCTTTGCTTTATTTTGCCACAGTTGTTCTATTTCTTCTTGCAAATCTTTGTATTTTGTTACCTTTTCCAGTTCTTTCTCTTCTATTCTGCTTTCTCCAGATACTGCCACATCCACTATCCAGACTTTTTTGTATTTTTACTGACAACTGTTAAGTCTGAGGCGTTCTGTAACAGGTGCCTGTATGTTTGAATTCTAAAGTCCCAGAGCACTTGAGCTTCTTCATCTTCCATTACTTTCTCTATTTTATGATCCCACTAGCTATTGCTAGAGCAATTAATGAAGTTTCTTCTTTGTGTGTCTCCTCTAAGCAACATGTAGCAAAGAGCTAAAAGGGAAGGGCTTTTCAGTGGTAGTACTTCAGTTATGGAATAGCCTCCTGGAAAAGGTTTTTTTTTTTTCTGCTCATATTCTGTTATTAGATTTTTAAAATACTTTAGACTTTCTTTAAATTTTTGTAGTATTAGATCTCAAATTCAAAAATTTCAGCTGCAAAGAAAATATTACAATAATTTTCTAATATTAATACCTTCAACATCTCTTATTCAGGGATATATCAGCATCTTGTGGCAATCAGTATAAAAACTGCTGTCCTTACTATCCCAATATATTTTGAAATGTCTTTTATTAAACCATAGACTATGAAGCTAAAATTCCTGCCTCAGATCCCTGATTATGATGTTCTAAAAATAAATTTAAAAATGCGATAATTTCTATCATCTGATCCCATGTGATAGTAATATAACAACTATGGAAATAAGATCAGTCCTTTGAGGATCAGCAAAATGGAAAAGTGCCTTTACCCATTTCTTCATTGTACTTAAGTAACACTCTTAAGGCAATCTGATGTTAATTTATTAAATTAAATTAATGTTAATGCTTTGTAGTAACAATTCATAATTTTTCTAATATGAATTTAAGAATTTCTATGCTGGAGACCAAAGATGGTCCCATTCAGTTTTCTGTTGGCAGCATCATTCAGTTTGTAAAAGTGAAGCTGTTCAGTATCTTTCATTTTTAGCAATACTTCATGTTGGGAACTATATCACTGTATATCAGCACTCATTTCCACTATTATAATTAATGCAATGGTGCTATCTGAGTTATGTGAGCCTGAACAAGATTCCTGCCACTTCCCATCATAAGAGTCACAAGCATTCAAAAGAATCAAAATGCTGAATGGATGCTCATCGCCCACCCCATGCTTCTACAAACAAAGGTGATGCATCTTATTGATAAATTGATTTGATAGCATGCCAACTCTGATGCTGAAGAAATCTGAACCTTTACCAACTATCTAATGATGTTGTGGCTTTTTAAGCAGAGCAAAGCAAAGTTGGCTTCTGCTGCTTGCCTTGTGATGCAGGAAATAAATGATATCTTAAAAGAGCATCGATTATAAAAAGGACTCTATGCCCTTGAGTTATAGCCAGATTCTGAGTGTCTCTGTATAATTGCTGATGGATAATAACTGATGCAAAAAGAATGAATAAGCGCTGGAATAATGTTGCACGGCATTTAAGTATACTCCAGGGATAATATTCTGTCTAGAATTGACCAGTAAATGATTTGTAAAATAAGAGTGTTTACAGGTATCCTTTACATTACTGTACAATTTAAGAAGATGGTCCTTTTCCTTTAAAGAATTTAAAGAATAACAGTGAATCTTAAGAAAATGATAAAATGCTATGATCAACCACCAGAATTCAGGTTAGATGGATTACAAAGGACCAGGGCTTTTTTTCTCATAGAACACCCAGAACGGAGTTCTGGCACCTTTTTTGGATGGAATCTTGTAGGGTAGGCAAGGGGGAGAGAGAGAGAGAGAGAGAGAGAGAGAGAGAGAGAGAGAGAGAGAGAGAGAGAGAGAGAGAGAGAGAGAGAGAGAGAGAGAGAGAGAGAGAAGCACTGCAAAGGACAATCAAGAAAACAAGCCAACAGATCATCAAACAAATTACCTCACGGCACTCACTTGAGGCACAAATGATGGCTCAAATTATTTTACTTTGGACATATCATGCAAATATACAGCTCTCTGGAAAAAACTCTAATGCAGGTGGAGGAAAGAGAAGAAGGGGATGAATAGCAGCAAGGCAGATGGACTTTGTTATAGTGGCAATGAGTGCACCCTAGGCAGACATGAAGAACTGATTAGGGATAGATTATGTTGGAAAAGTTTTATTGGTCTGGTTGCTAGAAATTCAAAGCACCTTTATGGTCATCATCATCATCATCATCTCTTGTAGTTGTGGTCCTTTCAAAGGATGGAAGACAGCCTATTAACTAAGAAAAAATGGTCTGGAAACATTGTGTCAACAGTGAATGGAAAGGACCAACTGCATTTGCCACAGAGCACAATCGCAGAGTGGAATGGAAATATTTGCCTCAATGCAATGAATAGCAAGAGAGCTAGATAGCATCAGCTACTCTGACCCAACAATAACAATAACTTGTTCGAGTATAAGCCAATCAAACAAATTATTAGGAACCTAAAACATGTATTTTAATGCATTCAGAAAGTAGAATGGAAGTATCTTAAAATGTATCAAAAGATCAGAATAAATATAAAAATATTTATTTTTCTATATAGCACCTGTAAAATGTAGAATTGCATCCTTCCTGTTTCTTCCTACTGTACTTTCTAGATGGACTATGGAAATTCTACATAAAGAATACATCACTTCTATATCCCAAACTACTGTATATGTAGCAGGAATATAGCTATTAAAGAATATCTGATGTCTGCAGCGACCTTCATATTGCAGAAATTATCTAAGCACTGTCTGAGACAGTGTTGGGTTTCAGGATCTGGTAACCATGGTCTAGAGAACAGATTCCTGATATTTTATTGGCAACTGTAATTTGGCATTTTCAGAAGCAAAGCGCTAAGCAGCTAAGCAGGGACTGATGAGATCCCTGTTTTTGTAGCTAAGTATTATCCTGACCATAGAGAGGAGGTCAGTTAGTTGCCTCTGATCTACTTTGCCTGTGAAGATGCCAGGCAGAATTGCAGGTGAAACATCATGAAATCTGTTCTTTAGTCAATGATCATTAAATATCAAAGCTTAACACTGTCCAACAGATACGTGAAATCCCACACAAGTATATCTTTTGGGTACTTTTCATATTTAGGCCATACTCAGAGATTTTTTTAAATGTTTGACCACCTAAATACAAAGCATTGATTTATTTGACTGTAAGTTTAGAAACATCTCTATCATGCAGGAATCATACATTTCATTCTATCAGATATCCAGGATCATTTATACTTTCTGTCATATATACATTTAGACGCCAAACTGGATGTGCTGCCATATGGTGCACAGAGTGGACTCATACAAGGGAAGCAGAGTTGCAGATGGACAAAAGTTGGAATGAATTGTGGCAGTAGACACAAACTATCAAACAGAGTTTCTTCAATACGTTTGACATCATCACCAATTTTAGCTTAGGGTAGATTAACTCACCCAAAGCCCAGAGTACTTTACAATTTGGCTCTGTGAAAGCTCTTTGCAACAAGATATTCTGGCAAAGGACCTTGACCCAAAATTAGATGTTGCAACACTAAGTGCTTGTCAATGTTTAATTTCCTGTGGGAACTATAACGAAAGTCTAAATAATTAGCACTATGATCTGACCATTTGAGCCATTATACTGTGGCATATATTATTACTTATATACCAGGTATTTGCCTTATAACTTCATTTCCTAAAACTAGAAACTGCTATTTTACTGCTGAAGAACTTTAATTTTTTGAGCCAATGTACAGAAATTTATACATCCCCCTACAAATTGTCAAGTATGTAATCAAGCCCACAATAAAGGTGCAGTTTCAAGGGAGAAAGATAATAATGTTAAAACTTCATTTTGAATATATCAATATTACAATTCTTCATTTCATGCTAGTGTCCCTTGATCCATGGCATCTGAATAATTTATCACATATTGTATCTTGTATGGCCATATCCTTTTGCTGTGATATTGCTGAGTTTCACAGCTGAGGAAATGTCTGTAGCAACAGACAGCATTCCCTCCATTCCTAGTAGCTGCTGTGTTTTTTTTTCTCATAAGACAAGAGTTTGATTTAGAACTAGGAAGCCAGATTTCATACACATTTGGGATCAAGGCACTGCTGACTATTCAGTACTAATTAAGCTACTTAGCAGTGATTTGACTGTTGCTGATGGAATGTCTATCCCGCTGTGTGCCCTGACCCATTTGGCACTTGATATCTAAACAACTCCATGCTTCTTTATTTCCAACTATTTATCTGGGTTACTGTTTACACATGAGAATCAGACTTAATAAAGAATTGGATTATGAGAATGGAAAATGCTAGTATATTTCATTCATCATTCACAATACTCAGTACTTATCTAAAAAAGTCTTCAAGGTTTAATTTGTTTAGTTAACTTGTAATTGAGAGCTGGAATGGGAAAACTCTCATGGTCAACTCGTCCTGGCCAACTTACCCTGGGACAACTCACTGTAGAACAATTCAATAAATACAAAAGTTAAATTAATTTTTACGGCACTGTGGTCAATAGTAATAAAGTAAAGTCAATCCAGAAATACAGGAGTTACTATAATTTCAATGAAAATGTGGTCACCAATAATAAAAGTACCTAAATGAAATAATTAATACAGCATTGAATTTTCCCACAGTGAGTTGTCCAGTGGCAAGTTGGCTGCAGCAAGTTGGCTGTGGTGGGTTGGCCATGAGAACCAATTTGGTGTAATGGTGTAATGGTTAAGACACCACTTCAGTGACCTTAAGTTCTAATCCTGCCTGGCTGAGGTGCCTGTGGATTTTAAATTGAACTATAGTATTCTGGGCCTGTTATAACATCCAAACAGTTTATAGTCTGTATTTATTAATAATATTCTAATGGTAGTTTACTTTTAATTGTATAGCCCCTCTACTTTATCTACAACATTCATACAGAGGGCCATAACCTACATTCTGAAGATAAATGTGATTCTTATTCCTATATTATAGACTTAGTATAATTGAAAGTGCAATTTATGACCAAATAAATGAGAGCTACTTCTACTATCCCCTACTGGTTAGATAGCAATATTCCAACAAAGTTAGGGCAATTGACACTTATATATAGTCTCTATTTTCATTTGATATTGAAAGATTTCTACGTATCTATGTTGTTGTATCCTTCTATAAATATACTTTTCCTTGTTCCATTATTTCTACTGTCTTCTTTGCTTTCTTTTTATTGCCATGATCCATTATTTCATTCAGAAAATTTTGCCTGTATTGCATTCAAATTCATTGTGGTTATTTCCTGTTTCTGTTGCTTTCATGCCCATCTGATTTCCTGAGCTCTTGGCCAATATTATAATGTTATAGCTTGGGTTCAGATTCATATTCTTTAGCAAGTCAGCCTTTCCCAGTTAGGGGTCTTTCTAAATACATGTAGATTACAGTTCCTAGAATTTTCAATGATTACCATGCTAACTGAAAATTTCTCAGATTTTTATTCTATAGCTCTGAAGTGCAAGCCCAGTAGGATAGGCTACATTAAACAAAGATATATTTAATCATTGTTTACTTGACACACCACACTTCTTGAACTCATGCAACAATGTAAGCCAGGGGTCCCCAACCTATGGGCTGCATCTGGTCCTAGGCCATGGGTCTTGGCCAGTGAGCCATGGAAATGGCTGGCCAGTGTGTGCACATGTGGGTGCTCATTGCGCTAGCACCCATGGCCCCATTTGCGCATGCACACGGGCGCAAATGAGGATGCTAGCATGGAACGAGTGTCTGCAGCCCATTCACACATGCGTGAATGGGCTGCTACCCACCACGGGGTGTGTGTGTGGCCATTCATGCATGCACATGGTGCCAGTGCATGCCATATGCATGAATGGGGTTGCTAATGCCACACCAGTGTATGTTGCCCTGTGTGTGCGCATGCATGCACACCAATTTTGAAGCTGCTCTCCTTCCCTCCGGTTTGCGAGCCCAGAAAGATTGTAGACCTCTACTGTAAGCCAGAAAACTATACTGTGGCTGTAGAGCAATGCTGAACCACACAATTTGTTCCTACCACTGCTCACTAGTAAACTGTAAATCTGTAAGGCAGCCTTCTTAAATGTGGCATCTCCAGATATGTATAACCTAATTAAGGTTACCTAGGAATTTCACAGTTTAAGACTACAAATGCAGGATGGAAAAATTCAGATGGTTGATAGCAATTAATCCATCAACTGAAAAATATATGCTAAATTCTATTGACACTAAAAATCTTAATCTGACCATTTCAACATTTAACATGAAACTGTTTTTAATGTTTTCTAACAAAGATATGCAGATATAGTGCAAATGGAAAATGCACCATCTAACCAATCTAAATTATGAATTGATAATTATACAAGTATACATGCTGTATTTTAATCAGGAACTTTTTATAATAATTATTATTGATTAAATGTAAAAATGATTTTCAAGATACAAGATATCATGTTCATATCAAAACAGATGGAGTCATTTTTCTAATAATTTGGAAGCTTAAAAATATGCTACATTGATAGTAAAGTCAACTGAGATCTTTGTAATTCAGCCAATGAAGAAACAAATTTATATTCATAAAAAAATCTATATACATAGTAGGCTGCAATGTTTATTGCCATTGTACAATTTGGTAAACATCTACAAGCTTCCACCGAATTGAGGTATAACAAACATCCTGCAAATCCACTGAATAATCAGCAAAATTCTGAGGCTTATTATTGTTCCTTTAGGGAATGCAAACTGTGAACTAATGTTTTAGTTAGCAAAAAAAAAAGGCATGAAAATATGTACTGTTTCTATACTGCAAAACTGTTGTCTTTTTCTCAGTTGGGAATTTTTGAAAAAGCTAATTCAGAAGTAGTTTGTCCAGTTATTCATTTTTATCCAACTTTTCTACACAATGCCTAATAACTACATTGTAATTCTGACAATGAAACTAAATGCCATCAGACAAAGTATAAGTTCCATATTAGCATTTTAGATCTGTTCACATGCAATGACACACTTGAACACAAATATATTTAGTTTTGCACTGGGAATGTGAAAAAAGTATAGAAAAGCCAAGAAACATCGCATGAGCTGGGCACAAAATGAAATTGGAGTCAGCGGGATAAACAAAGAGGCCAAGTGTGTCACTTTGTTCCTTCAGATAAAGTTCTTCAAGTCAAGCTTTTTTTTCCTAGCCTGATGCATATTAAACTTACTATCAGAACTGATTGCTAACAGAAGTGTTGGAAATCAGGATAAGGCCCACAGGTTGCTTTGAGGTGACCTCAGTTTAGTAGATTAAAGAGACTTTCTATGGTTGCAACTGAGAGTATAGAAGAAAGGGAGAAGAAAGAATATGAGGTGGTAGCTGATAGTGCTCCTATATTTGTAGAACAAAAGCTCTAACACTATTTTTTAGATTTTAGTTTATTTTTTGTCAATTTGCATTTTCTATTTAAAAGCAAGTAAGATCATAAGACAGTATTAGGAACATTAAATATATTTCTGCTGGGGGAAGAGTTTTTGTTTTTGGTCAGTCCTGATGAAATTTCACAAAATGTGTGGTTTGGCAGAGAAGAAGGTAAAATACAGCTTAACCTCACAATTGCCTACTGGATGGATAATAACAGTTTTGGTGTGCTTGTATTACATATGAACTATTCCATCAAACGAACTGTGTTTGTTGAAATTCCTTACCCCACTTTTAAAAGAGAATACATGAGATAATATAGCATTTTGGGATGCATGGTCCATTCATATGCAGAGGGGCACTTTTTAATTTTTGTAGTGCTGCTTTACAAATAATTTTCCACATTCTTTCATCTTCTTTGATGTTACTTCACCACCATTATTAAAATGTGCTTTACTACAATTAGGTATATTTATAAGTAGAATCTCAGTGATGTCATATCTGATATTCAAACAAGATTGTTCAGTTTTATAAACTTTGCATACTTTCATTTGAGAAGCTGAATAAATCAAATATGTGTATAAGAGATGGGCTTCTATCTGAATAGCTTCTTATAGCAGTAAATACACGTTGGCTTACATATTTATTTTTTATATTTATCAATTTTATTTTTATCAATAACTATATCCATATACTGTACATATAGACTATTAGCATAAGTATGTAATCTGAATATATAGTAAATTTTTATATTGGATGAACATACAAATTCAATTTAAAATGATAGGAAAATCAATTTAGTTTTTTTATATTTTAAGAACTTGGAAAGGACCTTGGGATTCAATAAAATTAATAAAACAATGCTACCACAATGGGAAAGATCCTTCGAATAACTTGCTATCTTGTGTGCTGAACTATAAAATAATCACCATGACTTGTAAAGTTTATTTTATGGTTTAGCATGTTGTGTGAACCCAGCTAACTGAGATTGATATTAATATAATAAACCATACTTGATTGTTTCCCAAAGATCTGTATCTTTTAATAAGGAAGTTGATCTATTTAGCTTAATCCCATTTATTTTACTGTTTGGAGTATGTCCTTTTATACAAAATAATGCAATAACTAAGAATAGTTTAAGGAAAGGACAAGAATGAATGGATAGACATCAAACCTAATATAACTAGCTAATATTTTAATCGATATTAGCTTTGCTTCTTCCAGAATGCCATTTGACTAATATGTATTCCAATGCTATCTAGCAATCAATACCCAGAAGATTGTTCAACAGATTTTCCCCCCTCACAAAATAGATCTCTTTTGATACATTACTGTTGTTTTACTGGACACATTTAATTATTGCAAAATAGTAGTGCTGATATCTGAAATCAATAAGATAACATCATTATTGATATTTACAGTATTTTTCAAGATACTCTACTTTCCAGACTACTCAAAAAACAACTGCATGAGTAATATTAGTAAATATTAATAATTATTAATATTAATAATACTTACTGCTCAAAAACTGCTGTTCTGCATGATTCATTCCTGTTCCACATTTATATAGCTATCATTTGAGATAGCTGTATAATAACTTAAATGAGAAAATTTTTTACAGTATAACAATCATAAGGTTTCGATATACGCCTACCTCTTAAGGCCATGGTTATATTGACATGCATTTTACTTACATTAGAGCGATGTTACCTGAAAAAGACAGATCAAGAAAACCGGCTGTCATCTGAAATTCAAATACCTATTGAGCTTTTTCCAAAGAACTTTCACTCCTCACTTTACATGCTGTATTTCTGCTTCCTATTCCTCTTTCTTGATTGTACAACATGAGGATTTTACCAGCTCGTTATTTGGCTGTGGCTACATATGCAAGTACTAAAAAGCAGAGACATCACCCTGCCAACAAAAGTGTGTATAGTCCAGGCCATGGTTTTCCCAGTTGCAATGTATGGCTGTGAAAGTTGGACCATAAGAAAGGCTGAGCGCCAAAGAATTGAGGCCTTTGAACTATGGTGCTGGAGAAGACTCCTGCGAGTCCCTTGGACTGCAAGGCGTTCAAACCGGTCAGTCCTAGAAGAGATCAACCCCGACTGCTCTTTAGAAGACCAGATCCTGAAGTTGAAACTCAAATACTTTGGCCACCTAATGAGAAGGAAGGACTCACTGGAGAAGGGCCTAATGCTGGGAAAGATTGAGGGCAATAGAAAAAGGGGACGACAGAGAATGAGATGGCTGGATGGAGTCACTGAAATGAACTTAAATGGACTCCAGAAGATGGTAGAGGACAGGAAGACCTGGAGGAACGTTGTCCATGGGATCACGATGGGTCGGACACGACTTCGCAATTAACAACAACAACATGTGCAAAATTTTAAACTATGAAATATTTATCAAATCTGGAAAGCAACTGAATGGGAACTTTCTTGAGGTTCCTCATCAACTAGATAATTTATATGATAAGTGATCTAGTCTCTTACAGTTCTAACACCCTTATTTCCATGGATTTATAAAGCATATATAGGGCATTTTAAGACAGTATGGTTTAGAACAGTTCAAGTATGGCTGCAGTCTTCAAAAGTTGGTCAGTGTAATACTTGTTTTGCTTGATTTTCTCTGGACAATATTTGATCTGGATGTTTTCCCCTCCAAATCATGGAATCCTCAATCAAGACTTTTGTTCTAGCTGGTCATGCATTCAAGCCATGACCCCATCTTTGTGTGATGAGAGTGAAATCGTTTCTATATTGTTAGTCTAGCTCCAGGGTTGATAGAGTTCAGCCCTAGCTTCATAGACTCTTATGTTATATATTAGATTCAGACTTCTGAATCCAGGAAAATGATACTGCTTTTTAGCAGAATAACAGAAAATAGAGCACAGTGCATTTGGTCAGGGAATGATGTATCGAATAAGTAGTGCTATTTGTAATTAGCATGTGATCTTGAAGTGTCAGGCCCTGTAATTAGGACTGATAGACATCGGCTGTGTTTGGGTAGAAACTGAAAGCTTATGTATTTAAGGCTTTATCCAAATTCCATTAAGTGTTGAAACAATTTCCCATTGTAACCATTTTCATGTGCCTCGTTCCTCATGTAATGGTTGGCTCCTGGAATTATTCAATTGTTTTTGTCTATCTTGGCTATCAAGCCCTTATTACCATGTTATCCTGTATTTGTCTTCTGGAATTCTGGAATTCTTGATCTTTGCCTTAACTATGTGCTTATTTAGCCCCTTGAATCTAATTATCCTGTATGAACTTTGTTTTTTGATTAGATTAACAGCATTACTTTGTGATTTAATGTTGTGAGTTTGTTTCCATAACTTACAACTGTACAGCTTAAAGTCTTTTGTCCAGCAGATTGATAATGACTTCATGTCATTATCAGTCTATACTTAAAACAAAAAATAGTGTTTTCCAGCTTCTCCTGATGTAGTTTTACTGGAATACAATCTAATATACTTCAGTAATCTTTTGGATATTGACACTGTTAGGGGTTGGGACCTACCAAGCTCCTATTGGCTACCAGAGGTTGCCACAGACCTGTTTCTTCCCCTTCAAATGTCACAGTGCCCTTCTGGGTCATTTCATGCATTTAGACTGCATAAAAAATCAGACACATGACTTCTGCAGGGTGATCTGTCCATGTAATACTTGCTATTTTCTACAGCGCTTGTCCGTTCTTATAAGGCCCCTTGCAAACATAAGTTTAGTGCAGTTTTGAAATACTGCTATTCCTATGCTGCACAGGATTTAAACCAGGACAGAGCCAGATTGTGCTCAGCGTGTGCCGTTAATTCTGTTGCATTTGGATTTTATTATTTCTGAGAACATATGCATGAGAACTACAACTATCAACCAGATCATTTAATACTTCCTGCACCAATTCTTATGACTATACCATAGTTATCTATGTTGGCCTTGGTGATGTAGAGCCCAGTGTGACAATCACAATTTTAAGCTTCTGGAAGTCTGTTCTAGTGCATTTGTTTGTTGCTTCCAGTACTGCCGGCCATGAATCCAAAACTTGACTGTTTGGACACTTTCTTCCAGCATTGTCATTCCTTTGAAACACTATTCAGAAATGGAGCTTGCATGGACTTGATTGTTTCTTTCTACTGCATCCCATTCCCTTTCATATCCTTTACTCATCAATGAGCTATTTTTGAAGATAGGTTTAGCACTCTTTCCGAAGACCACTACATCCATGTTTACAGAGAACTCCACTCATAGATAAAGGCACAGAGGAAGAGTTCCAAAAAACACGAGAAGCACTTCCTCCAGCTTCCCTTGGTATCCGTTTTCTATTAGTAACTTCAGGAGTAGTTAACCCTGCTCTTCTAAGCATCCATTGAAGTTCATTCATCCTGCTGCATCCCATTAGGAAGAATTATTCAAAGTTGTTTTTCCACTGGCAGATGGCACTAACAGGAGGAGAAATGAAGTCAGGACAATTGATTGATCCTTCTCTTTTACTTGGCAATTCCACTGGGAAGAAACTTCAGGGTGCTTTTACACATAAAGCATTTAATATCAAATCAGTTCAGAACTTCCAGAGCTTTTTCTCTTTTAATTAACAGCCAAGCTTTTAAACAACTAGGTTAAAAGCAATTACATATATAATTATACTGTATGTAATTGTGGGTATTATAATTTGAACACTAACTCATCATTGTCCTGAACTGTTCTGGTCAGCTTGTCTTTTTTCATGTTATACAGTTTTCAGAAAACCTATTTTGTTAGTTTGATAATTTCTCCATTGGGAATAACTTGGACCTGACAGTATGCTAACATTTCCCTCAGCAATTCAGAGAATCTAACTTCAGTATTCAGTGCCAAGGACATTGTGCTGTCCTACGCATAATCAAGAACATGATGCTCTTATAATTCACATGGAAGACCTACCACTTTTCCAAAGTAGCATTTTTGTGGAAATATGGCTGCCTGCCCATGCTTTAAAAGTTTCATAAATTATATATATATATATATATATATATATATATATATATATATACATATATATATATATATCAAGATAAAATAGTTCTGTTGCAAGGTACTGGGAAATTATATAAAATCAAAAAGTCTGAATAATTTTTCAGATTGCTTTGATTGGACAAAAACATTCATCTGAGACTCTATAGCCTAATCAAGGAAAAGAATTCACACATTTCCCACAAAATATATACAGTTGTGCATTTTTAGAAATGTCTAATTAGCAAAATACTTCTATTCATTGTCTTTGGATTTTAGAATGAATTAATGGAAATATGAGTGCATTGGCATTATATCAATATGGAAAAAAATCTGATTATACATTGCAATGTTACATTACCAGGGCTTTTTTTTGTCAAAGAACTCCCAGAACGGAGTTCCGGCACCTTTTTGGATGGAACCTTGTAGGGTACGCAAGGCGGGTTGTATGACGTGTGTGAGTTCTGGCACCTTTTTTTTTTTTCAAAAAAAGCACTATACATTACACAGATAGGTCTCAATCTTTATTCATCCATATGCAAAGTTGTGTATCACTAGCAGCTAGTAAGAATATGATTAAGAAAGCCTAATTAAAAGTGCATTGGTCAGTAAATTATAAAACAATGCAATTATGTTACAATGGTGATGGAAATTTCACCAAGCCATTAATTTCAAAAGAATATGAAATTTTGATTTATCCTTAACTATTAATGTAGATAGCATAATGAATAATTATTTCTCCATATAATACTCATATTTTATAAGAAATATATAGTATGCCTTAGTGCTGAATGATGTGTCCTTCATTCAACTTTCCAGATTCACCCCAAACCTCTGAGCAATTCTAGTGGGTCTAGAAAAACAATTTTCAATTTATGTGTCTGTTACACAAAGCTAGGTCTGTCCTATTTATATATTTACAGTGACAATTGATTCTACTACTGATTTAAAGAAACATGAAAAAAATGCATTCTTATGTAGGCACAACATGGCATCTGTACTCACTCCAAAGGGCTTGAAGGCAAAGATCAAAGACATTTTGGGGAAAACTTCCAAGGCTCACTGGGCAGTTTCTGATCCTTTCACCTATAATCGAGGCACATGAAAATAAGTAGTAAATAAACTAATACAATTAATATTCATTTCACATATTCATAATTTAAACATTTATAATTGTTTCTTTAGAAGTTCTTGCAATATATACTAAGTTACCTTTTTTGTTACTTATATCCTACTTTTCATTCAAAGCAGTTTACATGGGACTTCCCTTGATTTTATTTCCACAACAGCAACCATTTAAAGTAGGTAGACCTGAAATAGACTGATTGGTCTAAAATCATCCACTTATCTTTCTACCCAAGGATTAAGGTTTGGGTTGAAGCTCAATCTTCCCAGTCCTGGTTCAATACTGTAACCACTGTACCACACTGGTTCACAGAACCTTTAATTAGAGCAAAAATATTCAATACCATTTGAATATTAAAATGACTAAGGAAAGATACTTTTAAAAGAAGACAAAAGCTGTGTGAAGAGAAAATAGCCCTGTCAATTTTCTGAAGCTTAAATAATGTTCATAGATTTGACATTTTTCTACTCCATCATTAGAAATAAATAGAACAATAAAGCTTTTTGACAGTTATATTTCTGAAATGGTATTTTTTTCAATGCTACTTTTAGATTGAATGTACTTCACTTTTTAATGGATTACATAACTCTTTTAGTTTAGAGTATTGTATGATTGCATGCTTACGGGTGAAGTTTTGTTTTGCTTCTTCTCCTTTCTGCCTTGCCTTCAAATGCTAGAGCAAGCATCTTCCACTTCTTAGAAGAAGAAAGATTGGGAAAAAGTGGGCAAAGATTTATTAAGATAATAAAGGAAAGGAAAGAGGGGGAATGAAAACTATGAGAAGGCAAAGGAAGGAACAGAGGAAGGAAGGGAGGGAAGGTGGGAGGGAGGGACCATGTCCCGGCACTCGCCCCAACCTCCTCTGCCGGAGACCTCAGATCTACCCCAGTCCTGCCCAGGCACCCCTGAAGCGAATGATGTTGAGTTGCCCATGCCCACCCAGTAGGCCACGACCACCCCAGCCATACCTACCCAATAAGCCACACCCATTCCAGCCACACCCACCCAGCCCCCGAAGGCAACCACGATGCTGATGTGGCCCTCAATGAAATTGAGTTTGACACCCCTGCCCTAAAGCAAAAAGGGTTTTGGTTAAGATACATATATGGTTGGAAAAGATGATCAAAAGACGATAGAATTTAAACCAGAACTGTTTTTGTTAGGAATATTAAGAATCTAATTATGAGAAGGAGAATGAATATTTAATATTGCATATACTGACAGCAGAGAGAATAGTATTTTCCCAATACTGGAAAAATGAAAACTTACCAACTGAAGAGGTTTTAATTAGGAAAATCTTAGAATGTGTAGAAATTGATAGATTGACTTTAGAGATTAAAGAGAAAGAAGATTCATTTTACTTTAGAACATGGGATAATTTTTACTAATGGTTAGGAAAACGAACTAGTCAGAAATGAATGTGATATGTTATTTTGAATGTATATTAGTAAGAAGAATAATATGTATTGACCAACTGATACTGTTTATGATTATTGTTTATCACATTTATTACAGCTATTTATCACTATATCAATTATTGTTAACTGAATGTATGTACCTGGACAATAGTCTGTTTGCTAAAGATTGAAAATGTTACTGGGGGATAACCCCAATGTCGATCCCAACCCTGTCCTAATCCCAATCTTGACCCTAACCCTACCCTAAACCTTAATCCCTATCCCGATCCTATCTTATCCCCAACCCTATAAATCTCAATAAAATCTTTAAAAAAAAGATAAAATGAATTTGTCTAATATAGTTGAATAACGAAAGTCTCATCAACATGATTATTTTGCCAATTTTCATAGCTATACAGAGGTTTGATCTTGGACTTTGTAACTCTCAGTCTGATCACCTTCCCCTTTCCCTACCCTACCATTTTAGGAATTTCATGATATTTGTGAAGAACATGCCAGGAGTTTGCTTTTTTAAAATTTTTAATTTTTTTTTTTTTAAAAAAACTGGAGAGTCAGTTTGATCTAGTAGTTAAGGAACCAAACTAGAAACCAGGAACTATGAGTTATAGTCTCTCCTTAGACATAGGCACAAAAGCTACCTAAATGACTTTGAGTTAATCGTTTCTTTCAGCCCAACCCACTTCACAGGGTGGTTGTTGTGGAGAAAATCGGAGGAGGAAGGAGAATTAGGTATGTTCATTGTCTTGAAGTAAAAAAGCAATTTACATTTATTTGTTAGATGTAGTCATATTTAAATGTTTTGTTATGGTTAAGACTCTCAAAACTTAGAAACTCATGCTGATGAGATTAAGTAGCTTTGGATTTATTTGGTCTATGAAAGTGTGTGAAAATCTTTTAAAATTATTTGTTCATCCTTTTGCTGATTTTTGTATTTGCTGATATATTTGGAAATTAGGAAAATGATACTGGATCATTTAGCCAACACATAGTTTTGAAATGTTTGAATGGTAAAAGCTTGTTTTGAATGTCTACAGGTGTCTTATTACTGTTAACAATAGAGAAAAATGAGAGTTAATTTGGTCATTAGCTTTACTGTAAATGATAGACACAGCAGGGAATTTTTCAGTTAAATATATTCTGTGATAAGCATGATTACCCTTATCATTAAAAAACTAAAGCCATACTATAGTTTGTTTGTTTTAGGCTTCATGTATTGTATTAATCCAGTTGCTGTGGTTTATGAGCCATGAATTATGGTTTAGCCTCTTGTGTGAACTCAGCCAACTTTGGTTTATTAACAAGTCATTAATAAACTATAGTTAAAATAATATGGGAGTCCATTCATCCTCGGGCACATATGTAGATTTAAATTAAGGGATTATGTAAAAAGGGAGCTATTTATTTCAATATTTTCCCCTCTTAAAATCCATATACATTCTCAGTCTGCTTTTCAATGTGTCAAAGTTGATATTGTTTTCCTTAAAGTATTCATTGCCTTAGAACTTGAATTCTCTCTGTATGCCAAGATGAGCTCCAGATTTCTCAATTACAGTGATTGGAAGAAGCAATACTTATTGAAATATATAGTTTAAATTTTGCCCATGATCTCTTCCAAAACTCTTTATAAATGATATGCATAGAACAATTTAATCAAATAATATTTTACCACATATATATTTACATATTCCATTATTATTATTGGCATCTGTGAGATCTATACGAGCAGAATAGAATATAGTAGGAAATGAACTATTGAGATCCTCAGGTTAGAATTTCACTTGGATTTTACAGGATAAACTGAAAACATGAATTTATCCACCAGTGTTTGTGAAATGACCTACTCATTTAATATCTAGTTGGTAGGAGATAGCTAAGAATAACATCAAAACTATGTGTTAGAATTAAATTAATAACTTACTTAACTTGCAACAAAAAACTCCTTTTCTTCACAGAGTTCATTTATATTCAAAGAAACATAATTTAGTTTTTAACATGCTAGCTGCTCAGTATGTGATTATTTCTAAGGCATTCAATATGCTCAATTACTGAAATGAAACAGGATGATTCTTAAAGGAATATAATAATAAAAAGCAAATATTTCAAAATTAATATACTAACTCCTGCTATTATAACTCTGAAAGATTGGAATGTGTACATTGATGGCAAATAAGAGATACGCATTAGCTTAGAGGTTAATTTTCTAATCTACTGATTTAAAATAATATCCATATGAAGAAAAGGCCAGGGATAGCCTTGTTAGTCCACAGAAGGAAACCTCAGCTAGTAGCAAACACTGGTGGCAGTGGGAAAGGATGAGAAAGTATGGCTGTGCAGCCAGGAGAGGTGTGAACCTGAAAGTGAAGAGAAATACTGGGCTGTGGGTAGCCCTGTCAATTATCCCACATTTCTCTGATCCACTAATTTTGTCATGTTTTTCAAAGAATGCAATTTGTCTGGCATGATCTGTTTTTGACAAACCCATGTTGCCTTTTGATTATGACTTTGTTTGCGTCTAAGTGTTCACAAAATCATTGCTTGATTATCTTTCCCAGAATCTTCCCAGGTACTGACAGGTCTGTAGTTTCCTGGATCCATTTATTTTTCTTTTATGAAGATGGGAACTATATCAGCCTTTTTCCAGTCATCTGGAAATATTTGGCTCCCATTCCTATTACTGATTCCAGAATTTACATTAGTTAGAGAGTATCAGTCAAGGTTTATAGGAGATGGAGTTAATTACAAATCCAGATGAGAGGTTTTCCAAAGTGTATCTCTCAAAGTCACTTGTGGTTAAGTGAAGTATTAGAAGCTACTGCTTGGTTTCTAATATTCTGTCTTTTGTATTAACATGTGCCAGATCATAGGCTGGCCATAAAAAGGATAAAGTATTTCCTTTCAGATTCTTAAAGAATATCTACAATTACTGTTTAAACTGACTTAACTCTAACTGTATAATTCCCCAGCTGCTGTGCCCACCAACCATTTTGGTCTAGTAACTCAATGGCCAATCATTTTCTTTCTGTGAACATGTTTTACACACACACACACACACACACACACACACACACACACAATGTTTTTTAAAAAAAGAACTACTAAATTATTATAGGTAAATATTAAGTTTCTAACTTTCTCTTTGTTTTATCAAACTGATATTAAAAATTAATTTTTATTTTTCATAAGATTTCTACTTTTCTGTTTATAAACAGTGGTGCACTGTTTTATCATTTTTTTTCAGTCACTTAATGTAGGAAGATATCATCCTCATCACCCAAACACCCTGCAGAAAATGATGGAATAATACTTTTCTAGTCTTACTTTTTAAAGAGCATGGGTAAAACAGGAAGCTCAAGAAAAGAAAAAATAGTAATTAGAAATATTACTTACAAGTAATAACTATTGTAGTCTTTGTATATTACTTATAGCAGTGGCCCCCAACCTTTGGCCACCAGGGACTGATTCCATTGAGAGAGGTTTTTCTGTGGTCTGGAGGAGGCGTGGTTTCGTGTGCTGCCTCCATTCCATGGATGGGGCTTTGCTTGTTTGCACAACCAGTTTCTGGCATGCTGTGGACCGGTGCTGGTCCATAGACCAGGGATTAGGACCTCTGACCTATAGTATTACTAGGTAAAAATAGTGGTAGAAAATATCAGAAACCATGGTAAATGTTGAGGGTATGTTCCTCCCTCTGTGAAGTAGACATTGAATTGCAAGTGTTAAGTTGCAATGAAATAAAATGTATCAGCCAAGATGAACAGGTATGGTTGAGAGAGCACAAAAGGAAAATGAATTCTTTGAAACCATAAGAAAAAAATGTAACAAGAACTATCAAACATTCCTTCTGTAACAGATTCAACTTGGTGATGCACTATGTGAAAAACTCTTTTTCAAAACATGTATGAAATGAAACAATGACCCTTTCTGTGAAAAAATAAAATCAATATATTATTGCAGGCCAGTAAAGTTAGTGATGATATTGACTGGAGAATGGAAGGATTAAATTGGTAAGAAATGGTGCTTCCCCCAAGTGCTTAGGCCTAGCTAATTATTTTTGACACCCTGGATAATAAAACCCACAGGAACATCTTTCCTTCTAGAAAGAAAAATGCAACAGAAATAATGACAATGCAATCACTGTAGAGTGCTATGAACTTAGCACAATAGCAATACAAAATACATGGTTGCACTTTCACATCCCTGTTCATCATTTGTCCCAAGTAATGATGCTTATGTAATACATGTCCAAACAAACAATTCAACATTCTGCTAATGCAAGCTTGTTTTCCTCTCTGATTCTAATTCTTATACCTTTAGAATCATTTATATCATTTATACTTATAATTCTTACACCTTTAGAATCATTTTCAAGAACAAAAAAAAACCAGTGCTGGTTCAGACTCTTGTTTATATAATCTTTGGCTATGTTTACAACTAAGGAAAGTGACATTTTAAGAAACTTGGCTCTACATAGTTCTAAAGTAGAATATCTGGAATATCTGGCAAGAAAATGGAATGTACTTGAATACCATAGATGTCACTTTAAAATGTGGTAAATGATAGAAAAACAAAAAAAGCAGCTGGATGACATGACATTTGTTGATGAACCTATGGCTATAAAATAATTTTTGCAATGTTGTTTACATTTTGGTTTACATGGGGGTGAGAGAGCTAAATATTTTTGTGCCTCTGGCAGTTGCATAACCCAAAAACTTTTTTTCCCTCTTAAATGGCACATTTTTGAATAGAGAGCTTATAGAAAGCAACCTCCTGGTCAGGGAGTAAATTTACACATTAACACTGAATCACAATATCATCTTTTGACCTTGGTTCACTGTGTGTAACTACCCAGAATCACATTAGATGGTGAAATGGGTGGCAAATAAATTTAATAAATATTTGAATCCAGCCATTATGTTTGTAAGCCATTATTGTGTGAATCAGATAAATGAAGCTTATTCAAAAATCATGATCAAACAAGCCAAATTTTGCCATTATTCATAATATTTATATTATATTATGTTGGATGGTCAGTAATATTGTATTAATATAGATGTCAGTCTGAGCATCAGCTATCTGATCTACAGCATTTCTCATTGTTTATCAGTAGAAATAATAGAATTGCATCCACAAAGGATATTCTTGTGTCATTTCATTGCACTCTTCTTAGATTCCGTGTCTGAGATATGCTGGAAGGTGGGTGGGGAACCCTGGCAGTCTTTTAAATCAGATAAAGCTCTCATTTGTTGATATTTCTGAATCATAGATCAAGAAATCAGGTGTAAAATGTACAGTTAATATCTATGTAACTTACCATGTTTTAATTTTTTTTTTTTACCAAAGGCTTGAAATCTAAAGAGATGGAGAAGTGATTTAGTTTATCAAGCTTTCTGCAAATATTTTAATGGTATTTTTCCTGTGTCATGGAGAATATTTACAAGTAGAAAATATTAGCAAAGGTTTTTAAACATTCCTTACATGCATCCTTGAACTGATTCAGCAGTGCCCTTTAAATGTATAAATTTCTATTCTTATGGAACTTCTAAATAATGCAAATAAGATTTTACCATATATCTTGTTTGAGATGCACTTTTATACCATAAGATTTCATCTGTCATCTTTATTATCTTAAATGTTAAGGTATTTGGGAAGTGTGTTTTATCATATATAAAATTAGTTACAAATGTAGCATCTATGCAATGTCATCCTCTAGACTCTAGCTGAACCTGTACTCTTTAAAAAAAAACAAATTCCATTATTAAATTATTTTGATTCAAAAATATTTTTCAAGATCACAGAAATATACTGGTACTCTGAAACAGAGCATTGTGCTAAAATTATTTTAGGGCTGGAATGGGGTCACCATAAAACAGATTTGCACATCATCAGTCTTTTCTTGGACTAATTATTCCAAAGAAATGATTATAATTAACCTATTGTTTCTACACATTATCCTGGCTATCCACAGTCTCAATCACTTTCAGCTGCTGCTATCAATACAGTATTCTTACAAGATTGAAGCTTGCAGAGAATGACTTCAGGTAATCATTGCTCAAATGAAGCTAGCAAAAGCAGAGAGCATTGTCAAGCTCATTTTTTGTATTCAACCTGAACTTCCCCAAACTACCAGTATTTCATGAACTAAAAAAACTTTGCTCACAAACAAAAACTTCATGTATTGTCCAAATGAATTTGTGTAGTAATTTGCAAATCATTCTCCTCAGTGGTGGGATTCAGCCAGTTCGCCCCACTTCGGCAGAACTGGTAGCTAATTTTTTGTTGCCCAGACCCAGAATGGGCTTCCGGAAGCAGCATCCACCCAGAGAACCAGTTGTTCACATATTTGAATCCCACCACTGATTCTCCTGATATGTTGCTATATGAATAGTTACAAAGAAAGATTGATTTTTGAAACTACTATATGTACCAGGAAACCTCAAAAGCCTTCTGCACAGAAGCGTTAGACTGTTTTCACCACTGCAGAATCGTGTGGCTAAGGTGTTTCAGTAAGCCTTCTGGAGTATGGTACCCATCATATCCTCAGAGTGTTTCATGATTGCAGCATGCCAGAAAAATAGTATTTGTGGGCTGAATAAAAAAAAACTAGCTAGTAAGTGTTAGACCTGGAACATGCCTCCAATAAGAAAACAAATAGCTACAAACAATCATGAGCTTGTTGGAAGGCAGAGCCTAAAGCGAGGGTGTGGAAATCTAAACAGTCTTTTCATGACTGGAAAAGCATCTGGTTGTAGAAATTAAGTTTGGTTTGAAGATAGCATTGTATAGTATTTTCTCACCCACCCACCCACCCACCCTCCGGAAAAGACAAAAAATAAGTTTTATGTTTAAATTTATATTCATGCATTTTAACATAGAAAGTGTTCATGAGGGCAGGAAACATTCAAAATTTCCAAGTGCATGGAGCACAGCTGCGGCACGCTTATGTTAATTACATGTATGCCTTCGTGCATATAATTATGAGGTTAATTAAAAGCAACTGAGATGTACACATTTTGCACTACTTCAATTCAGCTTGGTACAAGATAGAATGTTTAAACAGAGATACTAAGAGCTGTACAGAAATATTATTATTTAAAATGTTCTAACTCTCACATATTTAAAATAAACTCAGGTTTTCCATAGCACCAATTCCTTTAATACTAAACATTGTGAAAGATGCCTATATGTTCTGGAAGTCTAAACAATTCCAAATGAGAATGTCTATTATATGTTTTAAATAATACTAGAGTTAATGATAAACAGGGCAATAAAATAATTATTTGGTATTCAGTAATTGCAGTTAGACTACAGTTTGCTCACTAACACAGAGTTTTAAAAAAATACCAAGAAACTAAAGAAAGCTTAAAAGAAAAAAATGACTTTGCAGAGGCTGAATTCATGGGAAAAGATTAAAGAAAGAACATTTAAAAAAGCAAGGGAAAAGAAGAAAAGTTACCTGCTCTTGTTTGTTGGCTTGTATGTGATGGCCTTTGACTTAGGTCCTTTGGATAAAAACAAAAGCCGTAGAGAGAAAGAAAAATTGCTTAATTGAACAATAATCCTTGTTCTTTTCTGACTAGTTGTATCAAAGGCCATTTTTATCCTTCTGTTGGAGAATTTAGCACATTAGCAAACAAAACATAAGTTCTGTTTTCAAGAACTGAGAAATCATTAATAAGGTTTCAGCTAGAATGAAAGAAATGTTCTTCCTGACCGAGGATAAGGGAAAAGAATGAGGACATTCTGTAGCACAATGATATGTGACAGACAGGAGCTCTTATCCATTACCTTAAGAAAATGCTTTACTTCAGTAATTGGATTTAGGAACATATTACATATCACAGTAGAATTATGGATAATCCCAATACTTACAATATTAGTCTATTTATTTCACATTCAGCATAATGTAAGAAAAATAAGAAAAGTCCAGGAATTGTCAGACACAAAGAGTTTCCTTTTTAGCTTGAATATTGTAAAAATATTCAAATCAGCAGAAATCTTTTATTAATTGAGGAGTCGAAGTAGTTAATCAGGAATCTTTGAAAAACTCATAAATATTGCTTGGAAGTTTTAGTGATAGAAAAGTTTCTCCTATATATTTTTCCAACTGAAATGGAGCTTCTCTTTTCACGTGGTGGTTAAAGTGTGTTAAAAGCTGCTAATAATTTCTTTTGCTGTGTTGGTGGAGCATCACACAATAAGATCTATGGCAGGGGTTTTCAAACTTGGCCCTTTTATAACTTGTGGACTTCAACTCCCAACTCTTTACATTCTTTTTTGAGATGGAAATTAAAGTAATGAGCCAGTTTGGTCTAGTGGTTAAAGCAGCAAACTAGAAACCAGAAGGCCATGATACTAGTCTCACATCAGACATGAAAACTGGCTGCAAAACTTTTGCATAAATCACTCTTTCTCTCTCTCTCAGTCCAACCCACCTCACAGGGTTATTGTTATAGAGAAAATAAGAGGAGGAAGGAATATTAAGTACGTTCACCAATATGAACTATCTAGCTTATATAAAATGAAATGTCACAATTTTAGGGCTCCAGTGTGAATCAAATCAAGAGTAAGATGGAACATACAGTACTTGAAATGAATGTTAGAGTCAGTTTAATCTTTGTCCCTCCTCCTCGAAATGCATGAAAATCCACAACTTAAGGCATGGAACGTGTAGACGTTTTCACTTAAATATTGAATGCTTTTTGGTGAATGCCAACGTCAGGAATACAGGTCACACATGTATAAAAAGCAGGCAAAGTAAACATATGTATATATTAGTTATTGTCTGTTATTTGTATGACTCATTCAGCCAAAATATCTGGTAAAAAGTAGTCATGTACCAATATCTTAACCCCCACCACAGGCACAGATACGTATATCCAAAATTATGTGCTCCAACTTTGAGTAACATTGTAAACCTAAGTCTGTGATTAATAGGTTTTGTTTGATTGGGGTTGGCTTGCTAAGATGGTGGTGGTACATGTGGACTTAGCACATGGGGCCCCAACTGGCCCACACAGATGGTGGGTGAGCACACGTGTGAAGCTCCAATTGCATGAGCTGCGACAACAACAACTTTATTGTCACTTTGAATGTACACGAATCAGCATACATTAAAATGAAATTTTGTTGCATACAGCTCTCAAAGGGTCACCACCACCGATATACACTCCTTTTTCTTGGCCAACTCAAGTTTCAGATCACTTGTGCTTGCACATAAAGCTCCATTTCCTCTCCTCCTCCCCCCGCCAGGCCACCAAGCCAGCAAGGTTGGGGACTGCTGGCTTAGCATATTATTAGAACACAATCATATGGGGCTTCTGTTACACAGCAACAATTTATTGTACTATGAATATAATATCATTTTTTCTCAGTGGCTGGCACTTCAGAAAAGAATGCTAATGGCCAAAACTAAACAAGAATGTTTATTAAAAATGGTATCATAAAGGAAGTGGGACAATCTTAAAAGAAGTGTTATGTTTTATTATTTTCTGTCTTCATAAACTCTTAGTGCATCTTGTAACAAAAACACTTATATGAAAGAAATTAAGTTGCTATAGATTCAGACTAAGTATAGCTTTGTTGCTGGGGTATTAATCCTAAGGAACATTCATCCCCTGGACAACCACTTTATACAAACAAAACCCTGCTCCATTCCCACCAATGGAGAATTGATCTATACTTATAATGATGTCAGAAAGTCTCAGCTGATCTACTGCCAAATGTACAATAGATAGCAAAATAGGTCTCCAGGGCCAAGGTAATAATAATAATAATAATAATAATAATAATAATAATAATAACCTCCAGTGAGACACTACCTTGACGTGGTTGTGGGGCTTGTGTACTCTGAGGAAGATGAGAGCTATGCCAGAGGTTCAACCATACTGGACAGATCTCATCAGAGGAGTCAGACAAAGAGTGTCTCTCCCATAAAAAATATGGTGAGACGTAAATTGCAGAATGCCATACCGGATCAGACGTCGCCCGGGTGAACAAGGTCCGCACTAGATATCGGAGTTCCTGGATATCTGGTGAAAAATGGGTTACAGGACTCAGGACTGTTGGCTGAGCAACCAGGGCCAGCAGCTGCAGAACTACTGGAAGAAAAGGTGTTTACCCATCGCAGATACACAGTGATGGAAAACAAAGAAATAATGATTTGTTACTACAAGTCCAACAAGAAGAGGATATCTAAAACGAATGCACCAGTTCTGGAAAGAACAACATCCAGAATCAGAAATAACAGAACAGAGACTAGCAGATCAACGCCGATTTATAACACGAAATAAAGTATTCACAGAAACAGAATTGGACGAACTGCAAAGGTTTACCCAGGGCAAAGAAATCAAAGCCTTACCAGAAGTAATTCAGAATGTAGAGGCAAACCAGGGGGAGTTGGCAATGAAGGAATCCAGCAGAGATATACAACTGTTCTCATTTGGAAACCAGGCACCTCTTCCTCAGGAAGAACAAAACCCTCTAACTAAAGAAATAAAAGAATTGAAACAAAGAATAACTGAGTATCTAGAACAGCACAAAAACAACAGAATAAGGCTACCTGCATTGAAGCTTGTTCCAAAGAAACAGCTAGCACAAGCATTAAAAGATGCAAATACTGCAATATCAAGTTGAAGCACCAATTCACTGCAAGAAACAAACCAACTAATGTACAGCACAGCTGCAGTTATAACAGAATACCTGGGATGCAAAATCAACAAAAAAGAAAAACAAACAAACAGTGCACCAGAAAAATGGAAGGTTAGACTAGAAAATAAGATCAGCAAGTTAAGATCACATGCAAGCAAGCTAGAACAGATGAAAGAAAAGAAGCTGAAGAACAAGAAGACCAAAGAATACGTAATCAAGAAATACCACTTAGAAACAAGGAAGATCAAGGAAGCACTGGAAATAATAAAGCAACAAATAACAGCTATAGCCAGGAAAATCAGTAGATATGAAGCTTGAATTGCAAACTATAGGCAAAACCTCCAATTTCAATCCAATCAGAAACGTTTCTACCAATCCATCAATGGAGAAACTGCAAGGAATCAGTCAGTACCTGACAAGGAAGAAACAGTGCAGTTCTGGAAGCAGATATGGGATAACCCAAAGAAATACAACAAGGATGCGGCTTGGTTAAAAGAGGTGGAGGCAAATAAAACAGAAGTTGAAATGAAAGAACTAGTAATAACAACAAAAATGGTAGAAAAAAGAGCAAAGAAAATCAAAAATGGTCAGCACCAGGTGAAGATGAACTGCATGGGTTTTGGTTGAAACATCTAACTGTTATACACCCACTCATTGCCAAGCAGTTCAACAATATACTACAAGGAGGAGTGTGGTGGTCTCCCATGGAGAATGAGACACGCAGACAGGTATCTCGGGATGAGAGCCCAGAGCTGACTCCAGCACCCTCTTTTATTGTTACTAAGGTTTTTACATCACACAGCATAATCAAAAGACGTATATAGGGGTGGTTACAATGTATCAAATAACAGACACTCTCCAGATACAAGGCTACTGCAGGTGTTCTTATCAGAGTCTGTCCAAAAGGCTGATGAATGTATCCTGTGTCTGAAACAGTTATCTCAGGCCCTTGTGGGAGATGCCCATGGATAGATGCCCATGGACATTTGTGCAATTAGTCCCACATCTCCTGCTTTTCTGTTTTTTCAATGTTACTCACTTCCAGTTCCAGAAGGGATCTTGATTCACTGATTAAGGCGTCCTTCCTAGTGGAGGGCGTAACATTTTTGCACATTTGCAGGAGGGAGGGAATACATTGAATGCAACAACATAGCAATACAAATAATATCAAAATGGTTACTATAATAGAAATCAAAGATCGTAGCCAGGATCCATCTGGTAGCCAGGACCAAAGGGCACCCCAAATATCCACGGTGCCTGATCCATCACTGCGTAAGGGATTATTCTGGAGCATAGATTCCATTTTTCTAGCTGTAGCAGAAATATTAGGTTGAAAATCATGTATATACATACAACAATGAGAATGAATTAAGGCACATACACCGCCTTTTGCTGCTAAAATAATATCTAAAGCATACCGATTTTGCAAAACTACTTCCCTTATTTCCCCCATTTCTTGATTAATCATTTTAATGCTGTTAATTGTTTCATTAAACATATGAACAGTCCAATTGTTAAGCAAATGAAGGTCTCTATAGTTCATGGCAACTCCTAGATTGGGTAGAATCCCTCTGCTGATTTGAGTCTCTAAACTACCACCCAATGTTAGGGGTGGATCTGAGGAACCAGTATCACGTTTGTTCCGCAGGCGTCCATCAGGGAGATGAGGCAAGGCATATATAGCAGGAGTCAAAAGGCCCAGTGTACAGGTGCCTTTCCAATCCTTAGGCACCTGGCGATAGGCTCTACGGCCACATAGTAGCCACATATCGGGTAACTCATAATAACCCTGGTGAGACTCATTAGCAAATGTTATTATGGATTCCATGTCAAGGCAAGCCATGTAGGTACTGATGTTTGTCCATTGATTGCTTTGATAAGTGTCATTTACCTTAGTAAGGTTGCTTTTGATGGATTTACATTTCTTTGCTGAATTCCATATAATAACTTGTTGACAATTACTATAAGTTCCCAAATAAATGGCAGTACGGAATAGTCCTGTGCTATAAAAACAAAATCTGGCAGGTTCCATTATACGAGCACCCACAGCATATGTCATATTCAATGTCTCTGTAGTTATGCTCCACAGCTGCTTCCATCCTGTTTCATTGAACGGGATGGCATGGAAAATAAGGCCACCACGACTGTCACCAGGAATTTGCATGCAGATCCAACAGTTCATGACGTTAAGTGTAAGAGCAGTGCGCCTGGCATCCCGTACAAAAGCATTAAAAGCCCACAGTCCCTGATCCTCATATGCCTGGCTGAGGTGGTGTACGTTGAGCCATATAAGGACGAACACAACGAGCTGGAGTCCAAATGATCTCGCCATGGTCGTCTATTGCAGCATAGCCTCGACCCCAAGTAATGAGGGAGGCAGGCCCTTTCCAGGTGGGATCAGGCAAACGTCGATAGTATACCTGGGGGCGTGAAGAATCTGTGGGAGAAGCAGAAAAATGCCTGCTTGCGGCAGTTGAGCCAGGGGTGCCAGAAACATTCAAAAAGTTTAAGGTAAAAAGTACAAGATTAAGAGTGTTTTGTATCCCAGGCAAGCCGGGGGTATTTTCCCCTTTTTTTTTTGCATGCATAATTTCTTTTGGATTGCCCAGGATAGAAAAAGTACGAATACAATGATTAATAACATGTTTAGCAGACTCACCCCTTTGAGGGGTGGCCATAATAAAACCTGAATAGGTGTCAATGGAAACATGCAAATATTTCCAAGGGGCAAATGGTAAATATTGCGTAACATCCATTTGCCAAAGTTGACAGCTCTGCGTCCCTCTTGGGTTGACCCCTTGAGGAACAGAGTGTGCTTGGAGGCTGCAGGTGGGACATTGTTGTATGATAGCCGCAGCCTCCGTAGCTGTTAAAGAAAATTGTTTCATTAAAGCCTTCTTATTTTGATGAAAATATGAATGGCTGTCCCATGGAGTTATGGGAGATAAAACAAGGACGGAAACGTCCTGGTGAGTGGAGGCGGCCGAAGCGGCAGCATCCGCCTTGGCATTGCCTTCGGAGATAATACCAGGGAAAGGTTGGTGACTTCTAATATGAGCAGGAAAAAAACAAGTAGAGCGGGAATGAAGAAGGGATTGAAGTGTGAGAAAGAGACTGAGGAGAGAGTCATCCAGTGAGGGTGACACATATGAATCAGATAAAGAGGTGAGAACTTTATATACATAAAGACTATCTAAAATAAGATTAAAAGGTTCAGAAGAAAAAGTTTGTAAGGCCAATATTGTAGCAGCAAGTTCAGCACGCTGAGCAGAAGTTTGAGGAGGAGTAATTTTTGTGTGCCATTGTTCACCCTCCTTCCATACACATGAACCATAAGTCTTGCTGCCATCAACATACAGGGTGACAGCGTTAGGAATGGGAGAGGAGGAAATGGGAGAATGCAGAGAGATTGAAACATTATTAAGGAGTTGGAAGCAAGGGTCAGAGGGAATATGACAGGAAACAGATCCTGCCCAGTCAGCAAAAGAAAGTTGCCATACATCTGAAGAGTGTAATTGAAGCAAGTGCCTTGGGGTTGATTCCCCTTTTGGATTGCAGCTGCAAGAGTGTCCATTTGAAAAGCATTGGTTCCCACAATGCGACAGGCTTTAAGAAAGTCTGCCAGAGTGGCCGTGGGACTGGAAACAATTGGTTTAAGAATGGACTGGCAGTCTGCATTTGCATATTCATAAGCCAATTTTATGAGGATTTCATTTGCTGCATCTCTGTTTGAAATTTGATGCTCAATGGCAACTTGCAGGCAATTCACAAAGTCTGCATAGGATTCAGTTGCAGTTTGGCGAATGGCAGAAAAAGATTGAATCGGGGTTCCACACTCATCAACACGAGCCATGGCAGAAAGAACACAAGCATTAATGATAGGAAATGCAAAGGGAGTAAAAGTTTGAGCTTGAGCATTAAGGGTAGTAAAATTGCCTTCTCCAAAGAGTTGTTCTGCTGTGTATTGTGAACCTGGGTGATTAGCTCTCTTTTGTGCCTCTCTTTTATATTCAGATTCAAAGACTATGTATTGTGTTCCGTTAAGAAGCATGCGGAACAGATCTTTCCAATCTTGAGGCAACATTCTATATGCACTAGCAATTGAATGTATTAGTCCTCTAGTATAGGGACTGGTTATGCCATAATCTTTTGTAGCCTTTTTCAATTCTCTGATCATAGCCAGGGGAAGTGCCTCCCAACCCACTATTAACCCTTTAGCAGTCTGTTGGTAATTAACAGGGAACAACTCTGTCTCGGATAGTTCAGAAACGCTTAAATCACCATTGTTTAAAGCCTTTTGAAAAGCACCACGCATGATTCCAGGAGAGAGAGAGAGAGAGGAGAGAGGAGGCAACGTGGCAGGAACAGGAGAGGTTGTTTGCTGTTTATCAGAATCCATAAAATTTGCAGGGACAGAAGGGTTAAAACCAGCTCCAGGGGGTAAGGGAGTGGCCAACATAACAGACGGATTTTTATACGGTGGAGGATCTAATAAAGGCTGATGAGGCAATTCAGCATAGGTTTGAATCAAAGTATAGGCAATTTTCCAAAGGCATAAAATCTCTGCTGGGGCTCTTGGAGACTGGTGGAGAATAGTTCCAACTTTCCTCCATGTATCTACTTTTAAAGATCCAGACTCCGGATAGGATGAGCAGTTAGCCCAAATGTAAGCAAGCAATTTAAAAGCTTCAGATTTAGAAAGGTGACGGGTTAATTTCTGTTCCTGATCAGTAAGATATTTTTTCCTGCCAAGTAGCCTCAGCTCTTCCACATGCTGCTTTTGAGCGTGAGACATTCCACCCCCCATACTTACGAAGAGGAGTCAGTTGCCAGCAACTTCGTCGGGTGCACCAAGCCTATTCCAGGCGATAAGTAAAGGGTTGGCAGGGACGTATCCTTCAGTGGATCACGTCGGGGTCACCAGATGTGGTGGTCTCCCATGGAGAATGAGACACGCAGACAGGTATCTCGGGATGAGAGCCCAGAGCTGACTCCAGCACCCTCTTTTATTGTTACTAAGGTTTTTACATCACACAGCATAATCAAAAGACGTATATAGGGGTGGTTACAATGTATCAAATAACAGACACTCTCCAGATACAAGGCTACTGCAGGTGTTCTTATCAGAGTCTGTCCAAAAGGCTGATGAATGTATCCTGTGTCTGAAACAGTTATCTCAGGCCCTTGTGGGAGATGCCCATGGATAGATGCCCATGGACATTTGTGCAATTAGTCCCACAGAGGAGAAATTGAAAAGTGGCTAACAACTGGGAAAACCTACCTAATAATGAAAAATCCAGCAAAAGGGGCAACACCAGGCAACTACAGGCCAATTACCTGCTTACCAACAACTTTCAAATTACTAATTGGTGTAGTAGCTGATGCAGTGCAACAGCATCTAGTTGAAAACAATCTCTTTCCACCTGAGCAGAAAGGAAACCGCCCCAATAGCAGAGGAACAAAAGATCAACTCCTAATAGACAAAATGATCTTGGAAAACTGCAAGAGAAGGAAGACCAACCTGAATGTGGCATGGATTGACTACAAAAAGGCATTTGACTCTCTGCCACATGATTGGATAATAAAGTGCCTAGAAATAACAGGAGTCAGTAGAAACATCAGAAAATTTGTGCAAAGATCGATGGCACAATGGAAGACACAGTTGCAGATCAATGGTGAGAGGCTGGGAGAGGTTAATATCAAGAGAGGAATATTTCAAGGAGATTCATTATCACCATTACTATTTGTTATTGCACTGTTTCCTCTGTCAACAATACTGAATAACTCAGGACATGGCTATCAAACATCAAAAACATCTGCCAGACTATCCCACCTCCTTTATACGGATGATCTGAAGCTGTATGGAAAAACATCATCTGAAATAGAATCGCTGCTCAACACTGTCCGTATATATAGCCAAGATATTGTAATGGAGTTTGGCTTGGACAAATGTGCCACACTTACTATCAAACAAGGAAAAATAATGAAAACTGAAGGAATCAAGATGCCCCACAAAAATAACATTAAGAGTCTGGATGAGGAAGAGTACTACAAATACTTGGGTATCCTTCAAGCTGACAACATCAAGCACACTGAAGTCAAGAAAAAGATTAGAGGTGAATACATCAAGAGAGTGAAGAAGATCTTAAAGTCCAAACTCAATGGAGGAAATACCATAAAGGCAATCAACACCTGGGCAATCCCAATCATTAGGTACACAGCTGGAATAGTGGACTGGACTCAAGCAGAACTAAAAGCAATGGATAGGCAGACCAGAAAAATAATGACAATGAATCATGCCCTTCATCCACGCAGTGACATTGATAGACTTTATCTACCAAGGCAAATAGGTGGGCGTGGAATGCTACAAGTACATCAGATGGTTGAAGAAGAAAAAATGGCTTTGGAAGAATATCTGAAGAACAATGATGAAGATGCACTGAAATTAGTATATCAGGAAGGCTTACTAACTACTGGAGAGACCAAACTGGCCTACAAGAAAGACCAAATGAAGAACAGAATAGAGGCATGGGAAGACAAAGCACTACATGGCCAATACATGAAAAAAATAGCTGGGAAAGCAGATAATAATAAAACCTGGCAATGGCTAAGAGCAGGAAAATTGAAGAAAGAGACCGAGGGACTAATTCTGGCTGCACAAGATCAAGCCTTAAGGACAAATGCATACAAAGTCAAAATTGAGAAGACAGCAACAGACAGTAAGTGCCGCCTGTGCAAAGAAGCTGAAGAAACAGCGGACCACTTGGTAAGCTGTTGCAAGAAGATTGCACAAACTGATTATAAGCAGCGGCATGACAAAGTAGCAACAATGGTGCATTGGAAGATCTGCAAAAAATATCATTTGCCTGTAAGCAAAAACTGGTGGGATCATAAAATAGAGAAAGTCATAGAAAATGATAAAATTAAACTGCTCTGGGACTTCAGAATTCAAACAGACAAGCACCTGCAACATAACACCCCAGACTTAACAATTGTCGATAAGAAAGACAAAAAAGTCTGGATAGTGGACGTGGCAGTGCCTGGAGATAGCAGAATAGAAGAGAAAGAACTGGAGAAGATAACAAAATACAAAGACCTACAAATAGAAATAGAAGACTGTGGCAAAAGCAAGCAAGGGTAGTACCAATAGTCATAGGCTCCTTGGGTGCAATCCCAAAACAACTGGAGCACCACGTGAACACAACTGGCATTGACAAATTCGCTATTAGTCAGTTGCAAAAGGTGGCCTTATTAGGAACTGCTTCCATCCTGCGACGATATCTGTAATACCATCAAACATCCACATCTGCCTATCCCAGGTCCTGGGTAAGGACTCGATAGGTAGACAAAATGCCAAATCCAGTCTGAACATCTGGCTGACTGTGCGATGATCAATAATAATAATAATAAAGTTTGAAGGGATCTTGGAGGTCATCTAGTCCAACCGCCTGCTCAGGCAGGAAACCCTATACCATTTCAGACAAATGGCTGTCCAGTCTCTTCTTAAAAACTTCCAGTGTTGGAGCATTCACCGCTTCTGGAGGCAGGTTATTCCACTGATTAATTGTTCTCACTGTCAGGAAGTTTCTCCTTAGTTCTAGGTTGCTTCTCTCCTTGATTAGTTTCCACCCGTTGCTTCTTATCCTGCCTTCAGGCACTTTGGAGAATAGCTTGGCTCCCTCTTCTTTGTGGCAGCCCCTGAGATATTGGAAAACTGTTATCATGTCTCCTCTCTTCCTTCTCTTCATTAAACTAGACATACCTAATTCCAGCAGCCTTTCCTTATATGCTTTAGCGTCCAGTCCCCTAATCATCTTTGTTGCTCTTCTCTGTACTCTTTCTAGAGTCTCAACATCTTTTTTACATCGTGGTGACCAAAACTGGATGCAGTATTCGAAGTGTGGCCTTACCAAGGCATTGTAAAGTGGTATTACAAGTCACATTACCAAATATAAGTATCAAAGTATTGTTGCCAATACAATCCAGGATTTTCTTCATAGCATAACTGACTAAAGTTTACATTTTATTATGCTTCATTCTCTGTCCCTGATCATTGTTTTCTAGGTGTTGTTTTTGTTGCTAATAGTGGAAACTATATCTAGATAAGTATCAAAATATATTTTATTGCATGCAATGCTTAAAATAACATAAGCAATCACAGTTCTTCCATTTATTACTTTTTTTTACATTCAGAGCAACAGGAGGAAGGCAATTATTATAATACCTTTCAGGTGGGTAGGGTTTTTTTTCTTCCTATTCTGAAACAGTTCACAGAAAGCATGGTACATTGATTTTGACCAACAAGCTATAAACAAATTTAACCGAGAATGTATTTTGTGTTTGTATTCATTGTTGAATTGATGTGTATCTTTAATCCAAACATCTTTCCAATTATCTTGAATCAAATGTTCTCATTTCAAAGTAATGTAGCTATAGGTATTACACTGTCAAAAAAGACATCTTTTCTTAATTTTAGGTAGAACTGTAGATTAAATATTTGTGTGAAAATGTTGTATTAATAGATTTTTTTTTTAAAAAAGAATAATGTTATTGTGCTAAACTGATAAACAAAAGAACTCTCTTCTTAATTGTACTCAGAGCTACAGAATTTATACTAACTATGTTGTTTGAGAATTGTGGGAATTGTAGTCCAGCATATTTTTAAGATATCAGTTTGGGGAAGACTAATTAATTATCTATAGGGCAATATTGTACTTGTACCACAAGACATCAGAAATTTTAAAGTATTCTACTGCCATCATCCTGTGTATCAGTATTACAAAAATCAAATTTTAATTAATGACACTTATGCCAAAGTAACAATGAAGAGAATGATGAGGGGGAACATGATAGCAGTGTTCCAATATCTCGGGGCTGCCACAAAGAAGAGGGAATCAAGCTATTTTCCAAAGCGCCTGAAGGCAGGACAAGAAGCAACGGATGGAAACTAATCAAGGAGAGAAGCAACCTAGAACTAAGGAGAAACTTCCTGACAGAGAACAATTAACCAGTGGAACAATCTGCCTACAGAAGCGATCAATGTTCCAGCACTGGAAGTTTTTAAGAGACTGGACACCCAATTGCCTGAAATGGTATAGGGTTTCCTGCCTGAGCAGTGGGTTGGACTAGATGACCTCCAAGGTCCCTTCCAACTTTATTATTATTATTATTATTATTATTATTATTATTATTAATCATCATTATTATTACTATTATTATTATTATATTAATGAGATATCTAAAAAGTTAAGGATTTGGAAAACAATCAACTATATTTTTTTTATTACAAGCCAAGATAGTTCATACTTTTTTAGCCAATCTGGGGAAAGCTTTCTAAGTTAGTTTTTCATCCCTAAATGAGCACAATAATCACATATCATATCTCAGATATACTGGAACTCTAATGAAGCTCCTATAACTCTGATGAAGTTCCTAAGCTTTGGATATGCACAGTTGAAACAATCATCTCTAGTTATAAGATTTTAAAAATAAAAAGTAATAGCTTGAGCTAGACTAGACTACACATATGCATAAACCTGGCATAAACCTAGTAATCTCTGCTATAGTCAATGGGTGCAAACTGTTGTGAGAATTAGAAAGGTCATGGTCAGTTACAAAGAGCTTGGGATCAGACACACCACTTACAGTCATAATGCATTGCCACCATTCTCACGGAGGAGCTAGTTTCATGCAGCGGTTACTCTGAGTCCTGATCTTAGGCATAAGTTCTAGTCATGATCTTAGGCATGAAGCCAGCAGAGTGACTTTCGGCCAATCCCTCTTTCAACCCTATGAAGAAGAAACAAGCAAACCATTTCCAAAATCTTGTAAAGAAAATTGCAAGGACTTGAAGGCATACACATTCACTATCCACATTGAGAAACCAGTCTATTTCAGTTAGTGTGCAGATAAGAAAGATGTAAGTTTTGAACCTGATGATATATGGAGGAAGAAAGAGAAACAAATAGGGGAGAGAAAAGATGTTGCCTGAGGCTTACAGTTGGCAGTTGCTGGTTTTCTGCTCTAATAACAGCTTTAATAGAATTTGTAATAAAAATAGCTTATCAAAAAACCTGTGTCCTTGAATCTTTGCTTGCTAGCCTTCATGTTCAGGTAATGATCTGGGTGAAAAGGTAACTAAAATAGTATACCTAAATGTACTATTGGAGAACAAACATAATTAAATATTTTTAAAATACCTAAATTTTATTTTGTCAAGACTGCTTTGCTTCAAGACATCTCCTTTGAAAGTAAAAACCAAGTGAGATGACTTAAAAATGTATACATTTATCTAAAATATGAATTATTATGATTTGCTGCATTTATTAAATATAAGCACAAGGTATTAGAAGATAATAGATGTTGAAATGGGTGTAGCAGAAGAAATGGAGAAAAGGAGCTATAAAGAAACCTTGATACAAGGCTTTAGAAGAAATGAATCACACAGTCTTATTGAGCTAAAATTATGTAACTCATTTACATCATCACAACTGAAGTTTAATTAAAAATTTTCATATTGTGGTTTTTAAAAAAAAACTGGCATAAAATAGATTTCATCATGATTATTTAATTGTATCTCATTCCTCCTCAACAATACCTGTTTTTATCCAGCTATGAAACAATCAACTTAATGTTATAAAATAGCACTATGGTTGTATGGAAATGAATTGGATGCTACAATTGTAAATTAATACTTTAAGATCAAGACTAAATAAACTAGTTAGTACCAAAGTCCAGAAATCACCAAACTTTTCTGCAACTAGCTAGTCAAGAATCCAGTATGGAAATCTTATAGATCTCTCTCACTTGCTGCATCTGGGTGCGCATAACTAGGAGAATATAGCATTAACAAAAAAATATATTAGAGAGACAACATGGAGGGTTGTTTTGTTTCTAATTTAATTTCTCACATTCCAACATTTGACAGTTATCCTGAATACATCAGTACACTGCATACACCTCAAAGCTGTGGAATGTAAACAATGATATGTTGGCTTGCAAGAGAGTACATTAGACATCTGTAGTAGCTCAGAGTAGTAAGAGCAGCATGCATGGGATAAAACTGGACTTTGGTTGCATGTGTTGTTTACAGGCCAAAATGTGTAAAAACATACTGATGTTATAGATGCAGCATGGTCCCTTGAGAAATTTCCTTATTTGTCTTATAATTTACTCCTTCAGTGAGTAGAAACAAAAACATGAAGAACAAAACATAGTGCTAGATCTGTAAACAGCCTGAACATAATGAAGAAGGCATGGAAATGCCTGCAGAATGATGCAGAGCTACCCAACCTAAAAGAATTTTAGCTAGTGCTGTGGGAAAAGACACATTTGCTTTGGGAATATGAAGCTAGGAGAGAACTGGACTCACTGGGCAGATATTTGACAGTGGACACGGAATAATAGATCTCAGTTATAGGGAGGCAAGCTATGACTATATTTTAGCAGTAGTATTAAATAGCAATTCAACAATATGACCTATTACATAGACAAATGGTGGATACCGCTTTATTGAATGCATTCATCAAAGTCTCAAATGCTTTCTTGGATGCTTTAGTCTGAGTTCCTGCACCAAGCAGGGTGTTGAACTGATTGGCTAAAATGGCCGTTCTCACTCTGATTACATATTTCAAACATACATCAGGTGGGGTCATGGCCAACATAAAAATTAGAACCGAGTTCACATTTTCTTAATATGCCCTTCATAATCTTGAGACTTCTGGACAAGATTTCTGAGTTATATATTTCTTTGAAATGGAAATATTCTGAATTGTAATACAGCAAAAAGACTAACAAGATCACCTCTCTACATAGCCAAATACATAAAATCAGTGCTTTTTTTGAAAAAAAAAGAAAAGGTGCTGGAACTCGCCTTGCCTACCCTACAAGGTACCATCCAAAAAAAGGTGCTGGAACTCCATTCTGGGCATTCTATGACAAAAAAAGCCCTGCATAAAATAGAAATAGAGTGAGTAGAATGGCTCATCTGACATGTGTATATTGATTCATTCCCTTATATAAAAATTGGCACTAGCCGCCTTTTTTAAAAAAAAAAAACAAAGAAATTTGTTGAGGATGATTGAATAAACATCCTGCATCTCTTATCATTTTTCATTTGAACCATAAGTTAATATATATCTCATTAAAGTGTGCTAAACCTCATCTAATGAATTTTTTACAGAAAGACTATCTACCAAGGAAATCTTAGAAGAAAAGTCTTTCCTTATTGATCCACTAACAGATCCATTTTCTGCTTACTTCACAACTTCCCTCCCAGTTACAGATAATGGAAGATAAAAAGGGCTGATGAGAATGAAAAAAGAAAGAGAATCTCATCCCATTATCAATTCCCTTGGATATAAAAAAATATTCCAATATGTCCTGGTTTAAGAAAAGAAACAATATTATTATGGCAAGATGAAGTAAACCCTGAAAAAACTCTGCACAAGCTGCCTTGGAAGTGAGATCTTCAGAACCAGGTTTGATGAGATTAACAAAACCAATTGGGGAAGATAAGGAAGAATGAATATAATGAATATACAGTACTAAAGCATAAGTAAGAAGAAGTAATAAAAACTAAGAGCTGTGCGATTGACAAGAAAAAAGCACAAGAGCATATAATAATTAATTATATGATCTGAAGTCCAGTACATTTGTTTGTCATCACACTGAGGAAGGTTCTACGATAGAGTCTATAAAATTGGGATAAATAAATGTGAATCACATAGAAGAGGGGAATTCAGTAACAGATTATGGGCATATCACATTAGGTATAGAAACCAGGTGACTGGAAAAATAATGAAACAGTGCACATCTGGAGAAAGAAAAGCACAAAGAAAAGAAGCAAACTTAGAAAATTTATGATAAAAGTTAATAGAGAGCATAGTAAGAACTAACTCATTGAAGGGTTAGGTTAGGACTAGGGTAGCAAGACACTGCTGGGGTTCTCAAAACAAACTGAAATGCACCATCTGAATTGGAGAGTCAAGATAACATGAAAATCTATATTTCAGAAGTGGAACAGAAATGTGTGTCCTGCGGTTGCTTTGGCAGGGAGTAATAGAGGGCAATGTCATTTGTTTATGCCTTTTAGGAACAGCTGGTTCAAATATAAAAACAGGAAGAAGCAACAGTACAATCAGATTTGCAAGATTCTGTTTTAACCAAGCTTAGTAAAAGTAATTTTAAGCCTTTCTGTGAAGTTGATTATTTTGGTCTGCTTTCCTAGTGGTGCAGGCAACAATCTTACACTTCAATGAATTAGAGGAGTGTCTGTCTGAGTTGAGTAGAAATGTTATCTGTCATTTGTGCTCTTAAGATTGGGATAAATAAATACAAATTTATTGTTTTGATTATGGAGCTCTCCTATCTCTGTTAAGGTCATTTTCCTTCCTTTCTATACTGCTTGCTGTTCTGATGACAGAGTAGCCAAGCAACATATAGTAGATAAGTTCTAAGTCAAAGCCATCTGAAGTCACTTCTTAAAGACTTTACACAATTTCAAACATTCTGTGTCTGTAGGATGGAATGTTTTATGTGAACTGAAACTTCAAAAAGAATTGTCTCACACACATATATGTAAGCCTTTTAGATATAGTGTACATATATGTAGGCTGAAAAAGATATTTCAGGTACTTCAGGCGTGAGTATAGCAGAGCCACCATATATATCCCATATGCTCTACCATATAAGGTCTTTATCACAAACTTTCTCAGATCCTTCTACCTAGTTAATTCAAATAAGTGGATATTGGTAAAGTGACAACATTCCTGATAATCAAATGTCCTGTCTGAGATTATTTCATATTATTCTGGCTATAGTTCAGAGTCAGTTAAACACATTTTTATTTGCCCAAGCCTTCAAAGTTGTGGCTCAGTGTTTATTTACATTTTGGAATGTACTCCTTACCCTTCATAGAGAGTTGGACTTTTAAAACTATTGAGTCATTTAATGCTAGTTTCTATATTGATTTTAGATATTTTATGACTTCTTTCTATAAGCTTGTAGATTTTAAATTTCTGTCATCACCTAGAAAATTTGATTAATTGAATAGGATACATGCTATTTCCAAATTAAACTTATCACATACTTATATTTGTTCTGTTTTAGTCTAACTGTTCAATTAAATAGACTGAAGTAAATGACTCTGCTTAACATGAGGATACTATAAATTTCTCCTGATACTCCTTTATATCATTATTAGATTACTTAAAGATTAATCTAGTTTTTAAAATGTGTGAACATTCTATTGATATAAAGGGTAAAGGATTTCCCTGACCAGTTGTGTCTGACTCTAACATAAATATTTAACTCAATATAGATTTGTTTTGTGACACAGTTATAGCCGTTGTCAGTTTCATCAAAATGACAAAAAATGTCATGAAGTGTAATATAAGTTCTGCACCTTGTACCCATTTCTGTGATATCACAACATAAATACAAAAGGGGAAATTTCGCTTTACATTACAATGCTTGCTTTGTCATTTGTCCTTTTGATGACATGATAACTACAACAAATTACCATTTAAATACTATGACATATATACTATCACTTACACCTTTGAGAATGACTGTCATTTCAGAATATGGCAAAAATAAGATTGCTGTTGAATAGCAATGTAATTCAACCAAATGCTTTTAACATCGTCTATCCATAGCTTTGTAATAATGTACAAGTAGGTCACAATTGTATTTCAAATAATGTGATATTCAACTTAGTGCAAATTCTAAACTGATACCAGGTCATGTGTAACGGGATCCAAAACTGAGTTAATGTGCAGCCAGCCTGGTGCTAATTTTCATGTGTGTAAAATGGAGAAAAGGGAGATTCCATCAAAGAAAGAAAGTACAAGGTTTTTTAAAAAGCAAATTGTTATTACATTAGAGCAAAAATTTGATGTAATTGAATGAAATGAAACTGATCACAATGATACTAGAATAGGATGAGATGTTGGAATACCTGAATTTACAGTATAATTATTTTTAGTTTTTATTTTGCTTTCAGTAAGAACTCTGTGACTTTAAATTACAATTTAAATTTAAATTACAAGTATATTTTTATAATATACTTTTTACAATAATATATCATTAACATACATATAAAAACATACATTTAAAATTTTCATTATCTATTTTCATCAAGCTGAAAGCAATCACTATATTTTCCATTGAAATATCACTTTGAGCTGTGCAAATTTGAATAATTCAACCCTTTGTGAAATTCTTTAACACTGAGATTTGCCTAAGAATCGTGGTGGCGCAGTGGTTAGAATGCAGACTAATTCTGCTGATTGCCAGCTGCCAACAGTTCAGCATTTGATTCTCACTGGCTCAAGATGGACTCAGCCTTCTATCCTTCCAAAGTCTGTAAAATGAGAACCCAGATTGTTGGGGGCAACATTCTGACTCTATAAACCACTTAGAGAGGGCTGTAAAACACTGTGAAGCGGTATATAAGTCTAAGTGCTATTGCTATTGCTACCTATAATTGCATTAATTTAAACAGTTTGTAGACCATTGAAAAAGAAGCTAAAACATACTTGTTGACTGCTGTGGGGTGGGACAATTTACTGTTTCTCCTTGACAAATGAGAAGTGATTTAATTGTTTTCTCTAGAATGATACTTGCACAATGTAATCGTTCTGAGATTTTAAAAATCTTTTTTTTTTCAAAATAAACAATACTGGCTGAACCAATTTCCTCTATAATTAAAGATTTCCTCTATAATTAAAGATAAAGAGCTTTCTTCCCAGATACACTGCATATTTAGATATTGCTAATATTTTTGTTCCAGTAATTTTAGTTATTTGAAAAGGTATCTGATAAAACTGATAAATTATAAAGATTAAAAATACAGAGAAGACATAGAAAATAATTCAATGGACAGAATTATAGAAACTTTAATTTCATATCTGCACAAGCCTTTTAAAATTTGCTTTGAAATAAATTTCAGTTTCTGGCTGTTAAGTGGCCTGATCTGGATAAGAGAATCTATTTCCACCAAAATAGATTTGAGCTATTACTGTATAATAGATAGAATGTTGGACTTGGACCATAGAGGATGGGTTGATTTTCCTTCTCAGTCACAAAACTCACTAGTTACCATATAACAGCTCTCAGAGAATTGCTAACAAGAGAAACACCTGAAAGAAGACAAGAGAGAGAAAACACTTGAAAGGATATATAAAGTGTCCTGAACTTCATGGATCAGAAAAAAATGATAAACACATTTAAAACATCACAAATGCTTTCCGAGCCAAAAGAATGATGGCAGTGTTCCAATATCTCAGGGGCTGCCACAAAGAAGAGGGAGTCAAGCTATTTTCCAAGGGGCCTGAAGGCAGGACAAGAAGCAACGGGTGGAAACTAAGCAAGGAGAGAAGCAACCTAGAACTAAGGAGAAACTTCCTGACAGTTAAAACAATTAACCAGTGGAACAACCTGCCTCCAGAAGCGGTGAATGTTCCAACACTGGAAGTTTTCAAGGAGACTGGACAACCATTTGTCTGAAATGGTATAGGGTTTCCTGCCTAAGCAGGGGTTTGGACTAGATGACCTCCAAGGTCCCTTCCAATTTTACTATTATTATTACAATGCAGAGAAAAGTGTTCTACAAGTTTCTAATGCCATTGCTTACAGAACATCTCTGTCTGCCTTGACCATGTTTCATTGGATCTAACTAAAGACTAAATGGAGATACCTCTCCTATTTGTTTAAACCCATGTAGAGATTTCTGCTGAATCTAGATCTCTGTCCTATTACTTTCTTCAATTATAAGATAATTGTATTCATACTAAAGCTAAAAGTAATGGTTTTCCTGTCCAATCATGTCCAATTCTTTGCCATGGTGTTCATCTCTGATTCTTGGCCAAGGGAGCAAGCATTGTCCAAATACATTTTCCATGAGCATGTGGCCAACATGGCTATATGCCTAAGGCATATAAAATACTGTTACCTTCCCACTGATGTGGTGCCTATTAATCTACTCACATTTGCATGCTTTGAACTGCTAGGTGGGCAGGAACTGGGGCAAGGAGCAGGAGCTTACCCCATTGCACAGCACTCAGGTTTGAGAACTTAAAGATGCATCTTTAACCATTGAGTTATCGTGTCACTTACTCATAGTGAAGGGAAACAGAAATAGATCTACAGTGTTTTGCTATTCAACACAATAAAGTCAAAACTGAAAGAATCAAGCCATCATATACAATTCTTATTCTTAATATCTGTAAATACATTTATTTCCTATAGGGGTAGGAAACAGCATGGAAACAAAGATTCTTTCATTGTCACAATCTTGTGTGCTAAGTCTTTTGGCAGCAGTAGAGTCTCATGGTCAGTTCTACAATGTTAAGTAGCATAGGCCATTCTTATTTGCAGGTATTGGGGACAACACTAGTAATATCTCAGTATTTTTTCAGTTTTGTATTCCAATCTGAGCATCACAGTTGGCTTATCATAAAGCAGGACTGGACCAGCCTACAAAGATGGAACACATAGTTAATTATGTCCCAATTCTTTTTCTCTTTTTCTCTTTTCTCTTGAGCTGTGCAGGCAAAGAGGAAATGGGTTTTGAAGGAATATTAAACACTTCCTATGTTCGGTCTATACAAGCACATTGACTGTCCTATCCAAAATCAAATAAACAAGCCTGGCTTGGCCGCCCTAAACTATCCTGCAATCTCAATTTGGGGGGGAGGGGTAAACATATGCATCACCACTGCTAACATAAGATATACAAAAGTCCAGCTGGCCTTTGAATAAAGTGGGAAAAAACTGCTGGGCAACAATATACTAATTACTAATTCTAGTTCTTTTAAAAAGGTTGAAAATCAGGTAAACCTGATGATAGGTTTTCCTTGCCAATCAACAGTTTACTGTTGTTATCTAGATTCAGTTTGTTTTTACTAAGGCAGCACACTTGACTTTTGTTATAATATTTTTTTAAAAAATGTTCATTCTTCAAGGAGATCAGTTTCTAACTTGGTAGTTAACTTCACAACATACAACTTCCCATCTTCTCCTAAAGCTCTCAGTATCAGTATCAATGCAGGGCCTGCAGAAGTTTGCACAAAACTGTACTGAAATTCATCCATCTTTCTCTCATTCTGCAGATGCACTCAACCAACAGCTATTGAGCCTAATTGACAATTGCTTCAACATACCTTAGTCAAGATTTTCAATTCTTGGAAAAAGTCCAATTTTTGCATTGTTAACTTTCCTTCTTTCACACACATCTTGTTTTTCTTCTTCTCTGTTTTCCTTTCACTTGGCAAACATTTTTTATATTCTCGATCTGAGGTTTTCACATACTTGTTTCCATTCCACTTTCATTGACCCTTATCTTCTTGGTTAGTTTTCAGAAGTCTCATCCATCAAGATATCTGCATCCTAGTTTCTCTTAAGTTCAACACAAATCCTTCATGTCTATAATTATTTTAACAATAATCCATCTTTGATCCTTTGGCTTCATTTGCTCATGGTTGTGCTTGGCATCTATTATGTAAGTTATCTATCTGGATGGTATTTTCCAACTAGTACACTAAAATAGCATTGCAGTGATCTTAGAAAACTATATCTCTGTGTACTATTTGTCTGTATTTTTAGTTGAGTCTATATATAGGACATGGCTTATTTTAGCCAAGTCTTACTATTGCACTTGAACATCTGTTAAGCAAAAACAGGTGGCCTTCAAAGGACAGGAAAAGTCTTTGCAGAGATTCAGGACTCTCTCTTAAATGTCAGCATCCTTGTAAACTGCAGCTGAATATTACATCACATCTATTGTGTAAACAGAGTCCTGGATAAAGGCAGCTCTCCAGTATATTTGGCAGCTTGCTATAGCTTTCATTTTGTTTAATAGATCTCACTGCCTGGTGATATACATTTTCCTTCAGCATCCCTTACAGTCCAATAAATGTCATATTGTTAAATGGGCTCCTCTGGCCTTGATGGCTGCCAAATAACAAGCCACTCAGAGGCCTGAAAGTAGAATGGTAGAAATTAAAAATCAGTTCCTTATAGAAAACAGTATCTTCCTAAAAACAGGGGAAAAAAGATAGCAAATAGTTAATCATATCCTTATGTAATATTGTTGCCAATATAACTTGGTTTGTTTCTAGAGCAATGCCGACATTTTGGACTGCCAGCCTTGACAAACTGCAAATGCTGAGTAACGCAATAGAAAATGGAACAGATTGTGGCTGTATTGCCTTTGTGTATAGTCTGAATATTTATTTAGTACTGAAATAATGAACCAATAGCTGGTATTAAAATGAGATGGTGGTCCATTCAACATACATTTTGCTAAATCTACAAGGCAGAGTCCTGCTTAATTAGTCGGGTGTACTGTGCAAAATATTTGATTTTTAAGGTCTTATGTTTTTTATCCCTCAGCATTTTTGACTGAGCCTTAGCATCAGATATGGCAAAAGTCCAAATTCCAAGGCAGATGAGGGTAATTTGGAACAGCTTTTCATTTACCAGATGGGGCTGAACTTTCTCCATTCTGGACCTGGGCCATTATGAAGCTCCAGCCCCAGTCTGTTTCTCCAAACCTCTGGCATGCTGCAAATGACAGCATTACAGCAGCCATGCCAAGAAAGAAAGAGAGCTTTTGCTGTTTACATAAAATGCTTGGAAGGGAACGAATATTGGACTTAGTAACTGACAGGTTCAAATCAAAGTAAGTTTTGGGGAAGGGCCACGTTCAGCAGTTTAGTTGCCCCAAACATAATGTTTTGGATCGGATGCGGGTCTCTCTCTCTCTCTCTCTCTCTCTCTCTCTCTCTCTCTCTCTCTCTCTCTTCCTTCTTATTTTCCTTTTTATATTTGCATTATGTCATTGTCATTAAATCTCTCACCCTTAAGCGGTTTTTTTTGGAGAATACAGTATCGATACACAAATGTATATCATCTTTTTTGTTGTTAACTTCAATTTTAAACATACAAACCACATGCTTTAGAACAATATTTTGCCTTTTCTGAATCGTTCGCCCAAGCTGAGAAGACTGTCTGGTGTAACAACTGTCCTACTCATGATATCACAATGCTGCTCAGGTTTGTTGGCTTTATACCTCTGTGATGTTTTGTCATGTGGTTTCTCTTGGACATTTCCCAGATACTTGATCAAAACTTTCATACCGCTCCAGAGACCCCAATCAAGTAAAGAGCCTAAGAAACTGCTATAGATGAGAACAGAGTAATGCAAAATTGCACCAAGGACAGGAGATACAGAAACATAGCCAGCCGTACCAACAGAGAACAGAGTAATGCGAAGTTGCACCATCGGGTAGGAGATACAGAAACATAGCCAGCTGTACCAACAGGCTGAAGAACAGCTTTTATCCATGGGCTGTCAGGCTTCTGAATGGGACATAACTTTATAACTTTATGCATGACAGACTCACGAGGCCGGTGTGATGTGCAGTTAGTTCACAGGGTGAAATAAGTTAGGGGGTTGTAGTCACCATGAGTTTGTGGTGTGGGGGGGCACAGAGGGAGGCTCAGCCAGTTTCACTGTATGCATGTTATACTTTGATAATAAAGGGTTTATCATCATCATCATCATCATCATCATCATCATTATTATTATTATTATTATTATTAATTATTATTAGAAGTATACAGTCTCTGCATTCCCACCATTACTTTAATTAAATATTGTCTTCCAATCCTATTAAAAGATACTTAAATCCCAACCATGCCCAGATAATCTCCAGTAATTTTTAAAGTAAAAGATTTGAATTCAATAAGACAGTAAATGGATTTTGTTAGTGAAAAAACATCCACCTACCTCCTAAAACCTGAAGTAGTTTAGAGTACTTTATTGTTGAAACCCTCTGATTCTTCCCTTGTCTTCATTTGCCTAAAAGGATTGATTTAACTTAAACACTCAGAAAATGCTTTATCTCTATGGGATTTCTGATTAGTCTAAAGACTGCTTCCAAACATGATATGTTCGTCTACATTTTTATGACGTTTGCTGAAAAACCACAACCCTTGTGCACAATATTAGCTTTGAGATCAATTCCTGTGATAGTCAGAGATTCGGGAACTTGAGTGTAGCAGTTTTTAAAGATCTTGAGCCAAACATTTAGCCACTTTTAAATCTTATTTTATACCAAATTGATCTGGTTCCCAGATCTCCAACAACAGCTAAGGCTTTATTTGGTATCTCCGTTATCTCTGCAAGTGCATTTTGTTCCAAAGGATCATCTGTTGTATATTTCTGGACAATGTTGTTCTCAGTTGGCCTAAACCCAGCCTGGGGTGTTGGGAGCAATTTCTAAAGCATCCACACCAGCTTCCAAAAAGATTAGGTAGCTTTAACCATTTAAAAGATAAGCTCTATACATGCTTCTGTATACAGTGTGCTAAAACATCTCTTTCAAAGGATTTGCACAACCTCATCTCTATTTAATGCTCTTTGACCAACCTATATATGAAGTTTTGCTTAGTTCTTCTTTCTCTTAAAGAAAGCTCCATTTTTTGTTTTCTTTGCACTATTTTCCCCCTGTGATCTACCATTTTTTCTCCAGCCTAGGCTTCCCTGGGTCACAAAGCTTCCAACCTGGCTATTTTAATACTTTTCTGCTTGAAATTAAGTTTATTAAAATTGGTATACTTGTCCAAGTGCCAAGGGACAGATATACTCACCAAGCTTCTGTAATGTAAATGATTGCTTCTTCTTTCAGTGTTTCAATAAACTTATACAGTTGTTGAACTTGGATGATTGCCTGAGCTAATTATTCCCTAGGGAAAAGTTTGACAGCACTTTTGCTCTGGCTAGTGTAACATTTGAAGATATGCTGTGTGAACCACAGTTTGATGAAAAATTATCTCATAGTTTAGTTCTGAGTGCTTAAGACACTATTCTTAAATGCTTTTCTAAAAACAATTCAATTTAACAATAAAGTTTATTCTGAGAAGACATACGCAGTTTGTAGTGACAAGTTTGTACTTCATGTAAAAAAAGTAACCAAGAAATTTTATATATAATTAATACCTTTGATTTTCATATTGTCCTGAATTAGTTTTGTTACCATGATTTGTTACCATGATTGCTTATTCTCACTTACTAGTTGATTGAGTATTTCCAAGTGGTAGCAAAGACCCAGAGAAATATCTTGTATTAGGCTCACTGGCAATTTAACAAGTAATCTCTGAGTTATATATATATAAAACTATAGTTATTTGGTTATTTATTTATTTAGATAGTTATTTTACTATTTAGATAGTTAATTTATTTAGTTATTTAGATAGTTATCCTCCACAGCATCCTGCCAGAACTGCTGAAGCTTTTTGGTTAAGAAGCTAAACATCTTCAAGGAAAAACAAAGAACATCCTATTGCCTTTTGAAAAAGCACCTTTGAGACAACCATGACATGGATGACAGAGAATCTCCATAGCTACTCTTTACTTGATTGGGTTCTCTGGAACCGTATGAAAGTTTTGATCAAGTATCTGGGAAATGTCCAAGTTGTAGGATAGTGCCATCAACAAAATGTGAGGCATTCTTACAGTTTATCTACACTATGGATGGGACTTCCTACCAACTTGAAACTGTTGAGCAGCTCAGATGGCTCACATTGGTTATCAGTCTACCTAGTTTCCCATCTCCATAGCAATTATTATTATGCTGAATCAGACATGATATCTCTGTGTTCTGTTCAAGGAGGCAGCCTTGCAGAGTATATTAGATATAACTATTTACTGTATATCTAATCACTGGAAGTTTTTAAGAAAAAACTTATTATTATTATTATTATTATTACTATTATTATGGATCATCGCACAGTCAGCCAGATGTTCAGACTGGATTTGGCATTTTGTCTACCTATCGAGTCCTTACCCAGGACCTGGATAGGCAGATGTGGATGTTTGATGGTATTACAGGTATCGTCGCAGGATGGAAGCAGTTCCTAATAAGGCCGCCTTTTGCAATTGACTAATAGCGAATTTGTCAATGCCAATGGTGTTCAAGTGGTGCTCCAGTTGTTTTGGGATTGCACCCAAGGCGCCTATGACTATTGGTACTACCCTTGCTTGCTTTTGCCACAGTCTTTCTATTTCTATTTGTAGGTCTTTGTATTTTGTTATCTTCTCCAGTTCTTTCTCTTCTATTCTGCTGTCTCCAGGCACTGCCACATCCACTATCCAGACTTTTTTGTCTTTCTTATCGACAATTGTTAAGTCTGGGGTGTTATGTTGCAGGTGCTTGTCTGTTTGAATTCTGAAGTCCCAGAGCAGTTTAATTTTATCATTTTCTATGACTTTCTCTATTTTATGATCCCACCAGTTTTTGCTTACAGGCAAATGATATTTTTTGCAGATCTTCCAATGCACCATTGTTGCTACTTTGTCATGCCGCTGCTTGTAATCAGTCTGTGCAATCTTCTTGCAACAGCTTACCAAGTGGTCCACTGTTTCTTCAGCTTCTTTGCATAGGCGGCACTTACTGTCTGTTGCTGTCTTCTCAATTTTGACTTTGTATGCATTTGTCCTTAAGGCTTGGTCTTGTGCAGCCAGAATTAGTCCCTCGGTCTCTTTCTTCAATTTTCCTGCTCTTAGCCATTGCCAGGTTTTATTATTATCTGCTTTCCCAGCTATTTTTTTCATGTATTGGCCATGTAGTGCTTTGTCTTCCCATGCCTCTATTCTGTTCTTCATTTGGTCTTTCTTGTAGGCCAGTTTGGTCTCTCCAGTAATTAGTAAACCTTATTATTATTATTATTATTATTATTATTATTATTATTATTATTATTATTATTGATCATTGCACAGTCAGCCATATGTTCAGACTGGATTTGGCATTTTGTCTACCTATCGAGTTCTTACCCAGGACCTGGGATAGGCAGATGTGGATGTTTGATGGTATTACAGGTATCGTCGCAGGATGGAAGCAGTTCCTAGTAAGGCCGCCTTTTGCAATTGACTAATAGTGAATTTGTCAATGCCAATGGTGTTCAAGTGGTGCCCCAGTTGTTTTGGGATTGCACCCAAGGTGCCTATTACTATTGGTACTACCCTTGCTTGCTTTTGCCACAGTCTTTCTATTTCTATTTGTAGGTCTTTGTATTTTGGGAGTACTTTCATTTTATTGTGTTATGAAAGTTGATTAAAAACAGTACATATGCATTTCCTCCTAGAATAAGAAAGGCTGTATAATCCACCTACTTCGTCAATATATGAATTAATATATAGATATAGGAATATGAAATAATAATAATGATAATAATAATGGTCCACTGTTTCTTCAGCTTCTTTGCATAGGCAGCACTTACTGTCTGTTGCTGTCTTCTCAATTTTGACTTTATATGCATTTGTCCTTAAGGCTTGGTCTTGTGCAGCCAGAATTAGTCCCTCGGTCTCTTTCTTCAATTTTCCTGCTCTTAGCCATTGCCAGGTTTTATTATTATCTGCTTTCCCAGCTATTTTTTTCATGTATTGGCCATGTAGTGCTTTGTCTTCCCATGCCTCTATTCTGTTCTTCCTTTGGTCTTTCTTGTAGGCCAGTTTGGTCTCTCCAGTAGTCAGTAAGCCTTCCTGATATACTAATTTCAGTGCATCTTCATAATTGTTCTTCAGTATTCTTCCAAAGCCATTTTTTCTTCTTCAACCATCTGATGTACTTGTAGCATTCCACGCCTACCTATTTGCCTTGGTAGATAAAGTCTGTCAATGTCACTGCATGGATGAAGGGCATGATTCATTGTCATTATTTTTCTGGTCTTCCTATCCATTGCTTTTAGTTCTGCTTGAGTCCAGTCCACTATTCCAGCTATGTATCTAATGACTGGAATTGCCCAGGTGTTGATTGCCTTCATTTCCTCCATTGAGTTTGGACTTTTAAGATCTTCTTCACTCTCTTGATGTATTCACCTCTAATCTTTTTCTTGACTTCAGTGTGCTTGATGTTGTCAGCTTGAAGGATACCCAAGTATTTGTAGTAATCTTCCTCATCCAGACTCTTAATGTTATTTTCATGGTATTAATGTTATTTATTATTATTATTATTATTACTATTATTATTATTATATTCTTCATCTCGTGTAGATGTTGGATAACTATCAGGAGCTTCATCTTGTCATAATCCAGTCATGATGGTTTTAGGGTGTGGGATCATTTAAGACAGAGAGGATTCACAATGTGTCACCAACATACCCAAGGCATAGTGTATTTAATGAAAATTTCCTCATCACTTCATTTCACAGTGTATTTATACCATCAACAAAGTTTATCTTGAAGGTAAAGATAAGTTTTTAGATAATGCTTATCCCAAGATTTTTATATTGTAGATACAATAAAGATCAGCCCACAACTTTATATCTGATCAGATTTGCATTAAATTTGTTGAACAAAATTCAAATGACAGCTTTGTCTAGACCAGCTCATTTATTGCAACCAGCACCTAGAGCTTTGATTCTTAGGATTCTGAGCTCATTTTATTGAATTCCAATATTCCCAGGACATCTATCTATGCATACATCATTCAAATAGCCATATTTTTCTAATTTCCTTGGTGCAGTCATGTGATAAAACAAAAGCAAACCTCACATTTGAATATCTTTCATTTGAGTTGTCAAATTTGCAAAGATTAATAGAAAGCATTATAAGAAACAGAAATAATAACAGGTAGGAACAATTTGCTCTGTACTCAATAACATAAAGGCCTAGGTTGAAAAAAGTAAAGAAGCCCGAGTTCATTGGAACATGAGAAAAAAGCTGAAGTGCAATAAAAGGTCAAGACACTTGTCAAGAAATACATTGTTAAGTCCATCTACCAAGTAGGAAGAAGAGAACCCTTTTTCTTTTTCAAAGATATTAAGCTCCATGACTCCCATTGGCTCCAGTCAATATCAGCTATCTGGCTCTTTGTACAGTACTTTGAACTGGACCTCTCAGCTCAATAGTGCTGCATCTTTCTGGACAGCTTTTTAGCTTCAGGTTTTCAAGATCAGCAGAACAAATTCTGCAATTTTTGTACCCAACACATACCAATGTTTTGTGGAAGTCTGTGCCATTCTGAACTCTCATTACTGTCCCATTAGTCTCTTGTTGACATTTTCCAGTCTCCAGTTCTTATCATGCCTTGCTTCCAGAGTTATAAGATTCCAACAAAGCTTGTATTATAACCAATGCAAGCGAGTCAAGAAATATAACCCAAATAGCAATAACTTTTAAAACAAATGATTTCTCTCCTAAGATACTTATTCCATGAAATAAAAATGAACATTTAGAGTATAACTAATTACTTTCTAAGGTAACTATAACAATACCAAACTATCAAATAGTATTGAAATAGCAATAATTTAGACAATATAAATCACTGTTTCATACCAGCACCGTGCAGAGTAAAACGTTAAATATGGGTGAAATAAAGAGTTCAAACACAAGCACCTTTTAGTCAAAGCAATTTAAATACATCTCAGGTGTGTCATCTAAAATCACACTCAAATATAGATTCAATTTGAACAATAATTGAAGCTAAGGTAAAAGGCATGCCAATCAAAGTAGACGTGAGCTCTCCATGGCACTGACACCAAATATAATAACCTGACATTAAGAGACCCCCATGATTGGCAGGTATTCCTTCAAAGGCAATGCTATCTCATCCAGAACAGATGACCTTTCTAATTCCTAAGCATAAAAAACATTAATTCACAGTATTTCCTTTTGTAAGAGCTACTTTTGAGACTGAAAAATGTTCAGGAGACTGTAATATGAACAAACTATTGCAAACTACTTCATCATCAGTGAAAAGATTTTCTTGTTCACCTTTCATAAGGCCTAAAAGCCTGGCTGAGTTCCCAAGTCTGGGGAGCTGAATGTGTTAAGCAATATAGCCATTTCCTGATTGTATTGATGACAAGTATCTTGCTCCCATGTAGATGTAATCTGGATGTTTTTAAGGTTTTTTACTGTTTTAAAATGTTTTTAAGTATTTTTAATTGTAATAATATACTTTCTGAATTCTAAACCACATAGAGTCATTGACTCAGATGGGTGGCTATAGAAATTGAATAAATAAATAAATTTCCATCTGATCACATGAAATAAAATAAAATATTGGAAAATCTCTGATTTAAAGTACATAGTGATATATTAATTCTATATGGGAATATATCAGCTGCTGGAATAATAGAGTTTTATTTGCCTTCAAATTCTAATGAACCAACAGAAGGCAAAAATTGTTATAGAAAAAAAACAGTAATACTTTTATAACCCCAGCCTACATCAGATTTCACTATAGGCTGATTTAGCTATAAAAAACAATTTATTGCAGGTGCCAATTAGAATTTACCTAAGATACATGCTAATATCTAGCCATTCCCAAGCAGAAAACATTTGTTGATCATAGAGATAGTGTCTTGCTTAAAGCACACAATGTTATTTTTTTTTATCCCATACCCTACTCTTGGGTAGCCCTGTTTTTGTAGGCTATTTCATGGCTGAGGTCCAGTGTAGTTTACCAATGTCATCAGTGTCACCATCACTGCTGTACCTTCTCCTCTTTGAACTTTAATAGCAATTAGACAATTAGAAAAAGACAAATTCTGATCTTCTGACATGTTTGTAAATTTTCCTGATTACTGTCTTAGTGTACAAAGATCAGGACTTAAATAGGCTCATATTTTTAGGACAGAGAAGTATCAAATGAAATTGTTTTGTTATTGTTGTGACTGTAGTTGCTGTTTTGTTAGAGAATGGATTGGCTCCATTCTTTTCACTAGATTCAATGAGTATCATCTGCATTATACCAAGGCTGCAGGGCATGCCGATAAAAACATTACTATTTTAGCCATCATATATTAAAAATAAATCTATTAACATGATTTTATCTGTTTCTGTTCTGTTTTTGCTGTAGAACATAAAACAAATTTTCAGATATTACAGATCCAAACCTTTGTTCTGTTTTTAAGCAAGGAATAACCGACCTTTGTCTGAACTGTGAATGTAATTATATTTTAATTATCCTCTAGTGAAGTTGGCCATAGTTATTACCATATTTTCTGGCGTATAAGATGACTTTCTAAAGCGTGGAAATCGGCGCTGAAGTCAGGGGTCCTCTTATATGCTGAGTTGTCTTATACGCCAGAAATTACGGTAGTTTCCAGGGTATAAGATGACTTTCTAGGCATGGAAATCGGCGCCGAAGTCGGGGGTCGTCTTATATGCCAAGTCGCCTTATACGCAGGAAAATACGGTATATAAAAGTTGTTAAGTCTGTGACAAAAATTGTAGGAGCAAGGTCAAACATGAATATTGAGAAGAAAGTTATCTGGCTGCCTTCAGAAATTGCTTTAATTTGCTAAGGTCGCCTCCAACCTGGAGAACCAATAACATCTAGCAATGATAAGTAAAATTTATTTTTCAAGATAATCTCCAGACATGGATTGTATGCATTTTATCTTGTCCATTGGATGTGACAACAGAGGAAAGACAAGAGCTGGAAGACTAATACAGAATTATTGTATACTTTTTTATTTTATGAATACTAGTTGGGAAAAGGTATTTTAAATTATGCTGGCCTTGAATTTCAATAAACAGGTTTCTGAAAGCACCAGTGCTCTGATACTTTAAAGTTGCAATTGGGTTCCAAGAGAACTATAGCACTGACAAGTGAGGATCTGCCTGAGGTATATGTGAGGGAGGGATGGCAAATAAAAAAGTCAGTATAGCCCATAAATCGCACAATCAAAGCCCCAGCCACTTTTTAGTGAGGTTACTGTTTTGGCCTTGAGGAATTGTGGTTACTATCAACTTCTGCAGGTACTGACCCAAATAAAGGCAGTGTACCTCTTGTTGTGAACATTATCCTTATTCCCAACAATTTCTATTTATTCTACATCCAAATTCTACTTTTGCTTCTACTAATCAAGGAAGATGTATAAGCTCTTTGCTTATTCTGAACATAAACAATAGTTTATAGTACTAATTTACAATTTACAGTGATACTATACTACTAGTAGTACTACTATAGTATTATAGTATGGCATATATACTATCTATATACTTTTATGTTTTTATTTGTTTGTTTGCTTGTTTGTTTGTTTTTCAATTGCCGTCTCCCTCAAAGAGTGACTATGTTTTACTATATATACTATTCTATGCAGATACCAATAAAGGAGAATATTTGTAACTCAGATTGAAATGAGAGATCCTTGATGCTCTGGGACTTGGTGGTTTTCTTGCAGACATTCCATTATCAATACTAGGTAACATCATCAATGATTTGCTGATAAGCATGGATTTGCTCTCTGTTTATATACAGTAGCTTGCCCTGCCAGTTTTGGCCTTGGTAGTTCCTTGATTAGAATATTATTTTCTATTTTATGATGTCTTTTGCCATGTATTTTCTATCTAACATTAATTCCTGCTGATCTGGATGTTTGCTACTGAAGAGGATGTGTTCTGGTCTTTTTGTTGCCTTCTTAGCTTTTATTATTATTATTTATTAGTGTGTAAATATGCTTTATTTTTGTGTGTCTATTGATGACTGATTTGCCTGAATGCTAAGCTTCAAGGAATTCTCTAGCATTTTTGAAATTTGCTTGATTGCTAGGATGCTCACAGTTTTCCAGTTAAACTACTGTATGGTTGAGTCTATCCATGTGTTGTAATATTAAAGAGATTTCATTGTGTCTTCTGACTTCTAGTTGGTGTTCATGGGTGTGGTCTGCTAGTCTTCTGCTACCTGTCCTCTATAACAGCAGTCCCCAACCTTTCCAGCTTGGCAGCCCAGCCCAGCCTGGTGTGGGGTGTGTGTCAGGCACATGCATGTGCATGAACAGCTCCATTTGTGTGAGTGGCATGCACATGCCCTTCACTTGCATGAATGGAGCTTCATGCATGACATGTGACCTCCACCTGCATGAGTGTAGCTTTGCATGCCTGCATGCGTTTGCCCACTGCTCGCATGAGTGGGTGGACCTTCACATGCATGTGCTTGCTCATTTCTCCTGTGGCCCAGTTTCAAACAGGCCACAGCCTGGTAGTGGGCCACAGCCCAGGATTGGGGACCCCTGCTCTATAAGGGCTTACACTACTTACACCGTATGTTGTAGTTCAAGCTTGTTTTTTTTCCTTAGGCTACAAGCATGCTGCAAACTCAAAGTTTAAATTTTTGTAGCACCCACCCCACAGTTGCAGCACCCACAAAATCAGTTGTTTAAGAATCCTCATTCACAGAACAAAGATACTGTCACTAATAATCTTTATGACATTTTTCTTACTTGCTAAATTCAGAAAGACTACAGACTCTCCATAGTGCCTTTCAGATTTTTGGATTTCAAATCCCAGCATCCAAGAAGCAATTATCCAGGCAAGAGATAGGGAAGGTTGTAATCCAAGATATGTTAAGGGTGAAAATATGGCTCAGGCTAATTTTTAAGTCAAATACTATTAAGGTGGGAGATGACAAATAACTCTTGTTTGCTTGTGTTGAACAATCCAAGTGTTTGGGAAGTAGGTATTAGAAATCTAAATATACAGAAATCTTAATTTGCAACACTGACCAAAGCTGTTCTTTATCTTGATGCTGCTTTTTAATTTAATTCCATATCTGCAATTCTAGTACTAGTTTCATACATTTGTTTTAAAAATATAATGGAAAAATAAAAAGTGATTTCCAAAAGTGTCTTTCATTTTGGTAATTTGCAAGGCTCTTTATTTTATAGATTAACAAATATGAATGTTGAGAAAATTTTATTTGCAAGTAAATCATAATTTAACCAAAGATCTTATCTGCCTTGCCATTACACCCTAGCTATAATTTCATTATCCTGCTTAAACTTTATCAATATATCTGGCTGATTTCTATAACCACAGGTCTTGCTTTTGCTGTCATACAAAAACTTTCAAAAGCCTTTCTTTCATAAAATTGGGAAATCTATCTTATCAAATGTCTTAAGTAATATCTATGGCAAGCCTTCTTTAACAAGTTTCAAATTATGTTTCAGGATTTTATTATTGCATCTTTTATTTATGGGAAGGAAAAAGATAGCTCATTTAAACATTTGCCAGAACTGACACATACTGCACAATAACTATTTCTAAGTTAAAGTATTAAAAGTCTTGCATAAAACAGCTTAACTGAGGAAAGTACAAAATACAGATAAGTTCCTGTTTCAAAATGATCAGTATGCTGTTCACATCTACTTTCTTTTCCTGTGACTTCTACATTCATCCCAGTTTTTTGACCAGTGAATAGTTCTGGCAATTATGTATTTTATTTGAATATTTACAAATAATACATATTTACAATGCAGTCAACCTTGAAGAGAATATTGCTTGGGCCCCTACTTGTGGACAGAACTTAATCCAGTATATGACCAGTAACTGAAGGCATCCAGCTTGGTTTTATTTTAAGTCTAAAGTGAACATGGACTGAATTGCTAATGATACAGAGAACTATCATGTAAAAACCAGGACATGCAGCCACCTGCACAGATACTCATATCTGTTCCTTTCACATCAGTTTTTCCAAAAGAAGATTTGGCAGTATCAAAAACCTAAAGACAAGTCTCTTGACTTCTCTTAAAAGAAACAGGCTATAGAGTGGAGGTGGAGAAGGAAGAAAAATGAATAATTTTAAAATCCAAACTCTAACAAACCTGTATCACATTGATATGTGAAAACTTCTTTTCTGTTTGAAGGGTATTTTTTCCTTTAGCACTGTGGTTCTCAACCTGTGGGTCGGGACCCATTTGGGGTCGAACGACCATTTCACGGGGGTCGCCAAACAACGCAGTCAGCCATTTTTTCCCCTTTTCCTTAGCTGTGCTACTCCCTTTTATTCTATTGGCTTTTGAAAACCAATAGAATAGACTCTCTTGAATAGAGTCTAATTCTATTGGCTTTCAAAAGCCAATAGGAATTGTCCAGGCTGTCTCTGCCCTGAGCCCACCAAAAGTCCCATTCTGCAAATGGTGCTGCAAGTTATCTGCAGTGAAGGCGAGCTGTCTGGAAATTTCCACCCCTCCCTGCTGAGCAACTACTAAAAATGTAAGTAAAAAAGGGCCAGGGGTGGGAGGTGGGAGGCCGGCGGGCGCAGGGAGGGTTGCTGGCATGTGTGGGGCCCTGCGGGTGCCTTACCTCCCTTGGGCTGGGCCAGCTGGTGGCCCAGCCGGTGGTTGGCCTGCACCATTTCTGCTGCTTGCCAGCTACACCTCAGCCGGCACAGTGGGTGGCACCACGCATGCGCGGCGCTCCTGGGCAGGGAAAGTCCTCAACTTACGACCGGTTGGGGGTCGTGGCATTAAAAAGGTTGAGAACCACTGCTTTAGCACATAGATATAAGTTTAACCCATCTGGGAATTCTCAGTGACCAGTGAAATGAACCACTGAAATGATGTGCAGCAGCTATCCCCACTTCCTTTCATTTTAAGGAAATGAATGCATAGGAAAAGTTTCTGATAAACTGTGTCCTCTGCCATCATTTTCTGACCCAGTGTTATTAAAAGAACTGATGATAAAAAATAACTTGTTTTTCTTTGTCACACTCCTTTGACTATTCATGAAACATGATTACCGGATTAAAATAAATCCTGGCTCACAGTGCTTTTTTATTTCTTTAAACAAAAGGGCAAGAAGACATTTGATTCATAATAAAGATCCATGCAGCAGAAATACTCTTTGGTAACCAGTGAGTAGTTTTCTGGGGCTTTGGTGAATATAATGAAAGGGCAAGAAACTTCGTTGAACTATTGGCACACTTCTCTCTTTATAATCCAGGGAGTGGGGAATCTGTTATTGCTAGCACAAGAAAGCTTAGCTTGTTGAATGTCGAGTCTTTTTTAAATTCAGGCTGTTTCAGCCTAAAAATGACTGCTCTGTCTGTTTAGAGCTTTTTTAAAAAAAATAATAAATTCTTTGTTCCCCTTTATCTGAGATTTTTAGATTAACTCCAAATAAATTGATTTGCTCCTGCTGAATAGATCTTATGGAAATAATATCTTCAAAAGTTCCTTTTCAAGTCTGGGACACAGAAATATTTCTCCAACTTCTATGAAGTGTTTTAGATTTCCAAAGTTTGTATATTAAAACCATAGATGCATTGTAATGCTGAATTCTTACCTAAAACCCTGTTATCGTTCTACTTGTATAATGTTGCAACATGCTTACAGGTTAAGAGTATCTTATTATGCTTATGGTATGAGAAATACAGCCTCAGTCTATAATTTTGTTAAAGCAAGAAAAAAATGTGCATAGAATTCTTCTTTTCAGTATTAACCTTTTTACCAAAGTAAGTGTAACAGAAAAGATGGCAGAAACTATTCATTTTGTCAAATGCTTATATTATAGATAAAAAGTTGGCTCTTACAAAGCAAAAAAGATGCTTCTAATTAGGGAATAAATATTCCATTGTTATTTTGGATTAATTTTGCTAGGGAAATGAAATATTTATCTTGTTTCCAATACTTAAAAAAAAATGATGGAACTCAGAGACTATCTAGTCAGGTGCTTCTTGGTATTCAAATTAATTGTGTTTCCACTAGTAGCAGACAACCTTGAAAGTGCTGTTCCAGCAAATATAAATAGCTGTATTCTGGTGCCTTGGTTGTAGAAGCCACTCTGAGTTGAATTAGATAGGTCACATGCAGATTTAATCAATCAGTATTTGGTTTTCCTTGGTATATTTCTGCCACTGTTGCCTTCTATGCCTACTTTTATTGCCTTATTTGACCTACCTTAAGTGCCCTTGATGGAATTTTTTTTAGGAAAAGAATTGTTTTATAATAGTTATCAGTTTTAGTCCAATTACTAGCAGAGAGATTATGCTACGTTTTTAAAATAAAAATTCTGTATCTCATAGAATTCACAAGTTCTGTGAACTAATGATGGTAACTGTGCTTGTGCTTCTACTGTGGCGCTCTAAAATCTCCAACCAATTATTACATCTGTATTTAAATTTGTCTTAGAATCCTATTTAAATATTTTGAAATCCAGCTATTTGTAGAATATTACATTTGTATGTAATATTACCTCTTAATATGCTAAGTAAGAGATCTGACGTTCATAAGACTACATTCTTCAAGATTTGATGTGCACAAGACAACTTTCTTCATGTCAGGTTTATGAAATCAGAACATAGATATCATTTAGTAATTTGCAACATTAGACAATTCTATGTAAACTTTCTCCCTCCTAACACCCATGTCTATGGATAATACATTGTAAATGAAGCTATTTTTTTCCTCAGTTGTGGGGGATACCTAGTCCTAGACTATTCCATGGTTTCAGAAAATTATGTGGTGATGATTACATTAGAACATCTTCCCCTTGCATTTTAATTTTACTGCTTCATTTTTCATCCTCTAGTTATCAAATTTCCTGTTGTAATAAAAGCATTCTGTTGTCCTAACTGAAATCTCAGATACAGAATGTGTAGTTCTCAGTATCTAGTAAAATATAGTAATGCGCACAGGAGCCATTTTTATTGAACTAGTTGTGATATGTTTAGTAAATGAGAACTTTCAAAGACTATCAAAAAAAAAGCATTATATTCCCGTTCATACAGCAAAACACAGTTGAAAACATTTGATAAATTAGTATGCTTTATATTATATTTACCTCTGCTGTATAAAAACTGGTAAAAGTTCTTGCATAGCCTGCAGTAGTTAGACATGGTAAGTGGTCTTCTATAGTGTGTGTGTGTGTGTGTGTGTGTGTGTGTGTGTGTTGAAGCCATTTCTCCATTCATATATTTTTTGAGGTTTTCAAAACATGAAATACTTGGAATTATTTTTGCTGTTAAAATGCTAGATATGTAACTGAGCACTATAAACAGGTATTATAGATTCATATTCCTTTCAATGTAATTTTCAGTTGTATTAAAATGTTGAACTGTCAAAACTCATTATTTACAGGAATAAAATGAAAATGGAAACTAGTGTTGCAACAGACATCTACAACACAAAGGTCCTTCTTTCCTTTGCACATATGTCAAAATATGACAGTTATATTGCTTCCTGAAGAGATTTATTTAATATAATAAATGAACATGCAGCAATATTCCTTTTTCAACATTGCACAACAAGTCATATCTATATTTGGAACTAACAAGTTTTACCATGGCATACAGCAAGAAGCTATTTTACTCAAGTGGAAATATTTTTTTAAAACTGATGTTACATTTTAATTTTCAGTAAAATATAATGGGAACAACACTGTCAAGCTCAATTGAAATACCTGCATCTATTCCTTTACTTTTGTACACACATACATTTCCCTTACATCCCAGATTTCAAAGATAGTAAGAATTAGAAACATCACACTTTTTTTAGATCTTAATTTTCTTGTCTGTTTTCCTTGTTTAAATAGCAGAAACTTCTCCAGTTATTATTTCCCCATACCAGTTGTAGTATGGAGAAAAATGCAGGAATGCTCTAAGCAATTGAAAGAACGTGATTTGAATAAATGAGAAAGTTATGACAATTTGGTGGAATTCTGAGGGCTGCTTTCCCAATATATGGAGCTCCTCAGTCTCCCCTTGGACCTATGGTGTAAATGTAGAGCTGGATACTATTTACATATTGATGGCATCTCAATTCAACCTGGTGTTTTTCCAGAAGCTTCATGTTAAATATGTTAAATAGGATGGAAAAGGGGCTGATTCATGGGTTGTCCAAGGGGCTCCAACAAATCACATTTGAAGATGACTGCTCAGGGAGGATCAAAACTATTGTGATGTTATGCCTGCAACTCCTAGCCTTTGTACTTGTTCTAACATTGAGTGGTCAGCTATGTTGAAGGCTATCAAAAGATCCAGCAAGACAAAGTCCATCAGAGTTTCCATCTCCTATTCAGACTTGATTCCAAATTGATTTGGAATCACAAATTTTCTTTGTGAGGCATCTAAGTAAACTGAGTAGTATGCATTAATATAGTAAATGGAAATGGTTTTGAATGTCACTTTTTCACTAGGCTTTGTGCTCCTATTCATAATGAGTATTGTTGTAGTGATTTATTTAAAAATATGATGTCTAGTTGAGTAGCTTAATGAAGTAAAGACAGATGACAGAAACTTCTCTCTAATGTTTCTTGAACATCGGGGGAATCATTCCAGATATTTCTAATGCAGCAGAGTCCTGTCCAACAAAATTTTCTTATAATTTAAGTCACAAGCCATGCAGAAAGGAGAAAACAAAAAGCAATTTGTAAAATATGAGTTTTAAATATTAATGACATAACTTTATCAAGAAGCAAGGCTCTTGCATCAGCTGGGCCAATCCAAAATTCCTTTAATGTATGAGGCATTCCCAGAGGTGAAGGAAAATCAGTAATAGGAAAAGCTTTTACATGTTTCTAATCTTTGTATGGGGATAATATTTTCTTAAGAGATATGAAAAATGATAATTGATCCTACTTATCCCTAGACAGTATTCTCCAACTTTTAGATGATTTCTGTGAGGGACTCTGGGTGGTGTTTAATAAAATATTAAAAATATAAAAATAATATATAAAATTTAAAAGAGCAAATGATATCAAAATTAGTTAAAAATGGGGGTAAGATTTTCAGGGTACTAGCCAGCCCCATAACGTTATGTTATGTTATTATTTCTATATTTGTATGATAATTATTATTATTATCATCCAAACAAAGTTACATTCAAAATTTCACTACTGCTTTAACATACTTTCTGAAAGCAAGGAACAATGCACTGCCTGTCCCCCGAGGAGAAAGTTGTCCCATACAGTGGGGATCAACACTGAGAAAAACCGTGCCATGGGCCTTACCCTTTTAAATTCATATGAGTCTCTCCATAGGCCCTCTCTAGGTGTCCTAATTAAATGAACAAATTTCTACAAATTGTAGACTAATCATAATTAATACAAATTATTGCAAGATCTCAGTAGATTTACTCCAAATGCATTTCTATATATAGTAAATGCAAAACTACAGTATGCAGAAGGATATTTCATTTCTATGACATAATATTTCCATTATAGTTATTTTATATGCTTCTAGTTGTTTAGTCCTCCTATTGTATACCTCAAGGTCAGATTCAAGTTCAAACATGGGTAACTTAAATTCCAATGCTTTGCTCTAACGCAGTGGTACAGAAAAAAGCCAAACAATCATTTGGAAGAAGTAGGGGGAGCAAACAAGCAATTTTAATGCAAGAAAAGTTACATGTTGTGATAGATGATTGATGGATTGATGATGATGATAATGATGATGATGATGAAGAAGAATATAGATATATGATAGAGATAGATAGATAGATAGATAGATAGATAGATAGATAGATGGATGGATGGATGGATGGATGGATGGATGGATGGATGGATGGAATAATAGTTTCCAAATATTTTGATGTTATATAAAATTCTTCTACTAAAGCTATAGAAAATTGTTTTATTTTAAAATTGCATTTATACCCAAGCAAAAGTATAAAAAATGCTGTACTTTGTCTCTCAGGTGCAGACCTTTCATTATTGAAAATCCTTTTCAGATGCCCTTTAATAGATCTATTGAATTGAACATGCTGCTATTTTATGGATATTATACTGTTGTGGTTTTGAAGTATTTATAGACAGAGGGTGATTAAATTATACCTTAATGTACTGTTGGCTCTCTGTATTTTTGAATCTTACAATTTTTATTATAAAGTACATCATTAAAACATAATTTAACTATCCTTTTTCTCTGTGGTGTCTAGGGAAGAGTTTTCTACCCAAGGCCCATTATTTTTCTATTACTTATCAATCTGCCCAACCTTAAAAATAAAATCAAAGAACAATTTGAATGAGAATAATTTTAGAAGTATTACCATAAGTGTGAAAAATATTTCCAACTCTTAAATCTTTTATCAGGCAAAACATGTATTCCATGAAATGGCTAGAGAACTGTAGACTTTACCCTGAGTGCTAAACTTGCTGCGAAAACAACAGCAGATGGGACAACCAACAGAAAACCACACTGATGAAAATAGGGGAGATTTAGTAGGAGCAGACACAATTTCTGAGTCCAAACTCTAAGACTAAGAGAAAGGCCAACTTGCTGCATCAAGTGGTTGAGCTTGGACATCACAGGGTTTTGTGCCAGGAGAGATGCTTGTATTATCCAGCAAAGTGAGGAGTTCATTTAGGTATACTGTTCAGAAGTGGGATGCTGGCTCACTACACCATTTTATTTCAGAGGTATCCTTTATTCGAGCTTTCAATAAAGTGAAACCAAGTTCTTCACGGTCATAAATAGCACTTGTAGCACTTGTAGTGATGATATCAAAATGACAAGACCCTTGCAGTGATTTCCTTATGTAAATGCCATAGTTATAAATTTGCATTCTGGCATCTGACCTTAGTACATAACTTGTGGCATTTGTATGATGTTGTCACCATGTACGCTTTATTATTTGTCTTTCCTTGCCCCAACAACAGATGCTCCTGGCCATACTAAATATTTTGGAATGGTTTTTTCTTTCTTTTACAATTTGGAGAATAAATAAAATAATAAAATATCAATAAAGGTTCAATTCTTATCCTGCTCATCTGTGAAAATATTTATATTTCTATAATTGTATTTGAGCACAGGTGAACACATATATGGGATATGGATTGATCACTTGGAGTCTATTAAATAGTTCCTATATCCTTGGGAATTCTCTGTTCTCTTAAGGCATTCAGAATACTGTCATTTTCTACCAAGAACTCCTCTCCAATGCTGCATTAAGTTAAGTGGTGATCTCTTCCCTTTGATTCCTTTCTTTCTGCAACTTAACCATGTAGGAGAGTGTGCTAAAGTTACATTCCTTTCACAATAAGAATGCTGATTCAGTAAGAATCAATAATAAGGAACTAAACAAAAGTTAAAAATCAAAAAGGAAAAAAGGGGTGGATGGGGAATTATGTGTTTTGCAAGATTTCTTAAGCAATTCTGTCCTCACAGGACTACAGAGAGAGGGGGGGAGAGAAAGAAGCAACTATAATAAAGCCACTCAACTCAAATTATTTTCCATAAAATATCCTAAAACCCCAATTTACATCTAGCTTCATTGTTTCTGAATTATTGTATTTTTCACGATCTCCCCTTTCAGAATCCTGCCTATTTTTGCCACATCATCTTTCTAAAAGTCTGCGAAAGATTGTTTATGCTCCTGATTGATTCTTTAAGGCTTGATTTTCTCAGGCTTTGATCCTCTTTTCCCTTTATCTGAATTGATAGTTTCAGTTTAATTATAAGATCAGAACTCTTTGGAGATGAGAGCTCTCCTGACTCACTTCAGTATTTTGATGATGCTGTCTGGTACCAGTAATTCATCTCAGACATAGACATAGATTAATAGGGCTGGAAGGAACCTTGGATATCTTCTAGTCCAACCCACTTCCCAAGGCAGGAGACATTGTACCACAGGCTGCATTAACAGAAGAATAGAATCAAGATCACGTGAAGTGTTAATACCATTTTATAATGCCTTGGTAAAACCACACTTGGTTTGAAATACTGCATCCAGTTTTGGTTGTCATGATGTAAAAAAGATGTTGGGACTCTAGAAAGAGTGCAGTGACAGAGATGATTAGGGTACTGGAGGCTAAAACATTAAAGAATGGCTGTTGGAATTGGTATGTCTGGTTTAATGAAGAGAAGGACTAGGGTAACATGATAGCAGTGTTCTAATATCCCAGGGGTTGTCACAAAGAAGATGGAGTCAACCAGTGGTGGGATTCAAATATGTGAATAACTGGTTCTCTGTGAGGATGCTGCTTCCAGAAGTCCATTCTGGGCCTGGGCAACAGAAAATTACCTACTGGTTCTGCTGAACTGGTGCGATCTGGCTGAATCCCACCACTGGAGTCAACCTATCCTTCAAAGAATAAGCTAAAACATATAAAGAACGATTGCTGGAATTGGGCATTTTTAATTTAATGTAAAGAAGGCTTAGGGGTGACATGATAGCAATGTTCCAATAACTCAGGGGTTGCCACAAAGAAGAGGAAGTCAAGCTATTCTCCAAACCACCTGAGGGTAGGACAAAAAGCAATGGATGGAAGAAGAGAATCAAGGAGAGAAGCAACCTAGAATTAAGGAGAAATTTCCTGACAGTTAGAACTATTAATCAGTAGAGCAACTTGCTTCCAGAAGTTGTGATATTCCAACACTGGAAGTTTTAAGAAGAGACTGGACAACCATTTGTCTGAAATGGTATAGGGTTTCCTATACCATTTGAGCAGGAGGTCAGACTAGAAGACTTCCTATGTCCCTTCTATCTTTGTTATTGTTATTCTGTTCTGTACCATCTCAGACAAATGGTTGTCAAGCCTTTTCTTGAAAACCTCCAGCAACAGAGCACACACAGTTCTGGAGACAAGTTGTTCCACTAATTAATTTTTAATTGTTGTTTTAGTTGTTCCACTAATTAATTCATTGTCAGAAAATTTCTCCTTAGTTCCACATTGGATCTCTTTTTGATGAGCTTCTACCCATTGCTTCTTGTCCTACTATCAGGTGCTTTGGAGAATAAATTGATATCCTCTTCTCTGTGAGAACCCTTCCTACAATTGGCCCTTCTTTGGCTAGTGTATAAACTATAGCGCATGCTTAATAATTTGATCCTTAGTGGGCTGGTCAAATGATATTACAAGCACTCGTGGTTTAAATACAAAGATATACTTTATATATACTTTAAATTTTGGAGTCTGGAACTGAATATATTTTTATAGATCTTTACAACATTAAATAGTATTTACTTTTAAATGAAGACATATAAAAATTTATGTCTATACAAAAAATTTAGAAATATAACTCAATCCCCATTTAGACATTTATAAATACATCAATGAAATATAGCTATTAGTCATAAAAATATATTAATTGCAATTCATATTTAGTAACAGTAATGATGCCACATTATATGAAGTGACAAATAAAATAAATTGTTTTACTATGTATTTGTTTTTCAAATGTTATGCATTGAAATACAGTATTTATATAATAATAATAATAATATACGTATATATAGACTAGATATCGTTATGGAGTTTGGCTTGGACAAATGTGCCACACTTACTATCAAACAAGGAAAAGTAGTGAAAACTGAAGGAATCAAGATGCCCCACAAAAATAACATTAAGAGTCTGGATGAGGAAGATTACTACAAATACTTGGGTATCCTTCAAGCTGATAACATCAAGCACACTGAAGTCAAGAAAAAGATTAGAGGTGAATACATCAAGAGAGTGAAGAAGATCTTAAAGTCCAAACTCAATGGAGGAAATACCATAAGGGCAATCAACATCTGGGCAATCCCAGTCATTAGGTACACAGCTGGAATAGTGGACTGGACTCAAGCAGAACTAAAAGCAATGGATAGGCAGACCAGAAAAATAATGACAATGAATCATGCCCTTCATCCACGCAGTGACATTGATAGACTTTATCTACCAAGGCAAATAGGTGGGTGTGGAATGCTACAAGTACATCAGATGGTTGAAGAAAAAAAATGGCTTTGGAAGAATATCTGAAGAACAATGATGAAGATGCACTGAAATTAGTATATCAGGAAGGCTTACTGACTACTGGAGAGACCAAACTGGCCTAAAAGAAAGACCAAATGAAGAACAGAATAGAGCAGTGGTTCTCAACCTGTGGGTCGGGACCCCATTTGGGGTCGAATGACCATTTCACGGGGGTCGCCAAACAACGCAGTTCGCCATTTTTTTCCCCTTTTCCTTAGCTGTGCTACTCCCTTTTATTCTATTGGCTTTTGAAAGCCAATAGAATAGACTCTCTTGAATAGAGTCTATTTCTATTGGCTTTCAAAAGCCAATAGGAATTGTCCAGGCTGTCTCTGTCTGCTGAGCCCGCCAAAAGTCCCATTCTGCAAACGGTGTTACCCCAGTTGAGTAGTCCTCGACTTACGACTGGTAGAATAGTCCTCGACTTACGACCGGTTGGGGGTCGCGGCATTAAAAAGGTTGAGAACCACTGGAATAGAGGCATGGGAAGACAAAGCACTACATGGCCAATACATTAAAAAAAAATAGCTGGGAAAGCAGATAATAACAAGACCTGGCAATGGCTAAGAGCAGGAAAATTGAAGAAAGAGACCGAGGAACTAATTCTGGCTGCACAAGACCAAGCCTTAAGGACAAATGCATATAAAGTCAAAATGAGAAGACAGCAACAGACAGTAATTGCCGCCTATGCAAAGAAGCTGAAGAAACAGTGGACCACCTGGTAAGCTGTTGCAAGAAGATTGTACAGACTGACAAAGTAGCAACAATGGTGCATTGGAAGATCTGCAAAAAATATCATTTGCCTGTAAGCAAAAACTGGTGGGATCATAAAATAGAGAAAGTCATAGAAAATGATAAAATTAAACTGCGCTGGGACTTCAGAATTCAAACAGACAAGCACCTGCAACATAACACCCCAGACTTAACAATTGTCGATAAGAAAGACAAAAAGTCTGGATAGTGGACGTGGCAGTGCCTGGAGACAGCAGAATAGACGAGAAAGAACTGGAGAAGATAACAAAATACAAAGACCTACAAATAGAAATATAAAGACTGTGGCAAAAGCAAGCAAGGGTAGTACCAATAGTCATAGGCTCCTTGGGTGCAATCCCAAAACAATTGGAGCACCACTTGAACACCATAGGCATTGACAAATTCGCTATTAGTCAATTGCAAAAGGCGGCCTTACTAGGAACTGCTTCCATCCTGTGACGATACCTGTAATACCATCAAACATCCACATCTGCCTATGCCGGTCCTGGGTAAGGACTCGATAGGTAGACAAAATGCCAAATCCAGTCTGAACATCTGGCTGACTGTGCGATGATCCATAATAGTAATAGTAATAATAAAGTTGGAAGAGACCTTGAGGGTCATCAAGTCCAACCCTCTGATCAGGCAGGTAACCCTACACCATTTTAGACAAATGGCTGTCCAGTTTCTTCTTAAAAACGTCCAGTGTTGGAGCATTCACTGCTTTTGGAGGCAGGTTGTTCCACTGGTTAATTGTTCTAACTGTCAGGAAGTTTCTCCTTATTTCTAGGTTGCTTCTATCCTTGATTAGTTTTCATCCGTTGTCCTGCCTTCAGGCGCTTTGGAAAATAGCTTGACTCCCTCTTCTTTGTGGCAGCACCTGAGATATTGGAACACTGCTATCATGTCCCCTCTCGTCCTTCTCTTCATTAAACTAGACATACCTAATTCCAGCAACCGTTCCTTATATGTTTTAGCTTCCAGTCCCCTAATCATCTTTGTTCTCTGTACTCTTTCTAGAGTCTCAACATCCTTTTTATATCGTGGTGACCAAAACTGGATGCAGTATTCCAAGTGTGGTCTTACCAAGTAGAGTGGTATTAATATTTCGCGTGATCTTGATTTTATCCCTCTGTTAATGCAGCCTAGCACTGTGTTGGCTTTTTTGCCAGCTGCAGCACACTGCTCTCTTCCTCATTCATATATACTCTCTTCCTCATTCATAAAACTGGAATTTAGTAACCATCCAACAGATTAGTCTCTTTTTGAAAGAACCCCTTTTAATGCCACACTATCAATAAAAATATGGATTTTGCTATTATATTATTTTATGTAAACAAGGCTAAAAAAATATAATGGCTTGGATTTAAAACAAAACCAAAATACTTGCAAATAATTGTTGTTTATCCAAGAACTGTTTTTCATGTCACATGGCAAAAATCTCATATCATATCTAATAATATATGTCACTTTATAAAACACATTTTCTTAAGCAAAACTTAATGTTGCTAAAAGTACCAGGCTAGAAATGAGGGGAAGTGAAAGAGTACTGCATATATCCAAACTGTAGAATCTACTATAACTTTTCTTTTTCTCATAGACTATTTATATTTCAGTTTAAGAACAGTCATAATTTAATGAGCTTTCAATAGATTCTAGCATTGCAATAGCAATTCTAAGCTCAATTTCACACATGCTGCCCAACTCTTTCTGACTGACTGAAAAATTTGGCCTTGTATCAACAGGTCAAATTAAACATTCTTTAACTAATGTTTTATCAAGCCTGTTATATAATCAAATTTTCTACTGCTGTTTTGCTCATAATTGTATAAACCAGTGCCAGAGAACTTTTGTTCAAATATGCCCACTGAGATTCTGTTTTCCAGCTTATTATATAAATAAGAAATGAATGTCATTTGTTCATTCACATTTAATTAAGTATATTTTAATGAAATTTCATGTTATGTACTACTGTAATTCAAATTCTAAAAGATGTCATATTTAGAAAATGTATTGTTAAAGGCCCCAAAGAAGATAATCAATAAGTACATTACAGTCTTCTGTGTGAGAAAATAATTTATGCTAACCAGTAATGGTGTTTGTATCAGCAATCAAAGATATAAAAGCTACAATTGGTATTCTTGGGTTATTAATTGTTTTCATTTGACCAGGCAAGAATGAAGAAACAGGAAGACAATTTTGGCTGCCTGTGTAAATAAAAATTGTGATACAGGTGGTCCTTGGTTTATGACATTTTTTTCAATGATTGTTTGAACATATGATGTTGCTGAATAAGCTGATACCAAATCAGTTGTCAGCCTACTAGATCAGCGGTTCTCAACCTATGGGTCGTGATCCCATTTGGGATCGAACGACCATTTCACAGGGGTCACCAAAGTCCTGGAGTTTTTCCTCATAGAATCCTTATGAAACGCAGTCTGGCATTTTTTTCCCCCTTTTTCATGAGCTGTGCTACTCCCTCTTATTCTATTGGCTTTTGAACGCCAATAGAATAAACTCTCTTGAATAGAGTATAATTCTATTGGCTTTCAAAAGCCAATAGGAATTGTCCAGGCTGTCTCTGCCCTGCTGAGCCCACCAAAAGTCCCAGTCGGCAAACGTTGCTGCAAGTTGTCTGCAGCTAAGGCGAGCTTTCTGGAAGTTTCCATCCCTCCCTGCTAAGCAACTACTAAATGTAAGTAAAAGAGGGCCAGGGGTGGGAGGGCCGCCCAGGACACCTGGGCCTGCCTGCCACTGCAGCAAATGGACAGTGGCCAAGGCTAGTGGGGCAGTGGCAGGGTAGCTGGCATGCATGGGGCCCAGAAGGTGGTTTACCTCCCTTGGGCTGGGCCAGCTGGTGGCCCAGCCGGTGGCCCAGCCGGTGGTCAGCCTGAGCCGTTGCTGCCACTTGCCATGGCCGCCCAGAAGTGCCTGGGCTGCCTGCCGCCGCAGCGAATGGGCGGTGGCCAAGGTAAGGCTAGCGGGAAGCAGCAGGCACAGGGAGGGTAGCTGGCGCACATGGGGCTCGACAGGTGGCTTACCTCCCTTGGGCTGGGCCAACTGGTGGCCCAGCCGGTGGTCAGCCTGAGCCATTGCTGCCACTTGCCATGGCCGCCCAGAAGTGCCTGGGCTGCCTGCCGCCGCAGCGAATGGGTGGTGGCCAAGGTAAGGCTAGCGGGAAGCAGCAGGCACAGGGAGGGTAGCTGGCGCACATAAGGCTCGACAGGTGGCTTACCTCCCTTGGGCTGGGCCAGCTGTTGGCCAGCCAGTGGTCAGCCTGCACCATCACTGCCGCTTGCCAGGGCTACCCAGGAGTGCCTGGGCTGGCCTGCTGCCACAGTGAATGGGCGGTGGCCAAGGTAAGGCTAGCGGGGCAGTGGCGGGCACTGGGAGGATAGCTGGCACGCGTGGGGCTGACTGTCAGCTGGCTGTCGTGAACCGGGCAGTGTGTAGTGGCCCCACAGGTTCCCCACCGACGTCCGGACACTTGAAACATGCCCCCGACACCGCCCCAGACCGGCTCAGCTGCATGGGCAGCCAGTCCGAGCCGAGCCCTCCGCATGATGAAATTGCAGGCAGCGGTGCCTTGCCAGCTACGCCTCAGCCGGCGCAAGGGGCTGTACCATGCATACGCGGCACTCCCGGGCCGAGGCGGTTGCTGGGCGATGGCCTGTGTGCGCCCCTGCCTGCCTGGCGTGCGCTCCAGCCGCAGGAGAGAAGGCAGAGCGTGCGCGCCTCCTCCTGCCCCCGCCCACAGGGAAATACAAGTAGTCCTCGACTTATGACCACATGGTTGGGGGTCGTGGCATTAGGAAGGTTGAGAACCACTGTACTAGATAAACCTGATAGGAAACACGAGTAGGTGGACTAAATCTACTTCATTGTAAGGCTACATTAACAGAATTGTTCAAATCATATTTCACAACCACATTGCTTAGCGATGAAAATTCCAGTCTCAATTAGCATTGTTAGAAGAGGACTAGCTATAATCCATTTTAAGAGAAAGGATTTAATGCATTAATTTCATCTCTGTACTGCAGTTGAATTTCTGTGCCAAGAATTACTGACAGTACTATACTGACAGTACTACAGAGATTAAAATTCACTGGCCCACAATATACCAAATGTTATGATGTAAAACTCTCAGCATCTTTTAATTTAGGATATTAGTACAAGGGATTATTAACTGAAGCTTATTGAAGCACTCAAGCAAAACAAAAATGACTTCTTTGGGTTGTTTACTGAACATAATCCTGGTGGTTATGTTGTCTTTATTCATATGAAGAGAAGTATCATAAATCTATTCCTAAGGAGATTAAAATTTTAATTCACCTTTTTCTATAACCAGGTTGTACTGATAGTATTTCAGTTGTAGTAGGTTAACTCTTTATTGGAGACCCAGTTTGGTATAGTTGTTAAGGCACCAGATTAGAAAGACAAAGCTGTCTCAATGACCTTAGTCCAGTCATTCTTTGTCAGCCCTAAGAAGGACGCAATGACATACTATTTCTAAAAAACCTTGCCAAGAAAACTACAGAGTCTATTCCTGGCAGTCAACAATATCTTAAAGGCACAAACAATCAGCGCCAAAAACCCCTTCTTTATTATTCAGCAAATACACTGAATATAGACTTCTCTCACTTTATGCTAGGGACACATTTCCCAAAATAAAACAATTTCAATAAAACAAGACACTGAACGAGTGGGAAATGGTGGTTACAGTTATAGTGTCAAATTTTGCAACTCCAATACAAATTTGTTCATAAATGTTTAGAGTTTTATTACTATGGACTAGGTTACTTAGACATGTTTTCTTCCTTGTCTGTGGTCTATGTACAATAAATGCATTTTCTCCACCTTTTTTTTACAACTGGAATTTTAATTTGCATGATTTCCATGGCCTACAAAGAGGTTGAATTCATAACAGCACTACAGATTATTAACATTCTTTGTTACACTGCAGATGATTTAAACCTATCCTAAGGCTTGGGCTACTTTATTTTCTACAATCCAACATAATATATCCAGCTTGATTTCCAATATTGGATGCCTTTCCTTGTCAATTTCAATAAGGGTTTTGGTCAAATTGTTATGCCTGGGTTAACCACTTTTAACAGTAGTATTATTATGGGTACAAAAGTAAGTGAAAGATAGGTTCAAGACACATGGCTTGAACCACACTGCAACACAATGGTAAATGCAGGAATAAGGGCAGAAAGTAGTTTTGCATATTTCCAGATCTATGGAGCAAATTGATACAATAACACAAATATAACAGCCATTTTTTCATAAAAAGTAAATTCTTAGACGAAAACTCAATCACATTATAGCAAATTTGTATAAAGCAGGACAAATCTGTATTACTTAAATCAGCTGAACCATTGTAAACTCAGTTTGGATTATTTGCAAGTTACCTGGTCAATCAAGAATTCCATTTCAGAAATTCTGATGATCTTGGAAATTGCCTAGTCCTAAACTCCGCCCATATAGGATTGTACTGCTATAAGTAAACATTCAATATTCAGCAAATATTCTAAAGCCAAATTGTTGCATCTGGGGCCTAAAGTGACAACAGATCAAAACAGGGCCAGAGTTACTTTTGCAACTTTAATGCCCCTACGACTTTGTTAAACTGGAAGATAACAATGGTCCCCTCCCCCCCACATAATATACAGTTCTGATTCCAAGCATTAATAGAATACATACTATAACAGAAACCTATGCCTACTATGTCAGGTTTTTTTGGCAAGGATTTGTATTCAGGTAGAGAATCAATGGAATGAGAATATGGGAACCTGATTTAATTGTCCACTGACTATATTTGGTTACAGCGTTGATTATAGACATATTTGACACATTGATTATTGTCACATTTTCAGTTTTGCTTTTCCAAGTATTCTATTCCATGTGGAAAAACTCTCTATTCCTGGGAAATTTTAGACAAGATGTGCATGCCTTATTCATGTGCTAGAAAAAAAAGGGTTAAAGTATCAGGTTTGCTCAGGTAGGATTTTCACTTTCTGGAACATTCATATCCACATGCTGAATTGGAATTACAGTATAGTATCATGTAAACATATCCATATTTATAGTTAAAGAGACTTAGTCCTTCTTAAGTGTGTGAGGTCTGTATTCTATGATGACAAGAAAAATTGATCCAGTCCACACTACAGAATAATAAGTGGTTAAGGCACCAGGCTAGAAACCAGGACTGTGAGTTCTAGTCCCGTCATAAATATGAAAAACAAACTGGATGACTTTGAGCCAGTCACTTTCTCTTAGCTCAACATACTTCACTGGGTTGCTATTGTGTGGAAAAATGAGAAGAAAGAAGTATTGGTTATGTTTGCCACCTTGAATTATTTATCAAAATAGTAAAAGCAGGATTTTAAAAAATCAATAAAGTTTGAAAGTAGTTCAAGTGTCAAGTTACCAGATGGCAAAAGTATTTCTAGGACCAAGGGAATGGATGTTTTGATATAATGTTTTGATATAAAGATTACAATGCTGGGAACAATGATAGTAATCTCCTTCTGTTGTGAACTATCCCCATTTACTTTATAATTCATAAAATATTTCTCCTAAGGGAATATAACAAAAATTGCACATATCCATCTATTCTATATCATCTGAGAGTCACCATTATCAAAATAACTAAAGAAATAGCATTAGTTGGCAAAACATAAAGCTCTGCTATGATTGTTAAATGGAAGAATCCAGAACTTGCTCAGAGGACATCAAAAGTCTCTGTGTTTCATTGATGCCATCTCATGGTTGTCTGGATTTCTTCAGTCCAGATCTGTTAGATCTTGGATTTTTGTAAGAATATTTAGAGTACAGCAAGAAAAATTTTCTTAAGAGATTCTATTTTATCCCTTTTTTCCAATTTATTAATATTATAGTATGGATTGTATTAAAATATCATACATTAAGGATATTTTAGATCTGACATCAAACACAACTCAGCAGACATTATAATATTAGATGTAATTGGTGGCATAGAGGTATAGAAAACTCTCAATCTTTCCTGCCATGTAGCGGTTGTCCACACTTCAAAATTGGTACCGGTTTCGCTATTTATTCCAAGACTGTTGAATCTTAATACAAGTATCCCATTGGCCAAAGGAGAACAGCAATCCTAAAATGCAGTTTTTAAATTTTATTGGACAATTGTTCCTACTACAGCCTTGAGATCTGTGGAAAAGTGTTTGTGTGGCTGCAGTCATGAATAACTGAAAGGACTGGAAGTTGTGCTAGAACAGAGATGGGTCTTAAGACCTAATAGGAAACAAAAGGCAGAAATTTCATACCTCTGCTTTCTATTTCTATTTTTCATTGGCATGAACATAATACCAAATTGAACGAGTACACCCAATTAGAATAAAAATTTACTATTTAAACTTGCTTTGTCATGGAATACATTTATGGAATTAATGTTTACCTCTAGAGAGAAGGCAGAGGCAGAATGAATGACATTTCAGGAGGCAGTTTTTGTTTCCAGTAATTGTAAATGTTCCTTATTATGAGCCCCTCACCATATTAGCATTAGGGGAGGCTTCTTCTCACTTTTCTTCATTCACTGCAATTCCAATACATTATGTCTCCAAGGCTGAAGATAAGAACCATTTTGAGCTATTCTTCTTCCCCAAACAGCTATATTTCCTCTAAATCATGGACATGTATACATGGGTGCATGAAAATGTTCGTTCAAATGGAGGGAGATGAGGAATAATGTATAGCTTGAAACCTGAAAGGAAGCAGTTGTGCTAAACCTTGGTTTATATTGCCATGGCTTATGGAATTGAACAGTATGTGGATGAATTCACATATTGTGTTAACCATATATTTGGTTTGTAAACTCTCATTTAGGCTGGGTTGCATGCAACTTGCTAAATGGAAATTTGAATAAGCCACATCGTGTGTGAACCTATAAGGAGCATTTATATAAATGATGATGGAACTTTGGCTGCAATTTATGCCAGCCTACTGTCCTTATCTCAATGTAATTCATTCCGAGCCAGTTGGCATACATAGGGCTGTACTTCATTTGCTTATATTACTGGCATGCCCAAATGTCTGAGTAAGGCATTTAATCAGCCACTAAATTACAGAAGAGATGAACATTCTACAATCAGTTACTGTACAGAAGAATCCAAATCATCTTAATGTTAAGCTAAATATATTGTATGTACAACATTCTTTCTGATGAGTTTCAAAAGTATTCTATCATCAATTGGAGAGGGGGGAAGTAGAGAAAGCCACATACATAATATTGAAAAATATTATGTACAGAATTATATGGGAGGGATTTGGGGGGGAAATAATAAAACACAGATTGTAAGTGACATTTTACCTTGATCCTGGCTTAATATGAGAACACAGGCATTATGCTTCCTAAATCACTGTTGAGTGTTGTAGCTATATTCACCATTAAATAGATTCGTAACTGCCTGACCAACCACACTCAACTACTTGGAAGTATGAGTACTGTTTTAGCCCGGTACTCTTCAACATCTTCATCAATGATATCGATGAGAGGATAGATGGGGAACTTATCAAATTTGCAGACACTATTGAGCAAGGTATCAACTATACCAGGTGTCAAACTGACAGCCTGCAGGCCGGTTGCATCATGTTGAGGCCATGCCCACCCGAGCTCCGACAATGCAAAAAAAAGTTGTGATACATCGCAGCACTTCACATGATGCGGTGAGTTTGACACCTGTGACCTACATTGTATCTGTGCATTTTGTTAGACAGCAGCCAATGTTCAAGTCTGTCAAGATCATTCTGTATCTTAAGCCTATGTTCTGGAGTGTTGGCTATTCCTGCCAACTTGGTGTTATCTGCAAATTTGATGAGTTCCCCATCTATCCTCTCATCCAATTCATTGATGAAGATGTTGAAGAGCATCTTCAACAGAGCCTTGGGACACCCCACTACACACTTCCCTCCATGTAGATGCAGTTCTATTGAGGACCACACACTGAGTACTGCTGGTTAGCCAGCTACAAATCCATCTGGTGGTGATGCTGTCTAACCCACATTTTCTTATCTTGTCAAGCAATGGTCTATTTTATCAAATGCCTTACTGAAGTCCAAGTAAATTATATCCACAGCCTTCCTCTGGTCCACTAATTTTGTCACCTGGTCAAAGAGTGCAATAAGATTTGTCTGGTATTGTCATGCCTCCGTCTGAGCCTGACTCTGAGGATGACATGGAGTTCCCTGTTGAGGCCCAGGAGAAGGTGTCTGTGGCTTTGGAGGACTGTGGGGAGGAACAGGCTGAAGCAGGCCAGGGCCCTTCAAGTTTGGAACAGGGAAGGCAGAGCTCAGGTGAGGAGCAAGGCCCCTCTCACCAGATCTCAAAGCAAGGAGAGCAAAGAGGAGGAGGGAACAATGGAGGCAGGCTCACTTGCTCGGGAGGGCGTCATGCCTCACTCCACAAGGCACACCTGTGGAGTAGGTATTTAAGGAGACGCTGTGGGTGGGGCAAACGTGAACTCTTGTGATGTGAGCTCTTGTACCTGGACTCTTTGTATTTTGGAGCAAGTTTGTTTCCTGCTGAGTTCTCCTTGCTGTCCTGTTTTGCAGTTTGCAGGTTACAAGCAAGCTGGGGGTTCAAAAGATCATACTTTGTTATCTGTTTTACTTTAAAGAACTGTTTAACTTCGTTGACTGTTTTATTGAACTTGTACCAGCATATGTGGGGGCTGTTGGTGAATGTTGGCAGTGCTCACAAAGACAATTGCTCTGACCAGTTAATTGTTTTGCCTCCGTTCGGGGCCCTGGGTCATCACAGGTATGATCTATTTTTCACAAACCCATGTTGGCTTTTGGTCATGACTTTGTTTGCCTCTAGATGTTTTCTGATTCTTTGCTTATCTTTTCCAGAATCTTCCCAGGTATTATTGTTAGGCTTATAGGTTTGTAGTTTCCTGGATCCATTTTTTTTCCCTTTTTTGAAGATGGGAACATCAGCTATTTTCCGGTTCTCCAGGATCTTTGAAAGACATAGTTCAGTGGTTCTGAGATCACATCTGCCAGTTCCTTCAGAACCTTGGGATATAATCCATCTGGTCCTGGTGATTCGAATTTGTCTAGGGTGGGCAGGTGCTCATTACCATTTTCTTGCCTATCTTAACTTGTGTTTCTATTCTGTTTTTTATGGCACTGTTTTTGATGTATTGGACTGTTTTTCCCTTTGTGTAAAGACGGATGCAAAAAACAAGTAGTTCTGTTTTCTCCCTGTTGCTTGTCACTTTCTTGCCAATGGATCAATCATTTCCTTAACTTTTTTCTTGTTTTTTACATGTAAATATGAGCCAGCAGTGTGCTGCAAATGCCCCAAAAAGACAACACAATTCAAGGCTGCATTAAAGGGTAGAATCAAGATCATATGAAGTATTAATACTACTTTATAATGCCTTGGTAAAATCACACTTGGAATTCTGCATCCAGTTTTGGTCACCACGATGTAAAAATGTTGAGACTCTAGAAAGAGTGCAGAAAATAGCAAAAAAGATGATTAGGAGACTGGAGGCTAAAACATTTAAGAATGGTTGCTGGAATTGGGTATGTCTGGTTTAATGAAGAGAAGGACGAGAGATGACATGATAGCAGTGTTCTAATATCCCAGGGGTTGTCACAAAGAAGAAGGAGTCAACCTATTTTCCAAAATACCTGAAGGTGGGACAAGAAGCAATGGATGGAAAGTAATGAAGGAAAGAAGCAATATAGAACTAAGGAGAACTGGTATAACAATTGTAATCAATGGAACAACTTGTCCCCAGAAGTTGGGAATGTTCCAACACTGGAAGTTTTTAAGAAGAGATTGGACAACCATTTGTCTGAAATGGTAGAGTGTTTCCTGTCTGAGGAGGGGGTTGGACTAGAAGATATTCAAGGTCCCTTCCAACTCTGTTATTCTGTTCTGTTCTATAACCATATTGCACACTGAAAACACATTAGTCACATACATTTTAGTCTAGCACATGGAGCAGCTGGTTTGTGTAGTTAATTAATGGCTCACTGCATTGTGTAAGCTCTCTTCCCAAACTGGATAATTATGGGTGAGCATTCACATTATGGTGAAACCATTCTTTATTCAATAAACCATTGTTAGGCAAGCATGACTCAAGGTGTTGTATAACTTTAGCCTGTTTGTCATGCAACAGATATAAGTTTAAGGGGAGAATAAATTTTATTAAAATGAGTGATGTTGGTATTCTAGCTAACATGCAGGAACATGGTTTGGTAAAATTCTAGAGTTATGGGCTTGCAGACTTGCTGCAGCAGGATAAATCAACACTAGCTACACTCATAACCTACAGCAGGATAAATTAACACTAGCTACACTCATGAAAAGTTGGGATGGCATCAAAATGGTGACAGTTGTGTCATGCCATCATCAAAGATTATGGTTAAGTACTCTTGTGCCTCATAATTACACAAAAAGAAGTTGCATCATTTGTATTGACATCATTCCCATTTGCCCACGCATACAGTAGAGCTACCCAAATTATTTTATTCATACAATGGAAGTAATCATAAGAGGGAAAAACATAGTGCACAATATCCTGATTTGTTTAACATAACCACGGACTTCGTGTTTGTTTAGTATTGTGAAAACCCAATTCCACTGATTAGTTTTTGATATTAGACCAACACACATTTAGTGAATAATTTAAGCGCGTTTGATGAACACCACCTTAGAGCCGTGTATATTTCCCTGCTTTGCCCACCTTTAATTTAGCCACCATAGTTTCCTAATCTCATCATCCAAATCCAGAATATCGCCTTTGAAAAGGAACCAAGGTAGGTTATACGCAGCGCTGTTTTCTGCTCCGTTACATCGCGGAGGTCGCTTCAAGCCTATTGTAAGCGAGCAATAGCATCCCCCGCCCCGCCCCCTACCCATTTCAGGATGGACCGAGCCATTCAGAGCGCAGAATGGGGGACAAGGCGTAGGGAAAGGAAGAGAAAGCAGGCGAAACAAGGAAGAGTCTGTGAAAAATTCAAAGGCGAGCCGCGAGGTCTACTTCTTGCTGCCTTCCAGGCCATCCTGGAAGGCAGCCCGCACAGAAAGAACACCCTGCCCGCCGTTCTTCAACTCCCCCCCCCTCTGCGTTAGCAAGAAGTGGGAAGGACGGAGCTCGGCGCCGCTTCTGGCTGCGGTGGCAGCAATTCGGCCGTGGGAGAGTTTTCATTCAATGTGCGGAGGAAGCCCGGGGGCGCGTGCACCGCGTCGCCTTCGCAAGCCGTGCAATTCCTCCGTGGTCTCTTCGCCACCGAAGCCTCGGCTCCCAATGGCTTTCTCGGCAAGACCGCGTCTCCTCGCCTAGGGCTTACTATCTCGCAGGAGGCGACCGAAGCAGGGCACCAGGTAAGTCTCGTTGTGCTGGAGCGAGGGAATGCGGCCGCCCAGCGCTTCTGGACGGGTGGTCGTGGCGGAAGGACACGCAGACAGCAGAGCCTGGAGATCGGGAAGGGGGAACGCTCCTTTTGCCCGGAGCCTAGTCTCTCAGTTCCGATGCGGCGGCGCTGGCGGCTCTGTCTTCTTCGCTCGTCTCCTCATCTGCGGGTTATCTGAGCCTGGAATGCCGGTGCCCGCTTCGTAGCGCTAGTTACTGCGCCTGAGCAAACGCTGCCTTCCACCGCCGACGTAACTAGCAGCTGAAGCCCGTTTTAGAGGCGGCGGCCAGGGACGACTTGCGCTGTATATGCGCCGGTCACTACACCTGGATTGTTATTCCTCCCTGCAAATAGCAAGAGGGCGGATTGTTTGGTTGATTTTTTGTAGTAGCTTTGGGAGGGAGTCGCTTGGAGTGCCAGCGCAGAAGCAGGAGGGGGAAGTTTAACGTGCGCCTGCTCAGGAAACCGAGAACCGGGTTAGTACAGTATTGCAGAGAGGGAGAGAGAGACAGACAGACAGACAGAGACAGAGGCAGAGACAGAGAGAGAGAGGGAAGGAGGGAGTGGGGGCGGGTTATTCTGTCTTTCATTATTCGCGCGCGCGCGCATGTGTATGTGTGTATATGTATATGCGTGTATCTGGGTGCAACGTTTCATTTTAGACTTGTAGAAATGGAAGCAATTCCGGGAGAATAGGAAGTTCGCCTTCGTTAAGGTCGCTGCTCTACCTGCGAAGTACTGCAGAACCTCGGCGCTGCCTTTCCAGAATCTCCGCTTTTGAAGAAAAGACGCGGTTTGGTAGACTCTTGGGAACGATTGAATTCGAAGGAAGACAGTTGTATAGGCTGCGGAACTGGGATGGAAGTGCTTGAAACACGCATCCTTTGCCCTCTAGAGCAAACGTCTGGCGCCCGTATGAGAAAAGTATTTGTGTCACTTTTAGGATGGATGTCAGTCCAGCTTTAATTAAGCCTTGGCTTTGGCTATTTCATCGCTGTATGGATACTGGAGCAATGTGTCTTTGTGGTGTTTGTGTTTGACAGTGTGAAAAGTAAGTGTAGTGTGGATGTTTACTCTGAAGAAAAAAATATTCTGTGTTTGACATTTTGTCATTGTGCTTATAACTGAAGTTTGGTAGCCTCTTTTAAAGATGGATAAATATCCTTTCAAGTTTTACACTGCCTATATATATCAGAAGATAACTGCTGCTGGATATATTGATAATTTCTGTCTGGCAGACAGATACAGCTGTCTCCACATTTGGTGTGCTCTAGTTAAGGAACTGGAATACCAGTGACAACTGTATGAAATTATATAAACATTTTGTTTCAGGACTCTATTGTTAGCATGAATCTAAAACATAATTCCAGCAAGAAATTGCCTGTGCTTTGCATATCTATCTGGTTAAGTTCTTGAAGTTTTTGCAGCATGACCATTACAGTATTTCCTCTGTCATATTCTAATGAAATGGTTAAAAGGAAGTTCTTAATCTCAGTCTTAAACCTCCCCCTTACCTTCATGTCATATCTAAAATGCAGGTACAATAATAGTTTATTCTACAGGATTGGTATTATTTTGATCCTATCAAATTTTATTATTAAATTGATGCTAAGTCAGAGGAAATTGAAATTTGGGGTTGTCAATAGTTGGAGGGAGGTTCAGAGTTAGAGTTAGGTCTTCATCCTGGGTTAAATCCTTGTCTGCCCTTTTGTTTGTTACTGTATTGTCTAAGTACAGGATGGGGAGATAGTTGGATGGCAGCAATAGAGGTGAAATGTATTTTGATCACAAGCTAAAAGTGAGTCAGCAGTATGATTCTGCTACAAAAGCTGCTGCAACTGTAGTTTGTGTTAACAGAACCATAATTTTACAAATAAAAAATAGCTTTATTTTATGCTGTTTTTAAACTCAGATATTATCCATATGTAAACTTAAAACCAAGCTATAAGGATGATAAATCCAAACTGGAACAGACTAGAAGCTCTGTGAAAATGGCAAAATAATAATACTTAGTTTAGAAAACAAAAGATTAAGAATATAGCATTCAAGTGTTTTGCCACATGATTGTTTGGTGTTTGATACCAAGACAGCAATGGTAGCTTTAACTGGCTTATATTAAGGAGAATAGATTTTGAATGAGCATGATTCTGAACTATAAATTAGCAAACCATATTTTAGTGAATACAAATGGTGTTAACATTTAAAAAATTAGGATAATTGAGCAAAACATGGTTAAATTATGGATGTGAGTTCTACAAAGCTTTTAAATGATTAGAGCATTTAACATCTAACTAAATGAGCATCTGAACATGATTGGCTATTCTCATGGAAGGCATTCAAGCAGATGTTGGACAGTCACCTGTATAATTGATAGCTGATAAAGACATGTCCATGAATGGGATAGTAAGGGCATTTTGTTACAGATGCAGTTCTCATTTCTCCAAATCCTTAGTATCACTTTCCTCCTTGTGTGTCTTCAACTTGTTGATGACTAAATTCTTTGAATAGATAGTTTTATGGTGATGGAGTTCACCATAATTTACTCAGTGTAGATGCCACTCAGTTCCAACCAACTTTGGGTGTTGTGTTGTACAAAAATAGTGACAGCATAAAAATAGTATGACATTTATAAAAGATTAAACAATAAGAGTTGATGTTGGATCCTGTCAATCATAGTCAAACACAGTCCAACAGGGGCCCCAACCACCTTTACCCAAGGCCTGGGAGAACATGCCAGACGGAGAGCCATGGGGATATTGGGGAATCTCATTCAAGAGGGCAGGCACCATGACAGTGAAGACATGCTTCTAGGTTCTGATAAATTACAGGTGGACCTGCAGTGTACCAACTCTGTCAAATTGAATCAGCCAGGCTGATGCCAAGGGAGACAGACAGCCCCTCAAATAACAAGACCCTTTGCCGTGCAATGCAAGGCTGTATAGATTATGATAAGCACCTTGAATAACACCTGGAAGCATTTTGTAACCAGTGCAGTTTGTGAAGCAAAGATGTCACATGAATCTACTGAGGCATGCCAATCAAGGCTCATGCTTCTGTATTCTGGACCAGTTGAAGTCCAAGTGGTGTTCAAGAGCATAGCCATGTAGAGCACATTGCAGTAGTTAATATGTGTGGTGACTAGGACATGAGTAACTGCATGACCTTTTTGCTGTATTCCTTTATGTAGCATTTTTTTTTTAAAAAAAAAACACTTAACCATTGTGTGGGAATTGACAAAGCAAAAGCCTATTGCCTGGGAAGAATAGAACAAAGTGTAAAATGGTCTAGGTGGGGATTGAAGTTCTTCAAGATCCTTTCCTACTCTTATTACATCATTTTATCTTCTTTACAGTTACTTTTTAACATCTTATTATTTTCCAGCTTTCTCACTGGTGCCTGATCATCCTTTGATTTCTGAAAATGTTATGGCTGCTGTTTATCAACTTGGTTCTGTTCTGAGCCTCATGTATATCAGAAATAATGCATGTTTTACATAATGATTCAGCTAAATGGTCATTCTATGTGTGAAGAATGGACAGTAATGAGGATTTCCTAATTCTTGTTTTAAAGAAATGCATTTGACTGCTATGTTCGTTTTATACAGGTAGAGGTGTATGCAGATAATTCGGTAAGGAGCTTTGTCTCTTTTGATCCATTCCCTGATGGTAAAATAGTTGCAAACACCTTTAGTGGGCTTCTCAAAAGGTTCTGAACATTTTCAGTGAGGTAACTGGGGAAACAAAATGACTCAAAAAATTATTTCCACAGCTGTAGAAAGTACCAAATTAGATATTAGAAGAGTAGTTTAAAATAAACAAAATCATTCCAGAAATCTGTTATAGTTTTTAATTAATGGCATGTGTAATGTGCCCTGTTTTCCCAGGAATAAACAGACAGCTCTTTCTTCAATCTTTAGTAGTTTGCCAAATCTGATAAATCTGACATAACTTTACATAGATTTATGATTCCACTAAGACATAAAATTAGCATTGTGGAAAAGATATAAATTATTTTAGAAAAGTACCGTATTTCCCCAAAAGTAAGACCAGTCTTACTTTCTTTTGGGTTCTGAAGTAAGCACTAGGATTTACTTTGGGGGAGGGCTTATTTTTTGTCGGTACCAGGCTGCAAGCATGCAGGAGGGGCGGGGCTTGTGCATGGGGTGAAGAAGCAATGCGGCGGCGAGAGCATGGTGGCTGACCAGGTACAGTACTGGTATGGGTGGAGAACGTGCCCTTCCTGTGCCAGGCCAGCCCCTGCAGCCCCGGGTGGCCATGCTGGGCAGTGACCAGGCAGACCAAAGCGGCAGGTGAAGTGCCGGAGGCTCAGGGAGGGAGGGTGGTGAAGTGGGCAGGCATCCTGCCATCAGCACCCAGGCTGGCTGCCTCTTCGCTGTGGAGCTGGAGACCTTGCCATACTACCGGCTAGATGCCCTCACATCCCCCAGGAATTGCATTTCTTTCCTTACTAACTTCCAGCCCCATGCCATTTGTCCTTCACAATCCGCCGCCACCGTGTGCAGAGAAACAAAAGAAATTTGTGTGGGGGGGGGAAGGGTCAGTCAATCAATTCCAACTTTGTGAGATTTTTTTTTTTTTTGCGAAGGTAAGCAGGAGTGGGGTGCGTGGGGCAACTTCATCCCCAGTACCCCTGCCCTTGCTCTAAACTAGGGCTTACTTTCAGGGTGGTCTATATTAGGCACATCCCGAAAGTCAAGCTGGGGCTTACTTTCTAGGGCGGTTACTTTTGGGAAAACACAGTAGCCTGTCTCTGTTTATAGCTGGAGAATAATGAGAGATACTGATTTTTTTAAAAAAAAAATCATCTAAATAAGCTAATAAGCATCTGAATAAGTTAATATAAACCAAAATGTTTGTATTGCTTCACTAACTTTATTATAATATGTTTCACGTGTGATGTTTTTAATTTAATCTTTTTCTTCTTTTTGTAATTCTTTTTGAGAAGAGATTCCACTGAGCCTTTAAGTTAAAATATACAGGTAGCCCTTGACTTACAACTTTTTGTTTAGCAACTGTTCAAAGTTACAACAGCCTTGAAAAGAGTGATTATAATTGTGATTATAAGTCAAGGTGTATGTAGAAATTCTTTTTGACATCATATCTCTAGGTATATGGAAACCTGTGGTAGCATTAGTATAAATATTTTGAGTGAGCCCTCCCCTCAAAACTTGTACAAAATTTAATTGGCATAAACTAGTTTCAGAACTCAGTTGGGGATTGCCAACTGATTATGGACTGTAAGCTGTTTGTAAAACTCTGTGACATGTGAACTTCGTATTACATTTTTTTTCACATCCTGGCAAATTATATACTTAATATTTTCTAAATCAAACTCAAGTTTTAAATGCAGACAAAAAGTGTTTATGTGTTTTTGTCAAATGTGAATACACCCAATGAATTTAACTTTAGATATATTATTTTGTTTTGATGTTAGTTTTGAGCTTTAAATAAAAATCAGTTTATAGCTTTGTTGATCACTATGGGATGAAAATCTGAAATTGGTCAAAGGGGTATTTTTAATAGGTATGTTAGCTGTAGGCTCATCAAAAGCTTCTGATACAATGTTAATGTTATGGGGTCTGTATGTTCATGCCAGGTTCAAGATGGCAGGTGCCAAATGAATGCAGAGACAATGTACATATTTTAAGCATAAGATTTCACCCAATCTTCAGGTTGTATAGAAAATAGATGAATAGTTGCTTCTTCCACCTCTCTAAACAAAACAAGACCATTATTTGCTTGTCTGTCTTTTGCCATCGGTAGGGCATACAGGTATCTTGATTTGGCAGAGTGCAATATAAATGTTGCAGTCTTACCTAAAAAAACCCTGGAAAATACTTTTGCATTAAGAATAAAATCAGTTAAGTCAAATTGTATAATAATGTATATGTATGTGTGTCTGTATTCAAATTGTTTAGGGATTCCAAGACATCTCGTGCTGATGATGTTTATTGTATAACTAGATTACAAATGGTTTTAATATACATTTTAGTATATTTTTTTCAGCAAAGCATGTTAGTTGAACTTTGTATGCACATGAGTAAAAGAGATTTTCGTCATTTTATTCTTTGTCATGCATATGTGGAATATGTTGCTTTTCAAAAATGTTGACTTTTCCTGTAACTTAGAAGTATCTAGGTCAGGAGATTTGATCTTATTAATAATGTATGGGCAACTCTCCTAGTTATTGGTTTCACAAATTTTATTCAGAAAAAAATGCCCGCTGCTCCTGTTAATTTTCTTTTTCCTACCGGCTTCTTTGTGACTCTACAAATGTCTGATTTGGGGGGATTCTTATCTTAGTGCAGTTAGCACCTTCCAGGACTGCATGCATCCTTAAGGTTTTGTCACATCTAGAGTGTACCAGCTTGGAAAAAAATGTACATTTAAATGTTTGCTGTGCAATAGAAATATTTCCCAATAGAGTTCCATGGGAGGATTAATTATATTTATTCAGAGTTCTAATTTTATTTGGTAACTTAATGTAACTCATATGCTTTGAAATGTGGCAGTGTTTTGTGCTGTCACGTCATATTCCTAGAAAGGCTCACATAGATATTTTTTTTTTATGAAATTGGTCCCTTTCCTCCAAATCATCTGCTTTCTATTGGAAGTACATTTTTTAATTTTTATTTTTAGTAAACATTGTTTCAGGTGAAATATATCTAGTGGCAGGATTAGCATAAAGAAGGAGATATTCTTCTTGTTGTGCCATATCCGTTATCGGACGTTGGCAATCATGTTGGCGATCCTGTTTTTATCAGCAGCCGCACGAAAAAGTGCTGCTGAGTTTTGTCCAAGCCAGTCCCTTAGATTTTGAAGCCACGATGTTTTTCTTCTGCCTGGAGCTCGTTTGCCTTCAATCTTTTCCTGGAGGATTAAATGGAGTATGCCGTATTTTTCTGGATGTCACATCACGTATCCAAAATATTCTAATTTTTGTTTTTTAATTGTTTTGATGATTTCCCTTGGCTTTCCCAGGCGGCTTATCACCTACTCATTTCTGATCTGATACATATGGTTTTTGTTCATTTGGTTTTTGGATACAAAATTTTGTGGAAAAAAGGTGCTGGGTGAGGGAGAGATCTTTCTCAACTTAAGGTCAAAATGAGAAGAGAAAGCCATTTCTAGAGAAGACTGGAATGAACAGACCTGTGGCATCCGAAGCAGGGATGACAATAAGCTAGATCTGGAGGGTTAATACCCATGTGTAGCTACAGCTATCTACCATAGATAGGAGTTTGTTTTTCTAGTGAGAGAAAGAAAATGAGCATTCAGGAAAAACTCCAGATTTAGGAAGCAAATACAGGAAGTGTTTTGTACCCCAAAGCTTGAATTGTATTAAAAATACATCGATTAAGAATACACTGATCACACATTGAATGTAGAATGTTTTAACCATGTTTAATTGACTGGATTTGAATATTTGTATGGATTTATGTTAAGTCATGTACAACCATAATGGATAATGTCACACAAATAGTTAAACCAAAACTAAATGAACCACTTTATGGCTTAGTTTAATGTGTGGACCACGTACATTTACTTTTTTCTTGGCCAACAGTTCCTAATTGTGCACTTTTCTAAATAAAGAACCATGTAAATTTTGTAATCTAAGAAATATCATTAATATTGTCTGCAGAATTACAAATGAGAAAGAGAAAATGCTACTATAGAAGAGAACTACATTTACAGTTGTCTTTTCCTGAATATGTCTATGTCATAGCCAGCCCACTTTGGTTCTAATTGTCTCAGCTTTATTCTTTAAAATATTCTTTAACAATCTAATTAGCTACTAGTGGCAAGCACTTGAAAAATGTAATCAGAAACATTTTCCCTTGCTAATTGTTATTTATTAGTTGTGCTTGCTTATTTATATTTTGCATATACCCCTATAAGTCTGTAGGTGTGACCATGTTTTTTTATAGGATGTGGCTTAATGATGGGCAGCGGCTTAATGATGCTAGAACTACACTCCAGCAGTTTAAACCTGGTGAACTCCTGCTTCCCGTTCCCCAGCTCCTGCCCACCCAGCAGTTCAAAAGCATGCAATATTGCAAGTAGATAAATGGGTACCACTTATCTAGCTGTGTTCGTGTGTGTGGACAGTGGAAAAACCTAGCTGTGTTCGTGTGTGTGGACAGTGGAAGCTGACACTGGACTTGGCTGGATGCAAGGCAACTCAACACAAGGCAAAGCACGAGATAAGCAGAGGAGCCCAGAAGAGCCAGCAACCTGAGTGCTACTAGTCAGCTAGTGTAAGCTAATTTGCCCTCTGTGGTGCCCCTAGGCTAGGCACTCAAGTGCAGAACAGAATGAACTAACAATTTAGGCATCCAGGACTACATTGTATCTAGCATTTGTAGATTTCCCTGACAATGTATGCCATAAGATAGGTAGGTAGGTAAGTAGGTAGGTGACACTAAACACAAAAAAGATTTCATTGAATGATTATTCCATTTGTTAGTTTAAAAATAAACCAGATTGTACAACATTAAATAATAACAGCCAAAATCATAATGGAAATTCATAGAATGAAAGGCTTACATCCTTGACAGGTACAGGAAGTCCTTGGCTTACAACAGTTCATTTAGTGACCATTCAAAGTTACAGTATCACTGAAAAAAGTGACTTAGGAGCGTTTTTCATACTTCCAACCGTTTCAGCATCCTCATAGTCACGTGATCAAAATTCAGATGCTTGGCAACTGACTCATATTTATGACGGTTGCAGTGTCCCCTTTTGTGACCTTCTGACAAGCAAAGTCAATGGGGAAACCAGATTCACTTAACAACCATGTTGCTTAACCAGTGTAATGATTCACTTAACAAGTATGGCAAAAAGTTTTAAAATGGGACAAAATTACTTAACAAATGTTTCAGTTAGCAGCATAAATTTTGGGCTCAATTGTGGTCGTAACTCGAGGACTACCTATACTTATTAGTTCTAATTAGGTCTAAACACTTCCAGCAGTTGGCAGTCAACAGAATTAGCCTGCAATACTGCATTCTAACCACTGTGCCACCATGGCGTCAGGTGCTTCAGTACTTTTAGAGTACCATACATTAGCACGACTCTCTTATCATTTGACATTTGTGTGTATGCATGGACATGAATTTGAAAGCAATGCTAGAAAGTCTATATTAGTGGCCATCCTAACTTTCCTTGACCTACTTTTGATATTAATGTTTGATTATGTTTTTTTTTAATCCTTGGCCCACTTCTTTTTGATTAGAATAGTCCCTTTAGAGAGCTACCACAAATATATCAATGTATCACAATGTAACTGGTCTAAGCAATTTGTACTAGATGGTCTCTTTTCATTATACATGTGTCTTTTAAAAGTATATTTTTGGTTGGAGCCTATAATTCATGTTTTATACCCTTCCATTACTTTTGCTTGCTTGACTACCATTTAGATTATTTATGTCCTTGTGCATAAAGAACTCACTGAAATTTAAGAGATGACATCATAAACAAATAATTTTTATAATAAATTATAAATAGAAGAGTGAGCTGCATCCACTGCACTGATTATAGAAATGGTAGACAATGAAATGGGTCAAAATAGAAAATTAGGACACCAAGAAATCAACTTATTTGGGTCCTACAAACTAAACAAAATAATTGGTATTTATGTCTTTTGTCCAGTTACATATTTGTGTAGTCAGATATGGTTATGCAGGCTTTGTATGAATGAATATTCTGTTTATTTATTTTTTTTACTTTATTAAAAACTATAGCAAGCTTGAAAAACTAAGAAAATTATAGTTCTGTTTAGGATCATATTCTGGTTAATCTTGATATGTATAAAAGTTCCATGGGATTTGTAATAAAACTAGTTAATTAAATTTTCATGTTTTCTAAATTGTCTTCCAAATTTCTAAATTATGAAAATCATATTTGTATGTGCATTTATATGTGGTTATATGTCCTACTTAATTCTATTTAGGAATTATTTATTTATTTATTTACAAATATTTATATGCCGCCCAATCCCAAAGGACTCAGGGCGGCGTACAAAATTAAAAACAGTCATAAAACAATAAAATAAAATAATCCAGTCATACCGCGAGTCCGATCATATCCCGGCCCGCCGAGGACATCAGCCCCAGGCCTGCCGGAACAGGAGAGTTTTAACGGCTTTCTTAAAGGCCGGCAGGGTGGGAGTAGTTCGAACCTTGGGGGGAAGTTGATTTCACCAGGTCGGAGCCACCACAGAAAAGGCCCTTCCCTGAGGGCCCGCCAGCCGACATTGTCTGGCCGACGGGACCTGAAGGAGGCCCAATCTATGGGACCTCACTGGTCTCTGGGAGCTGTGCGGCAGAATGCGGTCATGTAAGTAACCTGGCCCTATGCCATGAAGGGCTTTGAAGGTGATGACCAACACCTTGAATTGCGTCCGGAGACCCACAGGAAGCCAGTGCAGCTCAAATGATTCTTGTATATGAAGAGTCTTGAATCTTCCTTTTCTCCCCCTCTACCCATTATAAAAAATATTTTTTCATTTATTGTGGCAGGCATTTAAATGCATATTCTGTTTAAAAGAACACACTATATTAAAGACAGGCATGTTGCTCTACATATTATTTAGCCCAGTAGTTTCCATAGCTTGCTGGCTCTTCTTTCTCATTTTCATCCCATCCTCTTATGTAGCAGAAGATTATCTGAATAATTTATTTCACCTACCAGCAGCATATAAATACCTGCCTTGGAAACTGACTAAATGTCAGCTTCAAGTACAGATAGGTTGTTCAGTATTAGAAAAGTAGGGCAATTGAAGGTTCTGAATTCAGGAGGATCCCAAAGATATGTATAATTCTTTGGTATCAATAATGTTATTAAAATGACTGTGAAATGGAATTTTGCAGCCTAAGACTGTTTTTAAAATCCTATCATTTAATTTTAACCTTTATTATTTTTATAAATAACTCTAGGGAGCAAACATATCTAATGTTCCCGCTTCCTCCTATTTTCCCCACATCAACAACCCTGTGAGTTGGGCTGAAAGAGGGTGAGTAGCCCAAGGTCACTCAACTAGGTAAGGCTGAACTTGAACTCCCAGACTTCCAGTTTCTAATCTGGTGCCTTTAACCACTAGACCAAACTTGATAATGATAAAACTTCCAGTTATATATCAGTGTCCTTCCAGTACTGGTTATTCACATTATTTGTCAGTATTTTCTTTCTCTTGCCAAAAGTTGTAAAATAGCTCTAGACATGTTTTTAGAGTCTCTGCAATACATGGGAGAATGATGGAAAAACTTTCTCTGCTTGCAATTGTAGAACCTCTTTACAAAAAATCTGTTTCACATTAAGTGAAATTGTAGAAGGCCCAAGCATGTTCCAAGAAGGCTAGATGTCAAATACACACTCCTAAGTAAGAACTAGAAAAATACTAAACATAGCATAATAGCTACAATATGACTAAACATGTGCTATACACTTCTATTGTAGAAATGGCACAGCTATATATGATAATATTTTAAGAGTAACAGGAGTGATGGCTTGCAATATGAAAGCTATAAGGCTTGAAGGCTATTAGGTTGATGATCTGTCGTATATACATCAAGTTATAACTGATTAGCAGCAGTGTCATACTGTAAGCATGGCATAATACTTTCTTAGACATAATAGTGCATGTCTAGGTGTGCTTATTTTAAATAACAGAGTGATACGGTTGGAAGGGATCTTGGAGGTCTTCTAGTCCAACCCTGTGCTCAAGCAGGAAACTCTAGCATTTCATACAAATGATTGTCCGATCTTTTCTTAAAAACCTGCAGTTGGAGTTGGAGTATCAACAGCTTCTGGAGGCAACTAGTTCCACTGATTAACTGTTCTGTCAGAAAATTTCTTCTTAGTTCTAGGTTGGTTCTCTCCTTTATTAGTTTCCATCCATTGCTTCTTGTCCTGCCTTCTGGTGCTTTGGAGAATAGGTTAACCTTCTCTTCTTTGTGACAGCCTTTTAGATATCATGTCACCCCTAGTCCTTTTCATTAAACTAGACATATTCAATTCCAGTAACCGATCTTTATATGTTTTAGCCTGCAGTCCCCCTAATCATCTTTTTTGCTATTCTATGCACTCTTTCTAGAGTGTCAATATCTTTTTTATATTGTGGTGACCAAAACTGGATGCAGTATTACAAATGTGGTCTTACCAAAGCATTATAAAGTGGTACTAACACTTCACGTGATCTTGATTCTATTCCCTCTGTTAATGAAGCCTAGGACTGTGTTTGGTTATTGCTTTGTTTACCTTTAAGTGGTTGTAGATTTGTTGTTTATCTTTTCCAAATCTTCCTGAATTTTCCAAAATTTTGATGTGGTGATTATGTCATTCATGGCTTTGAATGGACTACATCAGACATGTCAAACTCGCAATGTCATGTGACGTCGTGCAACGTATCGGAACTGTTTTGCCATTGCCGGCAATGGGGTGAGTGCGGTTTCTGTGTGACGCATCCGGCCCATGGGCCGGCAGTTTGACACTCCTGGACTACATCATGCAAAATATGAAAAAATAAAGATTTGCCTCAATAGAGCACAGTTCTATATCCATGTAGTTTACTTGGCAACAGGATGGAAGTGGTTTGCAGATGACTTGAGATGTTGTGAATTTTCATGTAACCTATAACCTTGAAATTTTCTGGTGGTCTCCCGTTTATGTGCAAACCAGATCAGATGTATCAAATGTTTTTGAAAGCAGAGAAGGTTGTCTAGCATTTGCTTTAGTGAAATACATACTGTATTGTTATTCCAATCCAGTTAATGAAACAAGAGCTCAGACAGAAAAAAAAAAATGATAAGCTACACTATCAAGTAATAAAAATAGTACTAAGGGCCTATCTATCTCCAGAAACGTGGGCATATTTCCCCTTCATTATTCTTCCCACTAAAATTGGAGAAGCAGGGTCCCTGAAAATGGAGATAGAAGAATCTGTGTATATTGTATGAATCATACTAGAATCCAGGAGAATGTGAGATCTAGTTCAGCATAGGACATTTCTTACTGCAAACATATTTATATAAGCTTGTGTGTCTTCTTATATTGTGTTTTCTTAGCAGGCTTCTTATTATGCCAAATTGTAAGGATTTTTGTTTGTTTGTTTCAAACTAGATGCAGGTCTATGACCTCCCACTTTTGTTTTGTTTTGTGAAATTATCCCCCTCCTTCCCCCAATAATCATACTTTCTACTGTAGGTCAGTTGCAGTGTAGAAGGTGTTTGCATCTTTTTGGAACAGACAGTCATGCTTCAATAAGAATGCTACAGAGCCTTTTAGCCCTCTGATCACAGTTACTATTATCATGATGTTCTATTTTTAATCGGTATGTTGATTCTGTTTAGTTTTAAAATAGCTATATTGGAATGAAGTGTCATTAAGGCTGAGGAATGAGTCATAAAGTTTTCTGTAGATCTGAATAAATGTAGAGACTTTCTGATAAGAAATCAGTTCAGCCTCATAAATTTATCTCACATTAGCCTTGGCTTGTTTTGAGAACTTTATACTGTATATTTTCATGAGTATTGGAATGCGTGCAATAGAGAAAAAAAGATCACTAAATGTCAGTGAAACAAATGATAGCTAAAGAAAACAGAACTGACTACCCCAATAGAAATTAAAGGCAATGGGCTTATCCAAAATCAAGCATTCTTGAGTTTCCAGAATTTAAAATAGAATGTATGCAGCACATACCAAATGCCAAGACCACTAATGCTAAAAAGAATAACATACTATGTTTGATGGACAAGTGATTTCAAAAATCTACATTTTTAAAAATAAATTTATTGAATAACATTTTAACAAAGTAAAAGCCATAAAATAAAATAAAGAAAAATGTAGAGAAAAGAAAACTTGTAAAAAAGTGGCTTCTGATCTTCTTAAGCAGGGGTGTCAAACTCAATTTCATTGAGGGCGTATCAGTATTGCGGTTGTCCTCGGGGCCGGGTAGTGTGGCCAGGGTGGGTACGGCCTACTGGTGGGCGTGCCTGGAGTGGTGTAGCCTACTGGGTGGGCATGCCAACTCTACATCATTCACGTCAAGGGTGCCTGTGGGGGCCTGGGCAGGAGTGGGACAGATCTGAGGGTCTCTGGCAGAAGGGGGTGGGACTCAGGCAAGTGCATGGTCCACTAGAGAAGCCTCACTGTTCTTCTCAGGCCATGCGAATGGTGGGGGCTGAATGGTGGTGCGGGCTGCCCATAGCCCTGGGCAGCAGAGGTCAAAGGCCCAGCCTGGCCTTAAGCACCTGTGGCATCAAGCCCAGCCCCACTACCCCAAGGGAGTGCCCAGCTCCTCCTTAAGACTGCTGATGCTGTGCTTGCTCTTCTTAGCCAGGTTACTCATGATGGGTATGAGGGCAAAGTCAGAGGGAGGCCCACTCCTTCTCCATGGGAGGAGACCCGGCTTTGTATCCAAAGCTTCATTAGCACTAGGATGGGAGACCCCCAGGATAGGCCAGGAGGAGGGGGCAAGGGGATGGTGAAAGGGCAGCAGGGCAAAACTAAGGCAGGACTTTCCTGAGACCCTCCCTCTCCTTCCTTCCTTCCTTCCTTCCTTCCTTCCTTCCTTCCTTCCTTCCTTCCTTCCTTCCTTCCTTCCTAAGAACAGAGTGGTGGGAAAATATTTGAGATGAGGGAGGGAGAAAAACAGGCAAGAAACACAGCTGGGGAGGTGTCACCCTTCGTGAGGAATGAAGAAATGCACTATCGCCTGGAAGTGGCCAGCACATGGCCCTCGCCTACTTCACATATCTGACTTGGTGGGCTTTGGAGGAGGGGACACCATGAGCAACGTGAAAGTCGACGTTACCTGCACAATGCCATCCAGCCCCCAGCCTGCCTGGTTTCAGCAGGCAATGAAGCACTCTCCTCACAGTGCCAAGAGGCTGAGCCAGACAGCGTGAGTCCGAAAAGAAGCGCGACGCCACCCAGCCTCCAGCCTGCCCAGTTTCAGCAGGCAACGGGGCACTCTCCTCACAGCACTGAGAGGCTGAGTTGGGCAGTGTGAAGCTCGCCAGCTTTGCACCTTGCTGCCTGCTGAAATTGGGCAGGCTGGGGGCTGAGCAGCAGCGTGCTTCTTTTTGAATTTGCACCGCCTGGCTCAGCCTCTCGGCGCTATGAGGAGAGTGTCCCGCTGCCTGCTGAAACTCCTCTCCCAGAGCCCCTCAAGCTGGATATGTGAAGTAGACAAGGGCCATTTGCTGGCTACTTCCAGGCAATGGTGTATTTCTTCATTCCTCACAAAGGGTGACACCTCCCCAGTGCACGCCCAGGGGGTGGGGCTGATGTGGCGGGCCGGTGCCTCGCTGTTTCCAGATGGCCTTGTGGAGCTAAGACTGAATGCATTTCAGCATAGATGGCCACCACAAAATTGTACAGTGGCTCCCGGGTGGCCTGGGCCAGGGCCAAGGCAGCGGGGGCCATTCCCTCACTGTTTCCAAGATGGCTTTGTGGGCCACATCCGGCCCCCGGGCCTTGTGTTTGACATATCTGTTCTTAAGCAATTATATATTCAAGGACTCTACATTAATTTTTCAATCTAGCCTCTCCTGCCCTTGCTCCCCCATTTATATACACTTTCACATGTGTGTGCGTATGTGTATGTATATATACATACATACATACCTACAGAGTGGAAGATCTTATCTTTTTTTATATAGATACTACTATCAATACCCTGAATCTAGTGCTTGAGATATTTACCTGGTTTCTAAAAAGCAAATCATCTGTGAGCCAAGTCTACTATGGCCTATTTTTTTGTGCTTGTGGATGACCATGATGTTTACATGAGTAGAATGTACTGGGATTCTTTAAGTTACTATTTGCAGAAGTTTTTCTTCTATTTACCTGTATTCGTGTACAGATAATCCTCATTATCAGTGATAATTGGGACCAGAAACTCCATCACTAAGCAATGAGTCATCGTACATGTCACCAACAGTCCCAGTTGATGCTGTTAGGAGAATCCTGCACATTTGAACTGCCCTGGGGTCACATGATAACCATTTGCAACCTCTAGCCAGCTTCCTCATTGTTTTTGCTTGTCAGAAGTTGGCACTGAAGTTCTCAAACAGTGATTATGTTACTTCAGAATACTGCAGCATTATAATTGCAAGCTAGTTGCCAAGTGCCCAAATCATGAACATGTGACCTTGTGTATGCTCCAACAGACATATCTATAAGGACTATTAAGATTCTTAAGTCTCCCTTATTCAGCTTTGTTACTTTGCTTGCTGAATGGGAGGACACTTCCACATACATGTATTCAACAGCTCTTTCTTTAGGTGCAAAAAATTGATAATGCTATGTGGCACCTGCTCTCTTCTGTACAAAAAGACAAAGACTTCTATTGAGGCAAACAACTTGATCACATTTCTTAACCAAATGCTTGCCTGCTATCATGGCAAGATCTTATTTTATTCTTCAATTTAATTTTGAAGATTTTGACAATACTTTTTCTCAGGGAACTGGCATTCAACCATAAAACTGTAGTTAAACTGACTACCTAGGAAAGGGTGAAAATAATCCCATTTTATGTTCTAAAATGAAAAAGGATACATATATGATAGTATATAAATACATGATAGCCTGCAAAATATTTAGGAGGAAGTAGCAGGACATTTTTGTTTAGTTAGGAACAACTATATTAAATTATACATTCTCTTTCGTTCCATGATTTTTGGAGCTCAAATCGAGCTTGGTTTCTATACTTCACTGAAGGAGTTCAACTCCCTCCATTCATGGAAGGGAACTACTTTGCTGGGGTGCCAGCACAGAGCTCATTTTTGCACTTCCCCAAAGGAGGAGTTCAGGTCTCCTCAGCAGGCAGCTCTTTCAGCCAACCCCAAGATAAGATGGAGTCCTTTTGGCAGGCAGTGACAGTTTGCAACCTTCCCTGCCGGCTTCCCCATTGCATTTCTGGAGAATCTGACAGAGAAAATTGCAAATGGTTATGACATACACATATTTGTTACAACTGCAAGAATTTTCTAAGGATGAGTGCCAGGCCGGAATTCTTTTCTTTGACACAGCTTTCTGCAAACATTTTTTCCCTTATAATCTGAAGATGCAGATTTAATTCCTCAGTGATAAGCAAACTGCCAGAATATAAATAGTACAACAGAGATAAAAATGTGACAGGACTACACGTATTCTACAGTTACAATAGCTCCCAATTATATATTGTTGAACTGTTTTTTTGCTCCTGTGCAAATCATGCTCATATATGTGTCAGGGTTTTAGTTTTTTTAAGGGATGGAAATGCCAACTGAAGAAGTTGTTTCATGCTGCAGGCTTTGTCTACCATTTAAGCTAGCACAGTCTACTACCAGGTGCAGCTCTTTTTCCATTTGTAGGTAGTCCTTGATTACAATTTGAGCCCATACATCTTTGAGATTTGAGCCCAAACATCTTTGAGATTGTAAGTCAAATCACCACATGCAAGACTTGATTTTATGACTGTTATACTACATCATTAAGCAAGTCACTAGACTTGTTAAACAAACCACATGTCATGTTCAAGTACAGCTTATCCAATGGGCATTTTTGACAGAAAACTCCAAAAAAGTGATCTTGTGTCCACAGGATGCTGCAACTGGTTGTAATTTCATTTGAGTCTCTTGTAACTTCAAACATTAATTAAGCAAGTAGTCATAAGTTGAAAACTACCTGTAATGAAGAGCTGTTCTGAAAATTAACCCCCTATTTTAGGAAGACTTGTACCTATTTACTATGGGTACCAACAGATACAAGTTGCTACTTTTATATCTGCAATGTTTTAGTCCAGAGGTGTCAAACTTCTGGCCTGCGTGCCGGTTTCATCATACCGAAGCCGCACCCACCCCATTGCCGGCAATGCAAAAAGAGTCGCGATATGTCATGACACGTCACGTGACGAGTTTGACACCCGTGTTTTAGACTGTTTTAAGTACTTCCCATGTTCTTTCCTGCAATTCTTATAGAAACCCAGTTTGATAGGAAAGTATTCCTGATTATCAGCCATTTAGTCTGCTAAAATCCCAGAGTGAGATTAATCTCTTGCCAGTCGTGACAAAAAAGCTTTTTATTAGCTGCAAAGAGGTGGGAAGAAACATCAAGATATTTTACTGAATTCAGCTGATTGCATCAAATTAGAGTGAGGGAAGGAGTAGGTGGAATAGTGTGATTTTTCTCCTCTCATTGTATGGTACTTGTTCAATAACATTGTTCCATTGAAGTAGTGATTTTCAAATGCTTTCAGAATCATTCTGAGAAAAAAAGAAAATAAGTCAGACTCTCTTAGCTTGGGATTTCCAACCCAGTTTTTAATTTTGCTGCTAAATTCTTAGGGCCAACAATTGATATGCAATTAGCTCTACTTTTAATTACTCATATAGAGGGTTGGGACTTTGAGTTCAGTTTAAAAAAAAATGGTTTACATTTTCATATCTCCTTTTTCTTTTGAATTATTGAAGTCATTGACAGCAACAGTTTGAAAAAAGCTGCAGTGGCTGAGAAGCATATTTAGAGGAGACTAGTAGACCCCATGTAAAGGCCTTAGTGTGCTTAATTACAAATCATTAAAAAGTAGCAGTAGGTGAATCTTTCATCCGCAACATGTTGCTTGGCTAATACAACATCACTGTTGGAATGTATCTGACATGTTGAGAGACAAACACACCCTCATCCCCTATTCAACTAATTCAGCAATGTGCAGGCCCTACCTGGATCACTCCTGTTTGTTACTAAAGGAAAGGCACTTGTACCAAAGCCAGGTTTCTAAACATTGGGGTTGTAGTTTGACATAATTATCTGACTGACATTAGGAGCAATTGATATGTTTCACAATAACTGTTTCATAAAGTTAGGCTACTTTTAAGAGCTGTTGCCAACACAGCACTTAAAAAAATAAATAATTCAATGAAGAGAGCTTTCAAATGGGACATCCTCATTTGGAAAATATCTTTTGAATAATAGAAGCAACTTTTTACCTCAAATGTATCTTTGAAGTGGTGTTCCATTTCTGGTGATGTCTTGGACCCACTTATGCAGATATATTGTCAGTTTGATTTGGCCTTATTGGACATTTTTCAACTTCCCCTTCTAGCTGATTGTGTGGACTTTTCTTTCACCCAAGTGCTTCCCTAGTCTGATCGTGCTTAGTTTCCAAGCCCACTATCTTTTGAATAATGGAGGAAGCTGTTTTGTCTCTTTATCCTTAAAATGACAGTGTGGTTATCTTTTAAGGCAGTTGGTATTCAAAATTATATATCTTGCTAAGAAATGTAAGTGAAACTGGACATCCATTTTGATTGAATGAGCAAGCAGCAGCTTTGGCCTCCATCAACACCTTTCTGTACTATAAATATTAACTTTTTCCTGTGTCAGCATCTTTTTTATACAGTGTTTTGAGATTTTTTTTTCTACTGCTGAACAGTCCCACACAGGAGTATGTATACATCTGAAATATGTGGATCTGCTTATTCAATAGCATCACTGTTTACAAAATTCTTTTCCTATATTGTATCATTTGTGAAATTGTATAAGTGTAACATTAGTCAAGAAGAAGAAATTAAGTTTCCTGTTGGGAAATTCACATGTGGCACCATCTGCATATTGGCTCAACAATAAATGCTATTCATTTCAATACAAATGCCTTAGAACTGCTTTTTCTAGGCGTACTATCATAAATTGTGTCTGATGTATCTGTAGTGTTGCCCTCTAGAATGTGACCTTAATGCTGTTACCAAAATCAAAGTGTTAAGTATTTAATGTGATAAATATCATATAGCATTTTGCTTGCTTCCAGTTATCTGAGCCTCTATTCCTATCAACCCCAACCTGCCTAGCCCATGGCAAAGGATCATGGGAGTTGTCTTTAAATATCCAGAGGACACCATGTTGTCTGCCTCTATTGTAGAGAATGGTGAGCTTCTCTTAAACATTTTTGCTTTGTAGGAAACCTACTTCTTGCTTCCCTTCCCTCCAAATATAGATGGGACCGGGATATTAATGAGAAACATCTGGAATAAAGCAATTGCCAGATGTTGAAGGAAAATGGAGGATTCTTTTTCAAGTTGTGAAGATAATGTTTGTCCTTCTTTATTCTTCTTCCCTATTGCAATAGATCACATGAATAAGTTATCAAAGATTCTTCATGTGTTACCTGAAATGATAATTCTGCTGGTTTCCTGCTCACCGTGATATTTTATCCTTTGTCATCTCATAGCCTCTGCTTGTATATTTGTGAGGTCTCATTCCCTAGAGGAGAAGCTGACATTTGCTTTAATTTCCTCCATGGTTTAAAGGAAAACTTCAAAAATGAACACTGCTATTATGCAAACAGTAGTTCTACCCTGCTTCCTCCTCCCAAAAAAGAAAGCATAGTTCTGGAAAGTCAGGAGCATAAAGAAGTGTGTTCTTGTTAAGTTTGAATATTCTGGCTCTATACATTTTAAACAGCAGAATTGCCACATATAGTAGTATTCTGTAACTAGAGTTTCAAGCAAATTGAAAGACAGCTACATCTGCTGCTCAGTTAGAAACAGAAGACATTTAATTTGCCTTTTAAAACTAGCCTCAACAGTGATGCAATTCAGCTGAAGGAGATTTACAGTGCTTTTTTCCCCTCTACAAATCAATACAGCTTGGAGAGGCTGTCATGGGAACTGGGTGACTCAGAGCCAGCTGTGTTCAAATATAAACTTCTGTACTACAAACTCAAGGTAATGATTCTTTCCTCTTGTTTTTTAGTCAGCACTTTAGTTGTGAGACATTGCAAATAAGTTTTAATTGACTATTAGAAACTGGCTGAAACTTTGTTCTGGCAACATCAGCAAGTTAAAACTATTCTTCTAAGGTGTTACAACTTTGAAATAAACAGTAGGTATGCTGTGGAAAGGGGTAGTATTGGAAGAGGATGAATATTGCTATACTTTGATAAATGTAGGTAAATTTTCATTGTAGGTGATATGAATACTGGAACTATTGCTTAAAAGAATTTTCTTTCACTAATATATAGGAAACTATCTGCAAATACAACAGACCTCATGAGCATGTTATGCAGGTACTTTACTACTAGTGGCAAGTAGGCTTGTTATTTTGTGATAATTCTAGGATCGATTTTTTGTGAAAAGATGACTGTCACTGTGTACAATCCTACCACATTTTTTCAAATGCCCCATCAATGTTTCAAATTTCATTGAAAATGAATGTACCTAATCACCATCTTTGGTCCTTTATAGTCATAGTCTGAAAGAAGTGAGAAACAGGTTATCCAAGGTGGACAAACTCTTAGCATATGAAATAAGTTATTTCACATCTTTAAACATTGAATAGTGCAAAATACCGCGAAGTAACAATTCTCCACTTGTAGTCCACCCATTATTCCTTTTACTGCTTGTATCTTTTTTCTTTCTCCATTAAGTCTGTTAAGGAGGAACAAATTGCACACAGTTTTTGACTGCTATATCTATTTGTTCACCTGAAAGCACATTTTATTAGGCAAGATGAAACCAAGAGTTTGAAAATACTGAAGTTGGACTTCTTTCAGGAAATGTATGTGTTGGCTATACATGTTGATATTGCATTATGAAATGTATAACATTAATTTTGTATTTTATTATATTGGTTTATATTTTTCATTTGCCTGTACTTGTGCTTATTATAAGTGCATTCTAATAAAACTGCTAAAATTACACAAAGCTATTCATTTATACCATAGTTCTTTACATGATTATAACTGCATGAGAATTGTATGTCACATATGGTTTAAATCTCATTCAAGGAACCAAGGAACTCCTTTTTGTATTAACAGAAGATTCCACTGGAGGAATGGAAAGACTAGATGCAACCTAATCTTTATTAATTTATAAAAATAAGTGTAATTATTTTGCTATGGGACATTTTTTTCATCATAAATTGTGTAATTCAGGGAGGAATTTATTCCAGATAGTCTGAGCTGAGCCGGAAAAAAAAGCTGTAAAAGGTGAGGTGACCATTTTTACACAAAGAACAACTACTTGGTGTTGACTGTATAATTGAGCTAAGTGGAAAGGAAAGTGAATTGTAATCAAATAATTGGCTGTTCCTGTTCCTATGAAGGTCAACATCAGCAATCCAAATGACAAGACTCAGCCCAATCAATATAGCAATTAATGAGAAGAGTTGGGCTATATTAAAACATATGAAGAACAATTGCAGGAATTGGATATGTTTAGTTTAGTGAAAAGAAGGACTAGCAGTGTTTCAATATTGGGGGAGCTGCCACAAAGAAGAGGGGGCCAACCTATTTTATCTATCCTGAACAACTGATGGCAACTAAGCAAGGAGAGAACCAACCTAGAAATAAAGAAAATTTCCTGACAGAACAATTAGCGGAACTGCTTGCCTTCAGAAGTTGTAGGTGCTCCGTCACTGGAGGCTTTCAAGAAGGGACTGGACAGCCACTTGTCTGAAATGGTATAGGGCAGTGGTTCTCAACCTGTGGGTCGGGACCCCGTTTGGGGTCGAATGACCATTTCACGGGGTCACCAAACCATGCTGTCCGCCATTTTTTTCCTAGCTGTCCTACTCCCTCTTATTGGTGGCCACACCCACTTGGGGGTCACCACAACATGGGGAACTGTATTATGGGGTCACGGCATTAGAAAGGTTGAGAATCACTGGTATAGGGTCTCCTGCTTGAACAAGGGGGGGGGAAGGGTCGGATTAGAAGACCTCTAGGGTCCCTTCCAACTCTGTCATGTTCTTATAATTATCTAGGTCAGTGTTTCTCAACCTTGACAATTTTAAGGCATGTGGACTTCAACTCCCAGAATTCCACAGCCAGCAATGCTGGCTGTGGAATTCTGGGAGTTGAAGTCCAGATGCCTTAAAATTGTCAAGGTTGAGAAACACTGATCTAGGTGCATACAGACTACACTATTCTGGATGCAGAGTGATGGTCAGAAAAATCAAGCAAGTCTATCACCAAACTATTATGGTAATCTAGACAGAACACCACCAAGGCATGAACTTACTGCATAGTTGCTTTTGAAATAAGATGTGCATGCATTCTTTGGATATTTGTAAGGTAAAATTACAAATTCTTATACAGTTAGCAATGAATTACTTAAATTTAAATTTGTCACTGAGAACAACTGCCAAATTAGGTATTACATTTGTAACTGACAGTCTTGAAGGGCAAAAGAAGTCAAGAGAAAGGGACAGTCGGGTTGAAAAACAATGAACTGAATCCTTTTTAGATGTAATTTAAGGCAATGAGATTTCATTAAACTGGAAATCCAAGATATTTAGAGAAAAAATATATTGCATACTTTAATCACTTTTCCCATTATATCCTCACGCTAGAGGACCAATCTCTACAATGATGTAATTCTATTTGTGCAAACTCTGTAGTTGATGTTGCATACAGGTTTTCATTCATAAACTGCACACCCTGCTAGTATTGAAAACATAGTTTTATATGACAATAACCTTGACCTTAATGCTAAGTATCAAAAGTTGCCAGGAACCCCTTTATTCTACCAAAATTAGTTGTTCCAGCTGAATCTATTTTCAGAGAATACAGCTCTGGCCAGAGAAATATTTTCCCTTATTTATATCATATCCAGATATTCAGAAGTTACTGTTGGTTCAAAATTCAGCATGTTTGATAAGAGGATAAGTATAACATCTTTTTATAATTCAGAAGTCTACTAACAAGGTTTGATTATAAAGAGATGCTTTGGAAAACAGGACTAGAGTTTCATGAATGCAATATGTGGTGTCTTTATTCACCTAAGCATTCTGGAACACCTCTTCTAGATTGAATCCAAAACATTGAATAAATTACAAGTTTGTTTCTAGGTACAGTTCAAAGCCGTAGGAACTTTAAAACTCTACACGGTTTAGGAATAAATTTAAAATGGTAGATTAAACTGTACCCAACTGCCATCTGTAGAGAGGTTAAGAGAATGCCTAAACTCTTTCCAGAGAAGGCCATCTTACATCCTTACTGTCACTCTCTGCAAATTGGTAAAGACTCTTTTTAAAGAAGATTTTGAATAATTAGCTTCCTTCTTGCTTTAATTCATTGCTCTTGGTATAATGGGGTAGTGCTATTCTTTTTTTAAAAAAAATTGAATATATAAAAACCTGAATGATTAAACATTTATTTGTTGTGACCCAAATATTCTGTGGTCTATTAAGGTATGTAACTTTTAAATAAAGTAAATACTCAATGTTCATTCTTTAAGCAGGATAATTTTAAGAGAAAAAAACTACTCTTCATGCAGTTTCAATCATATGGAAAATCAAATCAACTGAAAAAATGGACAAATATATTTTTAAAAAACAACCTTTATTAATCAAATGCTTACATAGCTACATCTCTCTCTCTCTCTCTCTCTCTCTCTCTCTCTCTCTCTCTCTATATATATATATATATATATATATATATATATATATATATATATATTTTTCTGAGGTTTTCGCGGGTATTTGTATGTAGGTCTTTGGTTGTTCGGGTTTTCTCCCGCGTAAAATTGGAAGTGTCTTGGCGACGTTTCGACGAAGTCCCATTCGTCATCTTCAGGCTGGTGTTTTCAGCTTCGTGCTTTGAGCAGCAATGTGTGGTCTTAGCTGTTTCTTCCTTTTAACTGCCAGTGGGGGTATGAACTGATTGGGTGGGAGCTTGGCTGTGTTCTGATTGGGTGGAGGTGTGTTCTGAATGGTTAGGGGCTTGGCTGTGCTCTGATTGGCTGGGGGAGTGTTCTGTTTGGTTGTGCTCAGGTTAGTCTGAGTTGCAGAGGGGTTTAAGATTTTGGGCTGCCTTGCTATTTTTTGGCTTCGCGTTCGTGGTCGTGCCTCCTCTTCATGGAGGGTGTCAGTTTGCTTCATGTATGGATTGGAGGGGTTTAAAGTGGCTAATTTATTTATTTATTTATTTATGAGACTTATATACCGCTTTAAGTGCAAGCACTCTCTAAGCGGTGTACACCAGTAAGCAATGTGTATATATATATATATATATATACACATTGCCCCCAACAATCTGGGTCCTCATTTTACCTACCCCGGAAGGATGGAAGGCTGAGTCAACCTTGAGCCGGTGAGATTTGAACCGCTGACCTGCTGAACACAGTCAGCTAAAGTGGCCTGCAGTACTGCACTCTAACTGCTGCGCCACCTCGGCTGTGGTCTGGCTTCTGGTTTGTGGTCGTGCCTCGTCATCGGTGTGGCTTTGGGTTTGTTTTTTGCGTGGATGTGTGGTGGTGACATCCTGTGTGGTTTTTGTGAGTGTGGGTCTGGTATCATTTTTTGTGTTAGGGAGTCGTTTGTCAATAATTAAAAATTCTTCTGCAGATCTGACCATGGTGTTACTGCCATCTACGAGGTGGTTGATGCGGGTACTAAGCCATTTAGCTAGTCCTGAGATGGGGGTGCCCCTGAATGATACAATGGGGCGAATTTTTAACTAGAATTAAGACCCTTAGGGTGGAGGATGATGAGATGATGGTGTCGTCGACATCACCTCTCTCTTCACCTCCATTCCCCAGGACTTAGCCATCTCTGTCCTGAAAGAACGTTTGACATCTATGAGAGAAGGTCATCACCAAGATTCCCTTCAGACAGAAGACCTTGTGAAATTGATAGAAATATGTCTCCAGACTTATTTCACATTCCAAGGTACCATCTATGAACAGATAAAAGGAACCCCGATGGGCTCCCCCATCTCCAGTATTATAGCTGAGGTAGTCCTTCAACAGCTTGAACATAAGGCTATGACTTTATACCAACCCAAATTTTGGGTTCGATACGTGGACGATACATTTGCTATTGTCAAAAGACAACATGTAACTACATTTATGGGAATATTAAATTCCATCTACTCTGACATAAGGTTTACTGTAGAGGAAGAAAGACACAATTCTCTTGCCTTCTTAGATGTTTCCATCCACCGTCAACCAGATGGATACCTACATACGAAGGTATTCCGTAAACCAACCCACACGGATAGAATCCTCCATTACCAGAGTAATCATCCTGTTTCACATAAAATCAGCTGCATTAAAACGTTATTTAAACGCGTTGACTCCCACTGCAGCACGGATGAATATAAGAAAGAAGAGAGGAGACACCTCTTCCGTACGTGCATATATAACGGTTATCCATTAAAATTTATCAAACGACATTGTACAACTTTCCAGCACCAGACCACCCAACGAAGAAGGGATTCCCCCCTACAAAAAACACGCATCTCCCTCCCATACATAAGTAACATCTCAGAGGCCACAGCCAGACTACTAGCACCCCATGGTATAGAAGTAGCTCACAAACCTAACCAAACCCTACGATCAAAAATTATGCGTCCAAAGGACCCCCTACCTACCATGGAGAAATCTGCTATTGTTTATAAGATCAACTGCAAAAACTGCGAAGGCAACTATGTGGGAGAAACAGCCAAACACTTGAAAACTCGCCTCCACGAACACAAACTGGCCATAAAACGAGGCGAACCACACTCACAACTTTGGATGCATATGGCACAACAAGGCCATCAGTTTGACTTCAATAACACCCTTATCGTAGCAAGTGATGCCACGAAGGGAGATCGGCTGCTAAAAGAAGCCTGGTTCTCGAATAACAACTCAATCGTCACATTGACTTGCACCCAGCACAACAAGCGCTACGAAAATGGAACTCAAACCATCATCCTTTATATCACAAACCTTACAATCAACATCCACAACGTTCTAAACCAGAAGCTACACCTCCTCCCTACCAGAAACAATCTGATATAGACTACCCAGAAACCTCCCAACAACATCAAGGAGAAACCACACCCCCTTTAATTGGAGAAAACAACAATAATGACATTGGAGCGCTTAAGAAATTTGAGGATAGAACCACTAAATTTAGCACTACCCATAATAATAATAAAAGTGAATATCCCATACAGAGAGGAGAGAAAAAACATGTGATGACGACCCGTTCGCTTGATAAAAGGGAAAGTAACATGAGTGGGGAATCTGCCCAAATACCAACAGACTTTTGCTCACAGAAATGGGGGGATTTAACTTGAATATTGATCTACGAGGGAAGATGAGCATGGAGGACACCATGATGGAGGAGGATGATTCAAACATTGAAAAATACCACATCCAGTTGATGCTTGTACATGCGAGCGAAGATAAATACGGGAACACACAGCAGAGGAAAGATGTTAAATTGCAGCCGATGAAGCCCCGCCTCCATGGTAGGATACACAATGACATCGAACTAAATCCCCCCGCTGCAACGAGAACCAGTGCTGCCGAAAGAGGGCGGAACATAGCTCTAACAATACCCCCTGAGATTGACGGAGATGTGAACACAAGTGCTCGAGAGAACGACAGAAGAAATCTTTACTCCGATTCCCCCTCCCACCTATCAGCTGTTCAGCAGGGAATACTGGCACAGTCTAGGAACCAAGCGCAGACGTCTATGGAACCCGTTTGAACCACCTTGTTAGAAACGGTCTCTCAGCCCTGAAGATGTTGGGGAGTTTTCCCAACGAAAGCTTTGCAACCTTTTAATATAGCAAAATACTTTAATTAAAGTATTTTAACTTTAAACTCTCCTGGTGAACGCGCTTTATTCATTCCATTTATAATTATGCCCGGGAGTCGCATTTTCACCATCATTATTGAATATATATATATATATATATATATATATATATATATATATATGAATGAATATGAATATGAGCAGGTCTTGATGTATTCGGGTCTTTTCCCGTGTAAGATTGAGAGTATCTTGGTGACATTTCAACGAGGTCCCACTCGTCATCTTCAGGCTGGGGTCTTCGGCTTTATGCTTGTGCGAGCAAAGTGTGATCAGAGCTGCCGCCTCTCTATATATATTGGTGGGGGTGTGTCCATCCACAATGGACAAAGATACAAACAGATAGAAGGAGCACCTATGGGATCACCCCTCTCACCCGTCATTGCAAACCTATACATGGAACACTTCGAAACCAATGCCTTAGACAAATTTGAACACAAATCAAAACTCTGGCTCAGGTATGTAAATGACACTTTTGTAATTTGGCCACACGGGAAAGAAAAACTGGACAACTTCCTCACACATCTCAATAGCCTACACTCCAAAATACAATTTATGATAGAAATAGAAGCTAACAACCAACTCCCCTTTCTTGACATCCTAATCTACAAAAAACCCAATGGCTCCCTAGGATACACCATTTACTGGAGAAAAACACACACCAACTGCTACTTAAACGCACAATCCCACCACCACCCTGCACAGATCAACTCCATAGCCAAGACCCTCATCTTCAGAACCAAACGCCTAGCCGACAAAGACCACCTGAAAACTGAATTACACACTCTCACAAACATATTAATCTCCAACGGATTCCAAAGAAATACTATTATCAACCTAATCCAAAGGGAAACACCCCCCAAGGACCGAGACATAGAACAGTACAATGACATCGCCCTCCTCCCCTACATCAAAGGCACCACAGATAAAATCAGAAAAATTGTCCATAAACACAATATCAAGACAGCCTTCGGCACCGACCAAAAAATAGCCAACATCTTAAGAAACCCTAAAGACACGATCCAGCTAGAAAACCAAGAAGTCTATGAAATACCATGCAAAATCTGCCCAGCCGCATACATTGGACAAACTAATAGGAAAATAAACGCACGCATCGCAGAACACAACGCAGTCAGAAAAGAAGAAAAAACTTCCTCTTCCAGCACCTTAAAGCTACAGGGCATGAAATTGATTTTGAAAGAACCAAACTAATCTCCAAAACTGAACACCACAACAAGAGAATAATTATGGAAGCCATCGAAATAGAAAAACACCCACAACATGAATAAACGTGACGATACCTCCTGCCTACCAGACATCTGGAAACTAGCCCTAAATAACAAATGCGTCCTAGCCACGAAAACTGACACCAGACCCAGAACAACACAGTACGCCACCACCACTCACTCTGACCAGACCCAAACCCAAGCCCAAACCCATCCCTCAGACCAAATGCAACCACCATCCAGAAACCAAACCACGATGACATCACCAGCTGCTGCACCTCCCTCCGACCCCCACACAAAGCAAACGGATACACACCATGAACACAGAGCTAGACTGCAAACTCAGAGCCAAACCAAAGCCCGGTATGTTACTTCACAGCCTTCAGCCCTAGACATCACATCACAGAACTCAGGAGGCTACAACGCCAAAGCTCAGGATGTTACAACACAGCCAGCCACCCAGGATGGTGCAACACAGAACTCAGGATATCACTACACTAGATATCAGGATGTTATCACACAATCCATTACCCAGGTCATTACAACACAAAAAACTAATGGGCACACAGCCAGCACCTCAACTACTCAGGATGTTACAAAACAGCCAAACAATCCACAATCAATAGCTCCTACAGAGCCAACCAATCCACCTACAGCAACTAAGCCAGCACTCCGCATACCCCCACCAATATATATAGAGAGACGGCAGCTCCGATCACACTTTGCTCGCACAAGCATGAAGCCGAATACCCCAGCCTGAAGATGACGAGTGGGACCTCATCGAAACGTCGCCAAGATACTCTTAATCTTATATGAGAAAAGAGCCGAATACACCAAGACCTGCATACCTATACCCGTGAAAATCTATATATATATATATATATATATATATATATATATATATATATATATATATAATCAAAGACCTACATATATACATACACATACATACATACATACATACATTCTGAGGTTTTCGCGAGTGTTTGTATGTAAGTCTTTGGTTATTCGGGTTTTCTCCCGCGTAAAATTGGAAGTGTCTTGACGACGTTTTGACAAATGGGACTTCGTTGAAACGTCGCCAAGACACTTCCAATTTTACGCGGGAGAAAACCTGAATAACCAAAGACCTACATACAAATACCCGCGAAAACCTCAGAATATATATATATATGTATGTATGTATGCATGCATGTATGTGTATGTTTATGTGTATGTGATATGTATGTATGTGTGTATATATATATATATATATATATATATATATATACATATATATATATATACACACACACACATACATATGTGTGTGTGTGTGTGTCTTTGGTTATTCGGATTTTCTCCCGCGTAAAATTGGAAGTGTCTTGGCGACGTTTCGACGAAGTCCTATTCGTCATCTTCAGGCTGGTGTTTTTGGCTTCATGCTTCTTGACTTTGCTTGGCAAAATCCCTCTGGAAAGTTTGCAAATGGTGATCATGTAACCCTGAGATGCTGCAACCATCATAAATACATGCAGGTTGCCAAATGTCTGAATTTTGATCACATAGCTGCAGGAACGCTTCAACAGTCATAAATACGAGGACTGGTTGTTAAGTCACATTTTCAGTAGTGCCGTAACAGTGATCAGTAAATGAAAGGTCGTATGTTGAGAGCTACTATAGCTGCTTTATTGTACTCCCCTCCTATCTCACAGATAATAGAAAGCCATGCCACCCTAAACCTCTCTGTCCCCCTTAGTGTGCCCTTTCCAAAACCCAGAAGTGATATATCATGCTGTTGTGAATTTTGAATGGACATTATGTGGGCCATATGTGATAATGGTCCTTTCTGCTAAAATTCTAGACCTAAGAACATCGTGGAAAAGCCTCCTCCAGTTGCCACATACAGTGTTCTATTTAGTTCATGCACTACATTTTTTTCTTTCATACTCTATTTTTTGCCATTCCTTGAAAATGTGGGCCATCCAGTTAGTTGTTTGATCTACTAGGTGGCAGCCAAGAGTTCAGATGTTCAAGTTTCTTAGCTCCAGTTTGACAGTCTTCCAAATTTGTGCAGCCAAGACACAGTCACTGAATAAGTACTGCCAAAGAGCTAGAGCAGTGGTTCTCAACCTTTTTAATGCCGCGACCCCCAACCAGTCGTAAGTCGAGGACTACTCAACTGGTGCAGCACCGTTTGCAGAATGGGACTTTTGCCAGGCTCCGCAGGGCAGAGACAGACTGGACAATTCCTATTGACTTTTGAAAGCCAATAGAATTAGACTCTATTCAAGAGAGTCTATTCTGTTGGCTTTCAAAAGCCAATAGAATAAAAGGGAGTAGCACAGCTAAGGAAAAGGGGGAAAAAATGGCTGACTGGGTTGTTTGGCGACCCCCGTGAAATGGTCGTTCAACCCCAAATGGGGTCCCGACCCACAGGTTGAGAACCACTGAGCTAGAGTTTGAAAAGAAGGTCAGATCTGGGAATGGTTTGGATCCTAAGAACATGACATGAGCAGCAATAAGAAGCCAGGGCTTAGAATAGCAGCTATGGGAAAAGAAATGTCTGTTATACAGCCTATAGAAGTAGAAGACTTAATCCTTTCAGTTACCCTTTCATATGAATGTATTAAGCCAAACTATCCAAATTAAGAATGTTAGGATAATAATAATAACAATAATAATAACAACAACAACAACAATAACAACTTTATTGTCAATTTGAAAGTACACCAATCGGCATACATGAAAATGAAATTTCGTTGCATACAGCTCTCAAAGGGTCACCAACTCCAATATACACTCCTTGTTCGTGGCCAGCTCAAGTTACAGATCTTCCAATTTAGTCTCTAGGGAGCGAACGATGGCAAACAGGACAGATGGAAATGGAGCTCCATGTAGATTATTCCTCAAATTAGCTTGTATTCCTGCACGATAACCTTGCCTCCTTTTCTTTTTCTGATCTTGTCTCTTCCACCTTTTCCTTAAAAAGGCCTTATCGCCCCTGGAGGACGCTGCCGCCACCACCAACTCCTCCAAAAGCCTCTCTCCCATCCTCTGGGCCTGCCGACAGCCTCATCCAGTTCCTTCGCTCCATAAGCCCCAGGACCTCTCCTCCTCTGCCTCCTTTGGAAACAGCCCTTATTTGCAATAGAATCCGTCACTGGGCCAGCAATCAGATCTTATAATGTTGTATATTACCTTAGTTCCACCACATTGCTCAAACACATTAAAACCTTCCTTATCATGATATTATCCCTTAATATCCTTCCCATAACTCTTCACCTTCGAGAGCCAATGCAGCTGCAGCCGATCCAGGCGCCGCCATCTTAGAACTACTACTACTACTACTCCTTCTCCTCCTCCTCCTCCTCCTCCTCCTCCTCATTAATATTAATATTAATAGTTCCCCAAAATTTTCCTGTCATAACTTGAGAAGAATGTCAGATTTAGACTGGAGTGATAGAAATGTTTCTGATCCTGCTTAACTTCAAATAATTTCTGACAAATTTTTTACAGAGTTCCAGTATTTACTTTATAGTACATCCTTAGGTTAGATGCATATTCTAAAGTTGGCCTTATTTTTCTAAGTTGCTTGTAAAAATTTGCATTTGAAATATATTTCAATAGCTGATATGTTTAATCACAAGGACCTTTTCCTGCAAATATGTCTCTGCATTAAGTATTTATGAAGCCTTAATATTATTTCAGTTACCTGGGTTCTTGCCTGTTCCTTTTCAGACTTTATACCTTGACATGGTAGAACTTCTCCTTCCTAGGATCAAAAGGGGAGGGGTGAAGCCAACACTAATACCCAACAGAAGTCAAAGCAGTTGGCATTCTTCAGAAGTATGGACATACTGAAGAAGGTACACAATAGCCAGTAGTAAAAATCCACTTATATCTGAGGGAAGGAAGAAATGTAATAGAAACTGGAAGTTGATTTGCTTTTTCATTGGTATGAGATGGGAAAGAGAACCTTTGACAGGCTTTCAAGGTTTTGATTTTTATAAAAGAATAATTTTACAGCTGTTCTTGTTTTGTTTGTTTCCTGAGCTGCCCTACCTCAAAGGGCTGATAGATGCTAATTCATTTAGGAGAAGTAACTCTAAAATTAGAATCATAAGTGAGTAAGAACAAACTACTCTCAATTGTCATCAAGAAAATTCCATGCACGTTAAAAGATCACACTACACCCCATATTGGAAGAAGCTCCTCTGGTTACTGGAAAAAAACATTGAATAACAAGTAGATTTTGTGGTGATGGGGTGGACTCCCAAAGCTGCAAGGAAATCTGGCCACTTATTGTGCCAGTATTGAAAGCATTCCTCATTGTACAAGACACACGGAAACTGGAACACGGAATGTATTATTTTTGGTCCTAATAAGGAGACATTGGTATTTCTTTTAGGATCTGGACTTGCAGGAGACAGTGAAATCCCAACCATCTGTAGGGAAGAGCTGGAAGCTATTACTTCTCCTAAAGAGGGGACAGCTGGAAATGCTGAATTGCTTGAATCTGCTCCTCTGGGTCCAAGAGAGCAATTGAGACTGCTATGGTGAAGATGCCTGAAGTCCCTGAAGTTAAGAGTTGGCAGGATCAAAGTCTTTCTAGCAGAGTAATTAAACAACACCCAGGGAGATACCCCACTTTGCCGATTTATGGCTACCCTTTGATTTCCCTTGCTATTACTAGTAACTGAAATTCTTCTCTGAACATTTCATGAATTTTATGTGACTTGAAACATGAATCAGGCCCCTTGAATCACCATGCGCCAATCTCATTTTTAACTACGCTGTAAGAGAATGCTGAAAATGATCCAGCTACAAAGTACTCTGTCTGTAAATACCTATTAATCTTGGACTATACTGCTTTCTTTATTTTTGTTAGGAATTAAAACTGCTCCATAACTGTTAGAGTGAATTAAAACAGCAACAGTGATAAAACAACAGTGATAAAATTCAATGTAGAATTTGAGAAATATCAAGAAAGATTTGAAATTTGTGAAACAAACATATTTTCAGGATGTGGGTATTTAGGAATAAGTTCAAATCATATGATTACGTGATATCCTGTTAACTGACATGACAAGGCTGTATTTATTATAATTAATGCTTAATGAATGTCCAACAATATATGCATATTCTACAGCTGCAGTACTGAGAGAATTTTGTTGCACATTGCAAGAGAAGCTAAATGCAACATCAAGAAAGAAAATAATAGTGAGTGATTTGAATGCAGTAATGGAGGGTTTTCAAATCAGTGGGTGATTTGAATGCAAGAATAGATAAAATAAATAAATCTAGACTTACAGGATGATTTTGATTGGTTAAACATAAAAATGTAAGAAATCAACTAGTAGAGTTTTTCAGAAAGAATTCTTTGTTTATTGCCAGTGTAAATGCATATTCTACTCAAGGACATCATTAGTTGCACAACATCAGAATCAAACTGCCTACATAATAGTTATAGAAAATGGGGAAATTTAAGTCGACCAAGAAACTTGAAAATTCAGTTGACCCAAGAAACTTTCATGCATACATCATGGTGCAGGCCATCAATTTTGGCCAGCAACTATATGGATTAAATTTAAAAAAAGATAAAAGAAATATAAAGGACATATGTCAGAATATAAAATTAGTGCAAAGAATAGGTTAAATTCAAAACTTATGCAAAAGAGAACTTGGAGCCTTGAGAAAGAGACAAGAAACATTGTGAAGATTTGATCAGGAAAAAAAAATGTTCCCAAAATATGAAAAAGAACAAGATCCTGCACTTTCTGCTGCTCTTGAAGATTGCAGCTGATCCAGAATGTGATTGTATAAGTAGTTTTTGATGCTCCTCAGTTTGTCCATGTGACATCTCTCTGCCTGGATTACCAGATCAGTTGCAATTCAAAGTGCTGGTTTCATCAGTAAAGCTCTTTATGGCTTAAGGTAGCTGGATAGCAACAGTTGTTTCGGCCCACTGTATAAGATCAGGCAGGGTTGGCATACTTCTGTCATCCTCAGTATCCAGGGCTCTCTTCTGGGCCCAGGGCTCTTCAACATCTTCATCAACGATTTGGATGAGGGGATAGATGGGCAAATCATCAAATTTGCAGACGACACCAAGCTGGCAGGAATAGCCAACACTCCAGAAGACAGGCTTAGGATACAGGAGGATCTGGACAGACTTGAACACTGGGCGCTACCTAATAAAATGAAATTCAGTGGTGAAAAAAGTAAGGTTCTACATTTAGGCAAGAAAAACCAAATGTACAGGTATAGTATAGGGGGTACCTTGTTCAATAGTAGTAACTGTGAGAGGGACCTCGGAGTCCTAGTGGACAATCACTTACTGTAAACATGAGCCAGCAGTGTGCTGCAGCTGCCAAAAGGGCCAACACAGTGCTGGGCTGCATTAACAGAGGGATAGAATCAAGACCACGTGAAGTATAAATACCACTTTACAATGCCTTGGTAAGGCCACACTTGGAATACTGCATCCAGTTTTGGTCACCACGATGTAAAAAAGATGTTGAGACTCTACAAAGAGTACAGAGAAGAGCAATAAAGATGATTAGGGGACTGGAGGCTAAAGCATATAAGGAACGGCTGCTGGAATTGGGTATGTCTAGTTTAATGAAGAGAAGCATGAGGGGGGACATGACAGCAATATTCCAACATCTCAGGGGCTGCCACAAAGAAGAGGGAGTCAAGCTATTTTCCAAGGCACCTGAAGGCAGGAAAAGAAGCAATAGATGGAAACTAATCAAGGAGAGAAGAAACCTTGAACTAAGGAGAAACTTCCTGACAGTTAGAACAATTAACCAGTGGAACAACCTGCCTCCAGAAGCGGTGAATGCTCCAACACTGGAAGTTTTTAAGAAGAGACTGGACAACCATTTGTCTGAAATGGTATAGGGTTTCCTGCCTGAGCAGGGGGTTGGACTAGATGACCTCCAAGGTCCCTTCCAACTTCATCATCATCATTATTATTATTATTATTATTATTATTATTATTATTATTATTATTGTGGATCATCACACAGTCAGCCAGATGTTCAGACTGGATTTGGCATTTTGTCTACCTATCGAGTCCTTACCCAGGACCTGGGATAGGCAGATGTGGATGTTTGATGGTATTACAGATATCGTCGCAGGATGGAAGCAGTTCCTAATAAGGCTGCCTTTTGCAATTGACTAATAGCGAATTTGTCAATGCCAATGGTGTTCAAGTGGTGCTCCAGTTGTTTTGGGATTGCACCCAAGGAGCCTATTACTATTGGTACTACCCTTGCTTGCTTTTGCCACAGTCTTTCTATTTCTATTTGTAGGTCTCTGTACTATTATTATTATTATTATTATTATTATTATTATTATTATTATTATTATGTGTTTTATGTAACTTTGGAGATGTAATTCCTGTTGTATCCTCTGTCCCCCAGAACAGAATTCCCACTGAAATCTGTACAGGCCTCCCGTAGCTAAAGTGATCTGTGAACCCATATCAGGAGCATGTATTTTTTAAAAAAATGTTCTAATGCAGTGTTGTTGTTTTGCTTCCCCCCGCTCCTTTTATTAAGCATTTTAAACCCTTGTATGTCTCTTTGACTTATTTCATGATTAGATGGCTTATAAATCAAATAAAAAAACCAAATTCATAAGACATTATGATAGCTAATGATGGAAGGTGAAAGCCTTAGACAGCAAGAGGATATACCACGACTGAATTCAAATTTCTAAAAATCAAGCACACAAGGACAAAATATTTTCTTAATCAAGACTATGAACAAATAGAAGAAAATTTAAAAAAAGATGTTTTAAAGATGATCGCAGAAATCAAAGGAAATTTTATAAGGAGGTTATTCAATCACAGAAGAGAAGTGACAAAAGTTAAACAATTGTGAAAGAACAACATTGAAAAATTATAAATGTAATACTAGAATGATAGAAGTATTTTAGAGACAATATATATATTCATAAATTTATTACTAGAACGTGACAAATGGTAGGTTTAAAGTTGTCATATAAAATCACAGGTGCAAATGAAAGGCTTATTAAACTGAAGTTATAGGAGAAGGAAATTAAAGTGCTAGCAATTCTGTGTCAACAAATGCAGAACCAAACAGCGGCATGGAGATTGAAAAAGTTCGGTCATATATATATATAATTAAAGAAAGAAGATGCAAAAGAATATGCAAATTATTGATGGAGTTGAAATCAAGTTGCATACATAAGCATAAATTCTGTGATAACAATGGCAGGGGTGAGGAGAATGCATTAAATAGGATGCCAAAGTATTAAAAATGTTAGCTGACAACACTTTGTTATCAGGAAAAACAAAAGCTTGGGTGAACTAGTATGCAAGTAAGACTGGAAGGTGAAAAATGTGGGTGAATGATAAATATGAAGAAGACAAAAATAGCATTAGCCTGCAGGTCACATTATGGGTGGCTCTCGTTATTTGCATGGGGTCTATTTCATCCAATCATCCTCAGAAAATTGCAGATAATAAAGTTTCACAAAATGCAAAACTCAGTATTCCATTTTCTACATGCATATAGTAAGAAAAAGTCCAGAACTGTAATTATATGACAACCTTCACCGTCGAAGACAGACTGGACTCTGAAAACTGAATAACGAAAAGATGAGAAAGAGAACTACGGATGGCGAGGTTGCTTTGTATTCTTTTAAATAATCAATTAAAACAGTTTACATATGCTGGATGTGCTAACTCCAGTCTGTGTTTACTCTTTGGTAGCTGTTTATCAAATACAAATATTTGTCCCAAAGGTGCTTTTTCAGTAGGCAACTGGACTTTTTTGTCTTTCTTTGAAGATATTTTGCTTCTCATCCAAGAAGCTTCTTTAACTGATGGGAATGAGAAGCAAAACGTCTTCAAAGAAAAACAAGAAAATCCAGTTGCCTCCAGAAAAAGCACCATTGGAACACTATGACCTGGATGACTGAGAATATTTGTGTTTTTTTTAGAAATCGTCTTTAAAACTTATTTTTCACCATCAGAAATTGGTCACAAGGTTTAATTTTCTCCATGTATAGTCTTGCTGTACATACACAGTTGTATACAAGAATGCAAGTATCCCTTGTCAAGGGATGTCTTAATGGATCTCTAAGTGAACAGAAACTGATACTATTAAACATGACAACTTTCTGCAAATTTGAATACATATTTTTATGTGCAGTTGTTTGTAAATTCAAAAGAAGAACATTGAATATGGCTTGCACAAATGATTGGATGCCCTTTTAGTCACCACTTTGTAACACCTCCTTTGGCAGAAATAACAGTTTGCAAAGGTTTCCTAAAGCCAGCTGATTATTTTTATTTTTGGAAAATTTTCCTACTGTTCCTTGCAGAATTCTTCTAGCTCATAAATAATATTAGGTGTCTGTTCATGCACTGCTTATTTGAGATTGCTTCACATATTTTTCATAAGGTTTCTGTTCAAATTTGAGGACTACAAAGGTCATTTCAGAAGCTTTATCTTTCCTATAAATATTTCATAATTTATTTGGAACTTCGTTTGTGACAATTATCTTCCTGAAATATCCAAACTCTTCAGCTTTGTATGTCCGCAAGATATCATGCAGCACTGGGTGTTTTTGAGAAACTAAAGAGTTCAAAATAGGTGCACTTTTCAGCCAATGTCAATGACTACATTAGCCTTTGTTTCTAGATCACTGAAAACTTTTGCTAATGTGTCTGCTACTGTATTATGTTCTTTGGGAGGTTCTTCACTTCTGTTTTATTTTTCTTACTTTGAATAATTTGCAACATTATTTATTAGAAAGCAGAGTATCATAAATCTGAAATTTAACATATAGTTTTTACTGCTACCACTTGTGCATATGTAACACTGTATATGTTTCTTGATGTGCCAGTTATTTCAGCTGAGAAGATGCTCTCTTCTATTGATTGACATACACATACAATGGAATTGGCCTATATATAAAGATTTAGTGTAATAGTTGAGAGATTGATAGATTGATCATTGATAGATTATTTGCATGCTTTTCAGTTTCTTACAGCTTTATCCAATAATTACAATACGAGCTTTGTTGAATGGACAATTTCTTGGTCAAAGTGGCAGAGTCATATTGACGAAGAGCCATTTTGACTGCTGAATTCAGGTGCTGACAAGCCATTCTTGAATCATCAAAAAGTATACAGGGAATCCTTAATGATGATAATTGGGACTGGGAACTCCATCATTAAGTGACATAATTAAGTCGAAACATTGCATGATCGTGTAGCTTAGTGACCCTAGTCCCAGTTTCTGTTAAGTGATATCCTCACATGACCATAACTTGCAGTTTCCTCTGGCTTCCTAACTGACTTTGCTTGTTGGAAGCAGCAGAGAAGATTGCAGATCACAATCATCTGACTGTAGAATGCTGAACCAGTTGTCAGTACAAGGGCAATGTAATTACCACTTGTTCAGTACCACTGTAAGTTTGAAAAGTCACTGAACAAATAACTATTAAACAAGGACCACCTGTTCCAGCACAAAAGTTTTTTCATTACTGATTTGTATGTTCTGTGAGTGGAATTCTGGCTTTGCTTGTATGCTAAGTGATCAGGAAATTGGTTGGTTGATTCCTCCAACTTTGCTGCCCTCCCTCTTCAGCATGTCTGGAATGGTGCGTGCCTGACTGCAAACTCCATCATGTTTAGGCTTTTTTGTGCTTTTCCTTTTTATAGCCTATTATTTGATATAACCTATGATGAATAAAGTTTTAAAAACAAAGCAAGGGAGTTGACTCAAAAGCAGCATTTTCACCTTTTTATTTGTACTTTTAGATTATTCTATCGCTTTTGTTGTTGTTGAGGGCATTGTTAGTCATATCGTTCTGCTGTTTCACTATTTCAGCTTTGCACTCCCATGTTAAAGGCAATAGTATTGGAGCACTTACAGTACTGCCTGTTAAGCAGTTTAACACAACTGCATAATTCTGATAAACCAGCACAGCGTAGATTTTTAAGAAAAAAGGGCAGAATGGCAACAGATGAGCTCAGACCAGAGTTGCAAACTAGTCATGTAGTTTGATCACGTAGAAAATAATTTTTTGCTTTAGCAGTCAAACCATTTTAATTAATTGTTTATTTCTGTAATTTACTGGTTTTTATTACAAAGTTATCTATGTTTATACCTGTAAGATTAGCTTGACATGGCGTAGTATAGTTCAGGGATCTTCAAACTTGGCCCTTTTATGACTTGTGGACTTCAGTGCCCAGAATTCCTTAGCCAGGCATGCTGGCTGAGGACTTCTGGGAGTTGAAGTCCACAAGTCATAAAAGGGCCATGTTTGAAGACTCTTGGTACAGTTGGTCTTGATGATGTGCATACTGCAGCTGCAGTGTTATCAGGTAACTAAAATAGTAATGATGATAATGGCATTGAAGATAGTGGAGATGGCTGGTCATCTGATTATTGTATTTTAAAGTGCATCTACCTACCTCCAGCCCAGCCCCCCCAAAATCAGTGCAGATTGTAGTTACTTTGCCTACTGTGATTGGGTATCAGTGATGATAAAAATGAAACAGTAAAAACCCTTCCAAAACGTTATACTAGAGAAATCAAAGGAAAGACAAAAAAGGAAATGAAGTCATACAAATGTCTACTAACATGAATATCTTCATATTTTGAGGTGCTGTTTCAAAAATATGTGCAAGACTCAGATTTCTTTTCCTCATCATTTTCATTTTGTGCCCTCATCTATAGTATCTTACCCAAAACTATGACTTTTATTAAAATATTCCCCAAAAGTTATTTCTTATAGCCTGCTGCCCTGGGTTGGACTTAAACCAGGGGGTCCTCAACCTTGGCAACTTTAAGACTTGTGGACTTCAATTTCCAGAATTCCTCAGCCAGGCACGCTTTGCTGGCTGAGGAATTCTGGGAGTTGAAGTCCACAAGTCTTAAAGTTGCCAAGGTTGAGGACCCCTGACTTAGACAATAGAACAATGATGGCGAACCTTTTAGAGCAGTGGTTCTCAACCTGTGGGTCGGGACCCCATTTGGGGTCAAACGACCATTTCATGGGGGTCGCCAAACCATGCTGTCCGTCATTTTTTTCCCTTTTCCCTAGCTGTCCTACTCCCTCTTATTGGTGGCCACACCCACTTGGGGGTCACCACAACATGGGGAACTGTATTATGGGGTCACGGCATTAAAAAGGTTGAGAACCACTGTTTTAGAGACTGAGTGCCAAACTGCCAAAACCCACTTATGCATCGTCGAGTGCCAGGTGGGTATGGCCCATTGGGTGGGTGTGGCCCATTGGGTGGGTGTGGCTGTGGTAGTAAAGGCACACTGGGTGGGACTAAAAAGTTCAGTCAATCAATTCCAACTTTGCAAGATTTTTTTTCCCCGCAAGAAGTTGAAATTGACTGATGGATTTTTTTTTTTTTTTTTTTTTTTTGGCATGGTGGAGGCCTAAAGTGAAAAATTTTATAAAACCCAGCTGACGGCCTAGGACTGGGGTGACGGCGCATGTGCCCACAGAGAGGGCTCTGAGTGCAGCCTCTGGCAACCATGCCATAGGTTCGCCACCACTGTACAGAAGGTACAGTTAAGCACTGGAAAGTTTTTCTCACTTCCTCAGAACTGAAAGACGAAATTTCTTTCACTTTCTGTTCATTTCCAGATCTAATTTGGATCCAGAAATTTACTTTTTGCTAGATGTATTCTATCATCTCAAATTCTTTGTTCATTTTTCTTTCTGTTTGCATTCTGAAGGAGAAGCCAATCACTAGATTAATTATATAATTATATAATTATGCTCACAACAGGTCTGTGTGTGTATTTTTATATATTTATATTTCATGTTTTTTAACCAACTCCCTCAGACAGTAACATGTTTAAAACTTAAAATCTGATTTAAAGTTTTGTTTTTTTAATTATTTTAATCAGTTCTGTTCGGAAGCGAAGAAAATCTACTCTTTATGATACTATGGAAAGGGAAGATAGTGGCCAGCTATCTGGACTTTTTGAAATATAAATGATTGTTAAGGACCAAGATTCATTGGTCTCTGAAGAATAGGAAGAGACTAGAAACATTGGACTAGGAGCCTTGTTCTCTTTGGTTACCTCATTATTGGCACGAAAGGAATCTCTGTACCAGTGACTGCAATGGAATTGCTTACTTAAAGTTAGCTAATGAAAGATTTTGGGGGGGGGGGCAAAGTAAATAGGTCATACTGTATCTGGAAAGCTAAACATGCCATCTAACCTGATGCTAACAGCCATGGGCTTGGATGTGTGTGAAAGCATGCAAGAAAAGCAGATGCTGTCTCCTCAAGGGTGTCCTGCTTTCAAAAAATGGAATGCTGTCTCTTGTGTGTTTTTCAAGGACCCACACACTTTTGTATAGATACAAAACATTCCATGGAATAAATTTCATGGGATTCTTGCATGTGAAGGTTTGTAAGAATATAAAATAAAAGGAAGCATGTATGCTTTTGACATCAGTTCAGTGTTTTCTTTCATGTGCACTGGGAATAGCCTCCTTTTGCAGCTTGGCACCTTGCTCTTATTATCTAAGTGTAGGTACGTTAGTGTAGATACGTACTCACTGTAGCTTGACTTTCTAAGAGGAAGTTGTCAACAGAATAAACTGTAAGAATGTACATTCTCTAGAACAGTGTTTCCCAAACTTGACAATTTTAAGGCATGTGGACTTCAACTCCCAGAATTCCATAGCCAGCAATGCTGGCTGTGGAATTCTGGGAGTTGAAGTCCACATGCCTTAAAATTGTCAAGTTTGGGAAACACTGCTCTAGAATGAGGTTGGAAAATTTTCTGGTGCAATATACTAAAGAATCCTTCTTAGAATACTACTTTAATCTAAGGCAGGGTCCCCAACCCCCAGTCCATAGACCGGTACCGGGCCGTAGCATGCCAGCAAACAATCCGCACAAACAAAGCCCATCCGCGGGATGTAGGCAAAAAAAAGAACCATGCACCCTCTGGTTCGCGGAAAAACCTCTCTCCACGGAACCGGTCCCTAGTGCCCAAAAGGTTGGGGACCTCTGATCTAAGGGACAAGAAGGCTTATTGCTTGGTAGAACGTGGCTTGTTTTGTTTCCCAAAACTGGATATTTGCTGTAACGATAGATGTCACTAGTTTTGAGGTAAAATTCTGCTCCCATTTTTCCTTACTTTCATATGAAAAGGATTTTGGGGGATGGGAACTAATTTGTAGTGTTTAAGGCTGCAAATATTTTGGACCAAGACTGTTAAATAAGAATATTCATTATAGAACTGTTATTTCCCTGTATTAAAATAGCATCTTTAATGGGATACCTCCTGTTTCTCCACAGATATTTATAGACAAGATTTGTTGGCAGACACAGTCCATTTTTTTCCTGTTTTGCTTTATTATTTTGGTTTTTTAAAGGTGTTATTTTCAGAGTCTGCAGTACTATGTATGATTAAATTAGTTTTAATAAATGCGAACTAGATACATTGGCAGTATTTTAATGAATGGAAATCAGATTCTCGCACATCCTTGTGCCATTCAAGATATATCACTTTTGTTGTTATTTTCATTTAAACTTGTTAATGCTTGCGAAATCTGGACCTGGACAAAGAGGTCATTCTCCCTGCATGTAATTATGTTGAGTTGGGAATTATTTTGCTGAATTTGAATGTTTGACTGCATAATAGACATGAAATTCTTTTTCATCACCAAGTTAATCACTTTATTGGGTAATTTAGCTTTAATGTTGCAAAAGTTTTCATTTGTGTTAGATGCTGCAAATAAGTTGCAAATCTATCTTCTGCTGACACACAAATGATATGGAGTAGGAAGACAAAAGCATGTGTCAGTAGCCACGTTAAATATTTATATTAGTCTTGTAAATACTGAAATCTATCCCAATATGTGAAAAAAAAACTTTTATTACCAGTCTTATGTTCATGATAAAATAAAGTATAAGATTTAGAAGAAGCTGCTGAAAAGAAAAAAATGGGTAAGAGATACAGCTGCTTGCAACTACCTTTACATGCACTGAAGATGGATTTTTAGGAGAGCTATTTATTTTAACTCTTTTTTGTAATAATGAAGAAACCTTCTGCTTTATTTTTCTGAGATAAAATTATTGCATATGGGAGAGCAATTAATTTTATGAATGGATAAATTTAATTTGCAGACAGTATGTCTAAATCTGTAACTACTAATTTGATTAAAATATATCTACTCTGGGCCTCTTTGGAGTGTAGTTTTTGGCAGATATATAGTTACTCATACTCTACAATGTGTAGACACAAACATCATATGTATGTAGCCATTGGGAACAATTCTCTTTAATTCAGATTTGTCCTTTTTCACACTGGTTTGGTAGGTTCTTCTTTCCTGATGTTTGGCAAAGTTGAGATGGGAAGATATAAGAAAAAGATGCTTCCTGTCTTTCAGTATCCTAGTTGGTTTCTGGATTCAAAGAAAGTAAAGAATACCTCCATCACCCCCTTCCTTATTACTCATGTCTATCAGATGTGTTTAAATATAAAGCTAATTCTACGTACATCCTTATTCTGTTGGCCACTTACCTAGAACCAGAATAGCTCAACTTTGTCCACTTAAATGTTTCACTGAAATGTTTCACTATAACTACACCTTATATAAAAGTATAGAGTTTGAGTTGCAAAGAATTAAGGCTAATAACATAACAATTGCAGGCTATTAAAGAAATTGATGCAAAATTGATGCATGCTATTCAGGGCTTCAAATATCATGAGAAAGGGGTTAATAATAATAATAAAGTTGGAAGGAACCTTGGAGGTCATCTAGTCCAATCGCCTGCTCAGGCAGGAGACCCTATACCATTTCAGACAAATGGCTGTCCAGTCTCTTCTTAAAAACTTCCAGTGTTGGAGCATTCACCACTTCTGGAGGCAGGTTGTTCCACTGGTTAATTGTTCTAACTGTCAGGAAATTTCTCCTTAGTTCTAGGTTGCTTCTCTCCTTGCTTAGTTTCCATCCGTTGCTTCTTGTCCTGCCTTCAGGCGCCTTGGGAAATAGCTTGACTCCCTCTTTTTTGTGGCAGCCCCTGAGATATTGGAACACTGCTATCATGTCCCCCCTCGTCCTTCTCTTAACTAAACTAGACATACTCAATTCCGGCAGCCTTTCCTTATATGCTTTGGCTTCCAGTCCCCTAATCATCTTTGTTGTTCTTCTCTGTATTCCTTCTAGAGTCTAAACATCTTTTTTACATTGTGGTGACCAAAACTGGATGTAGTATTCCAAGTGTGGCCTTACCAAGGCATTGTAATTTGATGAGTTTCCCATCTATCCCCTCGTCCAGATCGTTGATGAAGATGTTGAAGAGCACTGGGCTCAGAACAGAGCCTTGGGGCACCCCACTACACACTTCCCTCCATGTGGATGCAGTTCCATTGAGGACCACACGTTGAGTACAGCCGGTCAGCCAGCTACGGATCCATCTGGTGGTGATGCTGTCTAACCCACATTTTTCTATCTTATCAAGTATAGGTTGTGATCTACTTTATCAAATGTCTTACTGAAGTCCAAGTAAATTATATCCACAGCATTCCTCTGATCTACTAATGTTATCACTTGGTTAAAGAATGCAATAAGATTGTCTGGCATGATCTGTTTTTGACAAACCCATGTTGGCTTTTAGTAATGACTTTGTTTGCTTCTAGGTGTTCGCTGATTCGTTGTTTTATTATCTTTTCCAGCATCTTCCCAGGTATTGAGGTCAGGCTGATAGGTCTGTAATTTCCTGGGTCCATTTTTTTTCCTTTTTGAAGATGGGAACTATATCAGCTCTTTTCCAGTCCTCCGGTAGTTCCCCAGTGCTCCACAATCTATTAAAAATATAGTTCAATGGTTCTAAGATCACATCTGCCATTTGCTTGAGAACCCTGGGATCTAATCCATCTGGTCCTGGTGATTTAAACTCGTCTAGGCTGAAATCAACTGGTTATCTAATTGGGACTTCTTGCATTGAAAGAAACTAGAATGCATGTGCATATGCTTACATCCATTTTTGTACACTCTCAGGGTATACCTGTCTTGAGGGATATTTGATTTTCTTGGTCATGTGCCCTCCTTTCATTGTTCTGTGCTAGCAAATGGCTATAATTAGATTAGCAGCCTGCTAAACAGCAGTGACAGTATCCAAGCCTCAGAGAGCATGTGCTAGATTCTGCATGTGCCTTTCTGCCATTGGCTGGCAACATTTACTGCTTTCCAATTTGATAGGTTTCCACAGTAATCTTTATGCTGCATTAGAGACATAGATACAGTGGTATAGTGTTCATGCAACGGTGAAGGAACTCTTCTGTAGCATAAGAGAAAAGCATACAGAAGAGAGAGTCATTGCTCTTTATTATAAACCTATCAGCATTTTAACAACTGCTGGCTGCAGGCAGAGGTCAGTGAAGGAGTTTCAATTCATGGTAATTACTTTTAGGTCTTTATCTCCTCCCATAAAACACATCCATGCATGAAATGAATACAGTTAATCATGTCATCTATCTAATTTTCTTCTGTTTTCGTTAACATGTGCAACCTACCAGACTGGTCATCACATAATAAAACACATGATTATATTTAGCAGGAATATATCTTGTTATTGCATGAGGAAAAGGGTCTGGTGAAATCTTCGACCCTGGTAGCTATCTATTTTTGTTGTGATAAGAAGAGTGTTAGTATTTATTTGGATTTTTTTAAAAAAAACAAAAGGTAACATAAACTGAATTAGAACATATATAACTTTTTTCATCCATGAAGTATGAAATATTTCTACATAAAAACCATCACTCAGAGATAATTCTGGAGGTAGCTTTCAGTTCAGTCCAGGCAGTAACAATATGCCTATTTATGCAAAGACAGGAACTTGGATTAATATGCTCTATTGTCTGTCTGCAGCATGTTTGTGTGGATTCTTTGTTTGATCCTTCAAATTCCTTATTAAGTAGGAACTCACTTACATTGCAGTGGATCTATCATTGCATAGCTATTGTTACAAGATGCCAAATACTACTTTTAAGCTTGTGTATGTGTGGTATGTGTCAAAAGATCTTTCCTAGTATGTAGCAAAATGGAATTTGGTATAACTGGATGGTGCAGTGAAACGTTTTGACAATCTTGGCTGGTTTATTTTTTGAGGAAGGGAAGAGTATGTTATGATTCTCTTCCTCTGCCCTTTCCATTAGATTCTTGTTTATAGGTGGCTTGATACTTGAGATTCCCTCAGTAACTGAACCAAACTTATTCAGAAGTGTGCTGATTGAAGGTATGCACCTTGCTTGATTATTAAAGGAACAGCTGAAGCAGGAAGTGTTACAGTAGATCTTTAATTATGTACTTCCATTCCTCACAAAAGAAAACACTCATAACAAACCTCTGACAACTACGTCTGTGTAAATTTTATTCTTATGTGTGGGCATTAGCACATGAGTATGGTTTGTTTCTGTGAAGCTTTTTATAAATTTTTTGAGGTTGCTTCTGGGAATGTTTTGACTGCTGACGGCCACGTAAATGTGCATTAGGTCATGAATTGTCCAGCTGGCATTTAGCCACCATGCAGGTCTGGATAATAGGAGAATGAACTATAGATTTGTTTTTCTTTCAAATCTTATCTCTACTCCTAATTTCAGGCTTTTCTCTAATTAAATTTTACCAATCACAGCTCCAGTTATAGGTTTCAGTTTCTAATACATGTGTATATATGTGTATGTGTGTGTGTATGTGTATGATATGCAGTGTGTATTTGTTTGTGTGGTGATACCTTTCCTTGGTATCACCATAGGATAATTCTCATCCAAGCTGTGAATTTACAGTTTAATTTTCAAATTAGAATTTTGAGACAGTAAGCATAAATTCATAATATATTACATGGAGGCATTGGATAATTGCTGAGAATGAAGAATCATTTTAGCATTGGGAGAAAAAAACTAAAGTTGAGGGGTTTAAGATAAGACAAAAATAAAAATAAAAACTTTATTATTAGTCTTAAAAGCAGTGTGGACTATGGAACGCCATCTTTTGGAATTCCTGTGATTCATAACTTTTCTCTTGGTTCCAGTATAAAATACAAAAGTTCTGTTGAATAATTTCAAAAGTCTGTTCCTGTCTGACTACCCAGAATCTTATAGGTATTCCACAACTTAGACATTAGGGTAAAACATATCTCCTGCTGTGTTCAAAAGCATTATGCATCCAGTATGAGGATACAGAGCAAGTGCTCTTTTTAATCTTACTTTCATGAAATGTTAAAATTGCTCCAATCTTTTTTATCTATTTATTTCATGTTTAATTGTGTGATTTATGAAGAAGGGCTTTCTTTTTAATCTGTCTGAATCATTAGATGAATTGGAGAAACTGGAATTCTGGATCGTGGAAGGAGAAGAAAAACATGTATCCTACTTTGGAATGACTATTAATGATGAAAAATAATAGGAATTTAATATTTTTTATCTGAAAACTCCTGCAGCTTGAGTTCTTTCATAGTGGAGCTATTTTATCACAATGATACTTTGAGTTGCAGTTGTCTGCCGGTGCTTGGGTTCTACTACATTCTTTTGAAGAGTTTTACAAGAAACATCTCAGTAAAAGTTTTATCACGAATTAGGATAATGGCAGAATAGCAGTTTATTCAAAACCCATTTTAAAATAGGTATCATTTGTTCCAAATCATTGTTTTCAGTTTGCCATAAAATATGTCATCTCTTGCCACTGTTTGCCCTAGTTTCTCAGTCTTTGCCTTCCATGTATGTATATCAGTTACCTATTTGCAGTCAAGGCAAATGCAAATGATTCTTAAGGTTTCTGTGCAGTAAGTTTTAAAGCTCCTTTTTCTTCCATATCAGTGTTTCTCAATCTTGGCAACACTGATATGTGGACTTCAACTCCCAAAGTTCTGCAAGTCCACACATCTTAAAGTTATCTTGGTCTTATTATCTGTACTTGGTTCCCCATCACTGCTTTAAAGAAATTCTAACATAATATTAACAGATTGAATATTTCCAGAAATTATTTCCTGTAATGTTGTTGTTTCTTCCAATTTAGTAGACATCATTGGCTTCTTAAATGTCGTGATTACAGGTAAAGTAATGGTCTTGGCCATTGATAGAAAGTGAAGTGAATTTGCAGGGTTTTTTCTTTACCATCTGTTAAGCCTACTATGTGTAGGGAAGCCACCTTCCATGTTATTTCCAGACAACATATAAATACCCCAAATAAAATCATAGATATTTTTAGATAACATTGACATATCTGTACAATTTTGTTGGTAATGGTGGTAAGACATTTGTCTATTTCCAATTTCACCTACAGTCTAAAGTTTCCTAATTGTTTCCTCTACAAATACTAACTAGGCTCACCCTAATAAGCTTCCTGGTCCAGATAAGGCCAGCCAGCTAGCTCCTGCCACCTATAAAGATATCTGATAGGTTTTCTTTGATTTCAATAAAAAGATGAACAAGGGAAGCATCAGAAAAAAATCTTGCTATCAACCCAATAAAAGTAGACTTGCAAGTTCTTTTGTCTGGCTTCCTTTATAGAGTACCTGATAAACATAAGCATGTCTATGACCTTATAATAAATTTTAAACAACCAGATTGTCAGGGTGAAAACATGAAGTTCCAATTAAATTGATTTATTACCCAACATATGCACAAGAATCTATTCAACTAAGAGCACTATCTTGATGTTAGATAAAGGTCAATGGAATTCAAGTTTGTTAATTTGTGGCTGTGTAGAGACTCTAGGCTGATTCCTCTTTTGATTCCACCCCCAAATTCTGCCACTCCTTTTCCTATATAGATGTAGATATTGAGTGCTTCATTTTTAATTACTTTCAATGTCATTCCAAAGTGCTATGTACTTCATAAATACGTTTTCATGCAGACTATCCTTTTATTATGTTATAGTACAGCGGTTCTCAACCTGTGGGTCGGGACCCCTTTTGGGGTTGAACGACCATTTCACGGGGGTCACCAAACAACGCAGTCCGCCATTTTTTTCCCCTTTTCTTTAGCTGTGCTACTCCCTCTTATTCTATTGGCTTTTGAAAGCCAATAGAATAGACTCTCTTGGCATGCGATAGAGGGAATAAAGAAAGGAGTCAAGATGGATACGGTTTCTTATATACAATTACTTAGATGGGATGGTCAAAATTGGCAGTTAAAATCTTTGGAAGATTTAACACATGAAAATCTTACTTATTCATGGTTTCAATATAGACAAATAGTGGATAGATGGAAGACGGATTGTAATATGGGATGGCTTAGAGAAGATGAAAATCTCATCAAACAAGTAAGGGATCAAAGACCAACCCATATCAAGAGGGTTTATGGGGTTTTAGTGGAAATGGATTCAGAATCTGAATTAATTAAAGATTGTATGATTAAATGGGCACAAAATATTGGTGAATCAATTTCACTGGATACTTGGGAACTTATTTGGGTGAGGAATGTTAAATTCACACAAGCACAGAACTTAAGAGAGAATTTTTATAAAATGTTTTATAGATGGCACCTTGATCCAAAGAAAATGTCCATTATGTACCCTGATCTACAGCCTAAATGTTGGAGATGTGGTTGTTTGGACGCTACTTATTTTCATATTTGGTGGTCGTGTAAAAATATAAAAGCCTTTTGGATTAAGATATGGTAGAATATTCAAAGAATTTTTAGAAGGAGGGTAAAATTTACTCCGCAATTATTTTTATTAGGTATTATTACTGACTGTGATGCTAAGGAAGTTATACTGATGCTAAATTTGATCACAGCCGCTAGGCTGTTAGTTGGACAATATTGGAAGAAGGATTCTTTGCCTACTTTACAAGAGTGGTTTTATGAAGTTTCGTATTTGGCAGAAATGGCAAAGATTACGGCTTTCTTAAAGGAGCAATCTCAAGAGAAATTTTTTGTTGTATGGGAAAAATGGATAAATTTTATTCAACACAATTTGAATATGGAAAAATATTATTTAGCTTTTTCATAATTTGTATTGATTGCTTTTTTTTCTTTTTTTCTTTTGTTTCCGTCTTATGAACTTTTTTTTTTATTCTTTCTTCCTTCTTTTTCTCTCTCTCTTTCCTTTTTCTTTTTTCTCTCTTTTTTAAGTATTTTTTCTTTTTTTTCTTAATGCTTATATCATATATATATTATTATTAATTATTTTATAAGTTGTAAATGTTGTTTAAGTTTTTTTTAAAATTTTTTTTTAAATAAGCCTATATTCAGTTCTGGGAAGTTCGGGGAGGGGGGAGGGAGGGGTGGGTTTGGGAGGGATTGGGTGAGGGTTGTTGTTTATTTGTAAAACTTTTAAAAAATTTTCAATAAAAAAAAAAAGAAACACGTAAGTCTATCACAGGTGACGATTCCCAGGGTCCTGGAATATTTAATGGAGGGCGTCAACAAGGGGTTGGCACCCAACACTTTGTGCAGTTAGCAGCCCTGTCCTCAATTTTGTCATGGGACTCCTCGAGCTCCTTATCAAGACATCCAGCCATTCGGGCTTTTCTTAAAGGGGTCTCGAATACTAGACCGCCTGTTATTCACAGGTATCCCTCCTGGAACCTACCCCGAGTGCTTCAAGCTCTAACATCTTCTCCTTTTGAACCACTCAAAATGTGCTCATTACGACATTTGTCATTCAAGGTCTCCTTTCTCATTGCCATTACCTCGGCCAGGCGCATTTCAGAGTTAGCAGCCTTGTCGGTTAGAAAAGACCTATGCACATTCCATGAGGATAGGGTAGTTCTCAGGCTTGACCCTTCATTTATTCCAAAGGTTAACACGGTTTTCCATAGGGCACAGGAGGTTATCCTCCCAAATTTTTGCCCTCACCCGTCACATGAATTGGAACAACGCTGGCACACTTTGGACGTAAGGAGGGCCTTGCGATGTTATATCAAGCGCACTAAGCCCTTCCGTAAGTCAGAAATCCTATTTGTGTCCTTTCAGCCTTCGTCTATGGGGCAAAAGGTTTCAGCTTCCACCATAGGGAGGTGGATAAGGGCCTGTATTTCAAGCGCTTATGTTTCCCTGGCCTTACCAGTTCCTCCTCATGTGACGGCTCACTCTACCCGCAGTGCTGCTACAACTGCGGCGTGGGCAACACAGGCGTCCATTGAGGACATATGCAGGGCGGCGACATGGTCGTCGCCATCTCCATTCATTAGACATTACCGTTTAGACAAGTTTGCTTCGGCTGAGGCCGCCTTTGGTAGACGTATCCTACAACAAGTAGTCACACTATCTGGGGGCACGGCCCCTACTAGCTCCCACCCTTAGGGACTCGAGAAGCTTTGGTACGTCCCATTGGTGGATTCTTCTTAATCATGCTGGAGAAGGAGCGTTGGCTTACCTAAACGCCTTTTCTCAGCATGATGAAGAAGAATCCACGCCCTCCCTAAGTAGAAGTCAGTCAGGTCCGGGTGGGATGGTTGTTCTGTTAGTTGTCGTTACTACCTGCTTGAGAGTCATCACGTCGTACTGTTGTCAATGGCTTCGCCCGTCGATGAAAACTGGGAGGTCCCCAGATAATGAGGAGGCGTGACAACTTGACAACTTGGTCTGATTGGGCAGTAGGACTAAGATAACCCATTGGTGGATTCTTCTTCATCATGCTGAGAAAAGGCGTTCAGGTAAGCCAACGCTCCATCACCAGCATGCATGAGAATGTTGACAGTATCAAGGGAGAAACCTAAGACTATATTTGCTGTGATTAGTAGAATTTAAGAATATATATAAATACAAATCCTATGGGACAGACCTGTGATGTGCATTGCACTGGTGTCTTATGTGAATTATTTTTTCCATTTCATTTTCCAGTTTCAACTGTTTCATAGTGAACTGGAACAAAATGGACATAAAATTGTTCATATCCATTTCGATTAATCTTTGTGATTCAAATGTTGTTTCTACAGCCCATCTCTGAAGCTTCCCCCATCCCACCTATACAGAGGGAAGGGGAAATCATTCTTTAGCAGGTAGCAGCAACAGTTTGCAATCTTCCCTGCCTGCAAATGGCAATCACATGATTTCAGGACATTGGTCTGCCAATTGAAAGTATGGAACAGTTGCCAAATGTGACCTGCAATCACATGAGATGCAATCACTTTGTAGAAGTGGTGTGGCAGTCATAATTTTAAAGATGGGTCATAACTAACTTTTCCTAATTTCAAATGGTTAAGCAACTAGGCATAAGTTGAAGATTACATTAACTACATACGGTTAGGTGATGTTATAGATATTGAGCTTCTTCAGACCTGCCATTAAATCATAAATTCATTCCTGCTTTATCATAAAGCAGCCTGATCTTAGTATCTGTAGCATGTAACCTAGAAATCCATTGTGCTTTCTTAAGGTCTGTACGTTAACACTTCATTTTAATCTCCATGTTGTTAATTTATGTCCTTTGTGTGTATGCTTTCAAATTGAGGCTTAAAATTTTCAAAAGTTCATATAAATTAATAAAACTTAAAAGTGTAGTTTTGCTGTTGGAGGCAATCATTTATGGCAACAAAAGAAGGAATAACAGGATATAAGAACCTAAAATTGTCTACCTTGCGAGGTAGACCAGACAGGAAATATGACCAGATAAGATAATTATAGTTTATGTATTATGTGTACTTTACAATTAAAATGTACAGAATACAGGCCCCCAAACCTGTCAGCCTTCTGAGGTAGACCAGACAGGAAACATGACCAATTAAGATGCTATGCTATATAATAAATTATACAATTTATTATATGTAAAGCCACATTAGCAGAATCTTGCAAATCTAAAAGTACTTCTGCTTCTTGTCTCCTTTATAACCCAAGAAACTGAGAAGAGAGGATGCAAGTGTCTCTTCTCATATTGCTGGCCCGCCCACATTAATAATCTGGGCTGAGATGGCTTTGGCTGTGTCCCTCCCTGTCACAGCTGACAAAGTGAGAAAGAGCCTGTGGCCTAGAGGTTAACACAGCTGCCTAAAGTGCAAGCAGCCCGGGTTCGAATCTCAGAAGGGTATGTTTGGTTGATGAGAGCTAATAGCTCAAAATAGCTATTCCATTCTCCCTTAATTCTTTGTTAGCAAACCTACATATATATATGTAGGTCTTTGGTTATTCAGGTTTTCTCCCTCGTAAAATTGGAAGTGTCTTGGCGACGTTTCAACAAAGTCCCATTCGTCATCTTCAGGCTGGTGTTTTCGGCTTCTTGCTCCTAGAAGCAGGAAGCTGAAAACACCAGCCTGAAGATGACGAATGGGACTTTGTCAAAACATCGCCAAGACACTTCCAATTTTACACGGGAGAAAACCCGAATAACCAAAGACCTACATATAAACACCCACAAAAACCTCAAAAAACAAATATATTCTTTATTCATTCTTTTCTTTTTCTTCTTTCTTTTTCTTTTTGCCTGAAGTTTTTATTCTTTTTTATCTTTCTCTAACTTTAGTTTGTATTAGTTTTTATTATTGTAATCAGAATTCTTTATAAAAGTTATAGGAATAATAATTGAAATAGATATGCTCTAAATGTTTCAAATAACAGACAATAAAGCAATTATATATCATGCATCTTTGAAACTGCCAAACTTCCTTAATTCAAAACATTTCCACCAAAAATGTTGACCCAAATCTTTCCTTAAATGGATAAAACCAAAATTAAAAACAGAGAAGTTCAGAAGATTCTCTCCAAACATGAGGAGGAAAAATGTTAAATATCCTAATTTCATAATATATATTAATGTGATTTAAGTGGTAAATAGCCAGAAAGGGAATCTGGTAGTTAGCATGATGAACACTTTGGCCCAGAGGATAGTTTCAAAAATCAAAATTGAAAGATTTGAAAGGAATGATAAATCAGATTGGTAACAGCCCAGAGCTGGTCTATGAGTCTGTGGCATAACTCATTTACTGTAGAATATGATCTATCATGGTAGTCACTAAACTTCAAAAATGATACTGTAAAACTGAAATGTTTGAAGGGGCTGTTGTATGATGACAAGGTTCAACGTTATGAGATTTTTTAATTTTATAAAGTGATAAGGCAGCACAATCAATATATGATGGTGTCAGGGAACTGAACAAGGAAGATATTTTTTTCCTTTTCTCAGCACTCTGAAACTTGAGTGATGGGATATTCAATATATAAAGGAAAATAGCTTTCATTTAACTACCTTCATACAGTTATGACCAATTTAAATAATTTAAAAATTAGATTAGATAACCCCATCTTAAACACAATTACCCAAGGATATTGCCATGGCTATGCAAACTATAAGTCATGCATTTATTTACAATGAACAATGCCAAAATGTGATTGGGAGCCACCAGAGTAGGTTAGAAGATGGACAGCTATATAAATGTTATAAATAAACAATAAAATGTATTTTATTTTCCCATAAGTTACCATTTTGAAGATAGGCGAAATAATTTATTATCTTACTATCATGGAAGCAGATCCCCAATTTTTTAAAAAAATACTTAAGCATGTTTGAAATAGTAATATTGTATCCGCATATATTTAAAAACTATACTAAAGATCTAGTATCTTGGGTCGATTTAATAATGAAAAAGTATCCTGAACCAACATAGAATCTTATTTTTTAATTTGTTTATGTATTCTGGAGATCTCTTAAATTTAACATTTTTGACTTTATCATTACTGAATGTCATAAAAATAACAAATAGACCTGTAAGGCTCCTTTTATAATAAGAATTAGACCCAATCCAGTTGGAATTATGAATAATTGTTACACAATATGCTGGCACATGCTCTCTGTTTGGCTATTTAAATTCCTTGCTTACATCATCACAGATCCTACCGCACAATTTCTATCCTGAACATGGACAACTCAGGGGTATGAAAGTTATTTGCCCTGTGTCAGTCTCTTTTTGAAGATTCAAATAGCACAGTTTTTGCTTTTGCAAACAATAGCCACATTGGGTTGGCACTGTTTTCAAAACTTAATAGGAAGAAAGATCATTGCCATGTGTCCTCACTTCTAACATTTATGTTCTTCACAAGAATTTTGCAGGAGGCAAAAACATGAACATGTTCCTGGCACTTTCTGAAAATCCATTCTTTTTTCATCGTATTCCCTGCAGAAAGAAATATCTAATTCACAAGTATTCTGTGAAGTACTGCTTTGATTTCTGCAGCAGTCTTGACTTGAAACAAATTCACCTCTTCTTTCCATTCCATTCTGGAGGGTAAAAAGGAGAATTTAAACTCATCCAATCATGTGAATTGGACTTTTGGAAAATGCAGCAGCTATATCAAAGAGGCTGCTCTTGATTTGCCTGGAGAATAAAGAAGGTCTAATTTCTTTTCATACTTTTTGGGTTTTTGCAAAAAACATTAGAAACATGATGACATTTATTTATGTGTTTAATGAACGCTAATATTTTTTTTATCCAAGGGAGGGAAAAGTTAAAAAAAGGTTATTTGTCTTGACCAAAAAGCAAATGGAGAAGTCAAACTCTGAATTGTCTGGATCATTTATTTGCCTTTGCCCTGATTGACTTACCTCACAATTTTTTTAGAATTTTACAGCCTGAAATTTGATTCCTGGTGGAGCTAAGGACACTGGGTTCAAGATGTTGGTAGTTTGAAAGCATTTGTGTATAAGGAGTATACTTCAATGACTATGTAGTGCTTCAGTTCTGAAGGGAGAAAGATTTTTCAGACTGCAGGATGTCTGTTCTTGCAGTCATTTATCATGAACTCCTTTAAGGAATCCCATCTAATTCTAGGATCACTACGTTTCTTCTGCAACTGTTTAGTTTAAGAAAGTGCCAGCAGGTGCTACTTTTCCATTCATCTGTGTTCCACAGACTCTTGTTCCCTTTGAATCTGAAATGCTGCATAGCAGCATACTATAAATTTGCTTCTGGTGCCTTGGCAAGACCAAATATTTGCTTTGAAACCAGCTATAGTTTAGCAAAGATTTTTACCATACTACACAGCACTTAGAGAATGGTGGTAAAGCATTGTGCTATAAAAATGATAAAAGAGATAGAAAATGTTTCCAGGGACTGCAGATATGAAGCAATACTTGGAGCAGCTCCACTTACTGCTATAATCTGTTGTCAGATATCTATAATCATATGCTTCTATTTACCACATTAATCAGCCTATGCTAACTCACTTGGCATCTAAATGAATACTTTGTGAGCTGTAATCATTTAATGTCAATGACATTTTTGAATTGGGGTAAACCCAGCAGTTGACAGGCAATCATGGGTGGGCAATCTGTGTCTTACAAATACAAAAGCATGAATTGTCTCTGATTCTGCATTAGCATGTGTTTTTTTTGTTCCCCTACTCTTAGAAAGTGGTATTGTTAATTATATTGAGCTGAATCATTAATGCGGGAGATGAGGATTTTGACAACAGTTCAATATTTCTGTTACTAAAATAATCCTGTCTGTGAAGTGATCTTTCCGAAACTTTTATTTCCTACAGTTTGATAGGCTGCAGTATCCGAAGGCCATATGCCATTCATGACTTGCTAATGTGTGTCATGTATCATCCTCCTACCTGTGTAGTAATATTAAAAGCCAGGTAATGAGAAGCATGTGTATAATATCACACTGTGTAAATTCCCAGATTGTATTGTTTATTTATACTATCCCATCTATTTATGTTTTGGCCCATTACAGATTCCACTATTAATCTCACAGTTTTATATTGATCATTTTCTTAGTTACCAGCATCTTGACTACATTTTTAACTTCTTCAGGTACCTCATATGAAACATTTTAGTCTTTTAATTTTTGTCCTGATTTTGTTACCCTGTTTCATTCTTTGAGAATGAATCTTATTGTAGTCTACTAGTCACCATTGATAGTTGACATATGGTGGCATATAAATTTAAGGCAGAAATAATAAATAAATGAATAAATAAATAAATAAATAAATAAGTAGTTACATATTAGATCTAAACACTTGCCAACGGGTACAGTTACAGCCAAAAATATTGGTATTCCTCAACCTTTCTCCCTCCCAAAGTCCAATTTGCTGTGAAATAAGTTGAAACTGACAAATGTAAATGGCATCCATCAGTTCATAGAGCAGAGACTTTGCTTTTGATGTAGTAGCTAAGATTAATAAACATTGTAGTAAATGCATATGCTTATACATCTGTTATCTGTATTTTTTCAACATTTATAGCTTGCCAGTTCTTGCAAGAAAAAGGCATTTAAATTATATTGACGCTTTCCTAAAATAAGTACAAAAACAGCATCTTCAAATTTTGTGAGCTCTGGAGTTCTCACATGGTCTCTCACCCATTTTCTGAAAATGAAACATTTATAATACATTTGGTTTGAGTTGAATTCTGTAGTGTCTTTCTGGAGAAATGATTTGTGCTGCATTGATAATCCATGTTTTATCACAATCCTCAGAGACTTTCAAAGACTTTCAAGTTGTTTATATAAAGCAGTAAACTGGAGACCACTGGATTGCATTTGTCACAGTCTGAACTGAACAAAATCTTTTTTATGTTATAACAAATAATGTTTCACAGAATCTTTGTTATCTGTAAATACTGGAATATGGTTTACCAGCACTCTTACAATATGTGATATTTCTTCTATTTATATAGAAATTTAAGGCATATAAGAGTTGTTTTAATGACTACTGAAAATTGTTCTAATATTTAATCTCTGTAGTCCAATTTATTGACATTTAGTTTGTACTTTCTGAATGTTTAATTTGCTGAACAAAGATTATGGAAAACTGTTGCTTTAGTCTCCTTTTTATCCTTTTGAGATACTAGATTTAAAAGGTGACCAACATTTTTACAATGAAAAGGACACAAATAAATTGAAGAAAAAAATATCATAAATAAAAGAAACATTTTATTCATTGCAACAATAATACAGAATACACTATAATATGATAAATGCATAATAAAAAACATTTGTAACAATAACATTTTATATTGTAATTATGCTTACATGCCGTGCCCCCGCCCACAGCTGCCCCACCAGCACTGCTGCCCCGCCGTGTAGAGTGGGCCCCACGGCTCCCAAAGCACCAGCTGCGCCGGCTCCGGCCCTGGAGGGCAGCCCGCCGTTGACAAACCCCGCTTGCAACCACCCCGCCAGCACCATCGCCCACCCTGCGCAGCCCCTTGTAGAGCAGGCCCCATGGCTCCCACAGCACGGGGGGCAGCCACTCACCGCTGCCCCTCACACCCCCACCCGCAGTAGCCCCGGTGCTCCTGCCTCTTGCGCCCGCAGCCATTATTGCCCTAGCAGGGCCAAAAATCAAGAGAAAGTTACTGTGGTGTCGCCGCTCCAGTCTCCTGCAGGTATCTTTGGGACTAACTAGGAGATGGTGTAGTTGGGTAGCAGGGAGGGGTGCAAAGTTCTTGCCAGTTTGCCTTCGCTGCAAACAACTTACATGTGCAAAGTTTGCTGGCTGGGTGTTTTGGCATGCTCAGCAGCAATTCCTATTGGCTTTCAAAAGCCAATGGGGGGGGGGAGTTGAAAAAAAACCATCAAAAAAAGGTGCCGGAACGCCGTTCTGACCGTTCTATAAGAAAAAAAAAGTCCTGCAGATTAGTCTTCAAATATCGAAAAGGAGGACATGTAGGAGGACACTTTTTGAGGGAGGACAGAACTTAAAAAAGGAGGACTGTCCTCTATAAAGGAGGACGGTTGGTCACCTTATAGATTTATTTTAATCAACTTGACTGATTATAAATAGTATTTGTGATTTGAATATAAAAGCTTCCCTGCCAGATTCATAAAATTGTATAGGGATCCACCCATTACCATTAACATATTAAAATCTGACTTGCTTTTTTTCCATGTTTCTTCTTCCTATTTATTTAACCACAGAAATTTATTTTAACCACAGAAATTCTGTTGAGAAGAATAACAGAATTGCTGCACAATATATGATTGGGTCACTCTACAGCTGAATTTATTATATAAACAACAAATATGTAATTCAGCGCATGTTTTTGCATTTTGGCATTCATATACAGCCCACTTTTTAGTTTTACATTATACAATGATTGAACTTGCATTTTAATATGCTGGCTTGAAGTACCATCTTGTTTTGCTATGTACATATATTTTTTTATTTTAAAGTCCAGGAAGATCCTTAGCTAGTTGCATATTAATAAAGAGCCTACCTTACTTACTGCATATTTTAATTTTAATTAATGTTTCGATCTGGAAACTATCTTTAGTTTTATTATTTTGCTGCCTCTGTTTATATAAAAATGCTTTAATGAAATGCATAAAAAAGCAATCATGGTTAATTTAAACAGCAGGGGAAAATAAAACAAATCCATAGCTTAATAACTTTCTTAGAACTAGTCAAAATGGCAGTAAAGAGTTTGCAAGTTTTTGACAATTTGCCTGGCAAAGTGTTATAAAATATATTGTATTATATAATAAAAGGGGAAAAAGAAATAATTCATAAAGGAAAAACAAACATTTCTTTCATTACAGAAGTAGAGAATAGACTAACTTTTTCAACAATTGATAAATATTACTGCTTAAAAATATTCTTTGGATTACTATTTCTATCTATTCATCAGAAACTTTGTAATTGTGTATCATGAAAAAAGATCTGTCAAAACTACAGGTTTTTCATTTCAGTAATTTCCCAGTTGCCATTTTCTGGTCATCATGTTTCCTTCCTCTTATAATCTTTAAAATACAACTTACTCTATATACTTGGTCACCCTTGTTGTATGTTGCTAGGATTTCCTAACTTATTACCAGATTTTCCAGTGGTTAATAGCTTATGGGCAGTTAAGTCAATGATGGGTCTTAATGACCATGTAACTAAATGTTCTGTATGACAAACTGTTGCCAACCTAGTCCTTCATTTTCCAGTCCATCCAACTGGTTGCTGTCTTCCCTTCCCTTTTACTGCTTTTCTTTCTTTCCACTTTCCCAGCATTACAGACTTCCGAAGGGTACTAGGGCTGTTCGTTTTCTTGCCTGGCCATGCTATTCTCAATATCAAATATTGTAGTACTTCCTATATATTGTTTTTCTCACACTCAACAGAGTTTGCCAAATGTGGCAGAATTAGGAATCTGACAGAATGAGAAATTGTTCCAGACAGATGGGCATTATCAATCATTTTACAGAGATTTTCCTAAATTTCCTTTAAATGGAGCATGTCTCTTCACTATTTTCTACAAGCCAAAGCTTGTGATATATATATAGATCAAGGCTGGTCTGCATCACCCCTGATTGTTTAATGAAGTACTCACAAAGCTGGACGTAGTTATTCCTTTAATTAAATTTACTGAACTGGAAGAGCAATTATGTTTTCACAGTGGCACATCACATTTTAAATGAGCACCAAGCTTTGCTTTTTCTTTACTTGAATATCCTTTGTGTACCACAAGTTCCTACATAAAACGAAAGGCTCAGAGGTAAAGATGCACATAAGAAAATCAAAAAAGGACTGAATGTATTTTTGCAGAGTTGTGGAGCAACAGTTACTTCTTACCACACAATTGTATAAGAGGAAAAGATGTGAATGGTTTAACTTTATAATGATGTCAACATGTTTGTTTTTAACTGGAAATGATTGGGGTGAATTTTTAAAAGAATAGAAAGTCTGCTTATACTAGATAAATTTTGCTTTCTTCATTAAGAATTGTGATTTATAAGTCCCAATATTAATTGAGCAAAAGAATGTGTTGACTGACTTCTTTTGCCTCACAATGTTCTTCTTCCAGTGTATTATATTATTGATAATAACAAATGTTTATATACAAGTAGAAGAAACAGATGCAGCTATCTTAAGAAGCAGGTTTTACTGGATTCCGTTTCAGCAAGAATGGAATGGATAGAAAATACACATTCTTCTGTTATAGACAGGATTATTATTTTTCATATCCTAATTATTAAAAGTGCAGGAACTTCTACTTCCCAACTGCAAATCTTAAATGACCTTAACTTAGTGATAAGTACGAAAGAATCAATATCCACAAATTTTTATATGTAGCTGGATATATAACCTATTTCCTGCATCCTGTAACCAACAAATATTTGCAAACCGAACACATCAGTGAATTAATGTTGAGTATCATATATATACTAACAGTGAATATATTCTCATTCTCTAAATATCAATTAATATTTAGCTGGCTAAAATGACTTCCACAATCAAGATGAATATGAATTAAGCCAAGGTAGTCCTTGATTTAACAACCATTCATTTAGTGACCTTTCAAAGTTATAACAGCTCTGAAAAAGTGACTTATTTTCACACTTACAACCATTGCAACATCCTCATGATCATGGTCATGTGATCAAAATTTAGATGCTTGGCAACAGATTCATGTTTATGATGCTTTCAGTGTCTCAGAGTCATCTTTTGTGACCTGACAAACTAGGTTAATGGGGAAACCATATTCATTTAACAACCATCTTATTAACTTAATAACTGCAGTGATTCACTTAACAACTGTGGCAATAAAGGCCATAAAATGGGGCAAAGCTCACTTAATAATTGTCTCACTTAGCAATAGAAAATTTGGGCTTAATTGTGGTGGTAAATCAAGGATTACCTATATTTATAATCGACTGGAAATTCTGATATACTGATTGAAGCTGAATATTCACAGGTTGTCTTTTCCAAGGAAGGATATTGACTACCTTCTTGTGTCAGTATATATACTCCAAAAATATTTTTGTTAAATGCATTTTATATCATTTATAGCCAAATCAGTAACTTGAGGAACTTGTCTATTTCCCCCCCCTTCTCTATTTCCCCTTTCTTTCTTTCTTTCTTTCTTTCTTTCTTTCTTTCTTTCTTTCTTTCTTTCTTTCTTTCTTTCTTTCTTTCTTTCTTTCTTTCTTTCTTTTTCCTTTTGTTATCCTGAATCTGAAATATGCCAGGCAACTTTATTTTTATAATGAAGCTGTTGCCCCAATCACTTAATAATTTATTTCAGGTAGCAAGGCCATGAAATAAGGCCTTAGGTTTCATTTGCATTTAAAATGCAGTTATATTTTTTTCATTATTATAAAACCAAGTCAGTAATTACAACCAAAGATGTTTGGGATTTTGTTTTAATGGAAGCCTCTAGCTGCCAAGTTTTGTATACTAAGTGCTTCTGCTTTTAGTTTTTACTTAAAAAGAACAACAGTCTGATCCTTTTGTAAAAATGAAGTGCTTTTCTAGTAAAAATAGTTAGCACCACAACATCTGCCATCATCAGTCATTATTGACCATTGTATATTTTTTTTATTTAAATGCAGAGACACAGACAACACTATACCCCGCCCTTTCAGCATACTGTATCCAATCCCTCACAAGAGAGATTGAGATGAGCTGAGATAGACAGCATATAAATGTAATAAATAAACAAGTAAGCAGACCCGCCTTAACTTCTCCCAAAGTTATTTTTCATTTCCTTTGCTGTCCTTTCTACTCCAGTCCTAGATAAATTACATTTACACGCTACTCAAAATAGATGATAGAAAAGCTAAGAAGGAAACACAAACAGGAGTACACATTTTCTCCATCAATCAGCACTCAGATAAACAGAGACTAACACCAGACAAACAGTACCCTAATCAAGAAACTACCAAGGAGAAAACCACACACCAAACACTGACAGGGCAAACCACTTTATATAAACAGGGAGCAAACCCCACACTCAACAGCACTGGTGATGTTAAAACCTACGCAAGCCAACAACTGTCAGGAAGACCAGATTCACACATTAAACTGATTAATATCAGCCATAAATAAGCAGGAATAAGCATGAAGAGCTTATTCTTGCAATCTGTACACAAAAATCTGAGCACTTAATGGTCCAGGGTAAAAGGATGTACAGAAGGATCTGTGGAATTCATGGGAGTGGGGGCTGTTTTTTGGTTCTTTTGTGGCTGCGCAATGATTCCAGACTGATGATGTTTTTAACCTCACCCTGCTCATCTTCTAATTTATTGCTAAAAATCTATGCACAAGAATCTAATAACTAATCAACAGCACCTGATCAGAATTAGATAAGGGACAATGGCATTTGGAGGGAGTCATTGGAAATCATCAAAACAATTAAAAAACAAAAGTTAGAATATTTTGGACATGTGATGCGACACCCAGAAAAATACGGCATACTCCATTTAATCCTTCAGGGAAAGATTGAAGGCAAACGAGGTCCAGGCAGAAGAAGAACATCATGGCTTCAAAATCTAAGGGACTGGTTTGGACAAAACTCAGCAGCACTTTTTTGTGCAGCTGCTGATAAAAACAGCATCACAAACGTCCGATAATGGATGTGGCAGAAGAAGAAGAAGAAGAATTCTCTTGTGGCTATATATTCTAGGCTGATCCCCCTTTTCATTCTGCCCCAGGTTCTGCCATTCCTTTTCTTACAACAATCAAGCTGAGAAAGCACCAAGTTATGAAATGTTCTTGACTGAAGAAAAGGATATTTTAATTGAAATGTTTACAGCATCAGTTTCTCAGCTGGGAAAGGGACTGACACTGTCCAGTACAGTCTTTCCTTTGGGAAACCACAAGGATTTATATAATGCCAGTCCTTTCTGGATGAAAGATATTTCCTTATTTCATTATACATAGTAAGGCTTGTGGTCAAGGAAAAGTAGTGGAAGGGGGAAATATGTAGGCTTCATAGCATGTTTAAATGTTCCATTCTTTGCACATGTGAAATTTAAATAAAGAATAAAGATTCATACAGTGACTCAAGAACAGCAGTATCAAAATCAATTTAGCAATTGGGAGTTACTAAGTTGCTGAGAACAAGTGTTGATTGATTGAGGCTTAAGAGAATTTTTTTTCCCTGCTATTGTAATACTGGAACATTGTCTTACAATATTTTGTATGGATCCTTGGACTCTTCTATCAAGTTCACTTAAGGCTGCTCAAGTTTCTAAAATAGTGAATACTAGAGCAGAAAAGTTTAATTTCAGCACAAACTTAACTGCCTCATTTATCTTATTTTTATTGAAAATGCTTTTCAGTGGTGCATTTAATATAATATATACATATATAAAATATATAAATTAAATGCACTATTGGGTGTTCTTATTTGACAGAATTCTGTAAACATTAGAAATGATATATATTTTGTAAGTTATAAGAAACTCAGGTTCCTTAGATTGGATAAAATGCAGTGTAGAACTCACAGAGTTTTTCTAGCAATGGTATTTTATTAAAATCCTAAGTATTCTAGTGGAAATGCAATTAAAGTTTCTTGCATTCTTCTTGACCATTCTTTTCATACCTTCATATACCTAGGTCATTAACTGAACTTGCACTGAAAATGATTGCAATGTCTCTCAGCCCAGTCAGCCCTCCCAGAAATGATTGATTAGAGTTGATGTTTTACTATAACATATGTTGAGGTCTAGGGAATGTCTTGCCACAGTTTTTTTTTCCCTTTTTCACTTTACAAAAAAAAAAAAAAAATACAAAATTCAATTTTTTTCCTTAATAGTGCTGTGCCATATATCTCATACATTTATTTACAGTTATTTACATTACTTCTCATACATTTTTATTCCTCTGTTCTAACCAATTATAATATTTATCCCATATCTCGTAAAATTCTGTTGCTTCCTTGTCTTTTGTTTCTAGAGTAAGTTTGTACATCTTGGCGCATTCTAGTATTTTGTGAATAATCATGTCATTTGTTGGTATACTTTCACATTTCCAACACTGCGCATATGCAAAGCGTACCGCTGTTATTATGGGTACAATGATGTATTGAAGTTGTTTTTTCATCTTTGGATTGATTATATCTAATAAAAATGATTCGGGTTTAAGTTCAATTCATTCATTTGTTATTTCCTGTATCCATTTCCTAATCTGTTCCCAATAGATCTTTGCTTTGGGGCATTGCCACCACATATGATAAAATGTTCTCTCCTTATTTTTGCACTTCCAACAGTCCGGGTTCATATTTTTATATATTTTAGCCAATCTCGCCGGTGTTAAATGCCATCTATAGAACATTTTATATTGATTTTCTTTGTATGCAGATGACAATGTTAATTTGCAATTTTTGTTCCATACTCTTTCCCATTCTTCTAATTCTATATTTCACCCTATATTTCGTGCCCATGCTATCATTGGACCTTTTACTATTTCTCCCTCCAATTCTACCTCTAGTAAATGTTTGTAGGTTTTTGATGAGCTAATCAAATAGATATCACCATTAGAAAGCAAAGCCCAACTGTAAAGCTGTAAAGAAGGGGTGTCAAACTCGCAACATCGTGAGATATTGTGATTTCTTTTCCATTGCCAGCAATGGGGTAGGCACGGTTTTGCCGTGACACATCCGGCCTGTGGGCCGGCAGTTTGACACCTCTGCTGTAAGCTTTATCTCCTAAGTCACAGGTATCAAACTGGTGGCCCTCAGGTCAGATACATCACGCACAGGCCACGTCCAACCTGGTTCTGCAAAGGCAAAAAACGTTGTGCTACATCACGATATGTTATGTGACACGATCAAGTTTGACATCCGTGTCCTAAGTAGATCCCCTACATTTTTGAGAATCTCAGTGGATTCTTTTCTCTGCTAAAGGAAGATATCAATGTGCAAATAAATCTGCTCTTATATTTTTTCATTAATCTATATTCTTTGATCTCTGATCTCAGAGAACTATGTATTGTTGTCTGGCTGATTGAATAGGTAGAACAAAATATTCAAAATTTGTTTAAAGTATTTTAAATGGAAAATATTTTTAAGCGTTATCAGATAATAACAATTTTCCATAAATGAAACAGCCTTCTTTCATTTAAATTAGCAACACAAATTTACCCAAGACAAAATATATACTTTTATATTTAGAGTAATACATATTATACCTCATTCCTGTCCTTATCAATGTATGCTAGTACACACTTTTGTGGAAAACAATTTAAGATTTCATAGAATTAAAAAAAACCATGTTAAAACACACTATTGTATAACTTGTTCATAGTAACCTATTTGCTACCCTTTCTATACACTTTCCTTTACCAATTGTCTTTCTACCTTAAAATTCCAAATGTATTTACTGTTTTTAACCATTGATTTAGAGAAGGAAAAGATTTTTGTCTCAACTCTGTGTTCAAGCATTGCATGATTGTTAATCATATGATTTTTCTGCTGGGGGATGCAGAAAAAAAGTCCAAGTTATTCAATCTACATTAGATAGCATATCATTAAAAATATGTCCTTGTTCTTAATGTGAACATGAAATTTTTGCAGCTGTTCACATATTTCTTGGCAATTCAGTAATTCATAGAAAAGGCAATTAGAATAGCTAATGGTACTTTAGCATAGCAGTCTCCATTCCCCAGTCTTGCAAGGCATTCTGAAGCTGTCTTTGTCTTCTGCCGATTTCAGACTATTGAGCACAGACAGAAAACACAATTAGCCAATCTGTGCTCCCTCTGGTGGACCCATAAGAGAGCAATGTATTAGATCCTGTAATAAAACCTGTTTAAAAGAGAGGAGGCAATTAGTGAAATCAGCTGAATGTTTTGGCACTGCATAGTTTAATTGTTAGTAATGTTTCAACATCTCACAGATTTGTGGGATTGCATAAACATAGATTATGCAGTCCACCATTTCATTGCAAGAATTAGATAAATACTTGAAAAGCAGTTTAGTTGAGGACTGGGAATTTAACAAAGCACAGATTTCTGTTCCCAATACCTTGCAATCCAGTTGAGATTAGCATTGCTTGTTGTTGCATTTATCAGTCTCTGAGATCTCCATGAGTTAATTCTGTTCTCCCACCAGATGACTAATATGCAAATTCAAACCCTCTTGAGTTCTGAGATTTAAGTCCTATGGCTTTGGGAAAAATGAATTATTAACACTCTTATCATTGCATTCACATTTCTCTACATGCTCTATATATATACATACATATATACATACATACATATACATATACACATACATATATATATATATATACATATATATACATCCATACATGAGATAGAGATAGATAGATAGATAGATAGATAGATAGATAGATAGATAGATATTATAGTTATAGATATATACACACAGACACGCACATATATAAATATACAGATGCATACACACACCTATCTATATAAATATAGATATAGATTCATATACATGTATGCATACATACATACACACACACACACACATATATATACAGGTAGTCCTTGACTTATGACAGTTCATTTAGTGACTGTTCAAAGTTACAACGGCACTGAAAAAAGTGACTTATAACCCTTTTTCACAATTATGACCATTGCAGCATCCCCTTGGTCACATGAAATATATTTGGATGCTTGATTCATATTTATGACGGTTGCAGTGCCCTGGGAATAATGTGATCCCCTTTTGCAACCTTCTAACAAGCAAAGTCAATGGGGAAGCCACATTCACTTAACAACTGTGTTACTAATTCAACAACTGCAGTGATTCACTTAACAAATGTGGCAAGAAAATTCATTCACTTAACAAATTTTTCACTTAGCAACATACATTCTGGGCTCAGTTATGGTCGAAAGTTGAGGACCTGTGTGTGTGTGTGTGTGTGTGTGTGTGTGTACACGTGTATGTGTATGCATGTGTTTCAGATGAACCGACACAGAAACAAACAAAACCTGTTTCAGTGCTGAAAAGAAGAGAGAATGTGGGATAAAGACAGGTGTGGGGCCAATCCAGAAATAATGCAATGAATGTGGGTAGTGGTGTTTTAACTAGGTTTACTGTTGATTCAGATTATGAAAATTGGTTTTATATAAATACAGCACAATAGCATAGGTTTTTTTCATGTGTCAATTACAGTTATACATTTATTTCACCATAAACATCTTCATATTTTAAGACAAAAAGAGAACGTAACTGGGTTATTTTAAAGCCCTCTAACACTGTTACACCAAGCTAGAAGTCACTCTTTTTCAGCCTAGGAAGGAGGTAGTGGCAAATCACTTCTGAAAAACTTTTATTAGAAAACTGCAGTCTAGGCAGTGCACCAGGAGTCAATGCTGACTGAAGGTACAAAAACAGAATAACACTATATACTTTGAAATTGCTTTGCTTTGGGCTAAAACAGTGGTCATGCTGTCCTCAGATATGGATAAATGAAACTGAAAGAAACTGCACATGATGGGCTATGAAACAGTTAATTTGGAAAGTCACTAAAAGCAGCAGCAATCGGGAAATTAAAGGTTGTTTAGAATAAATTTGTGATGTATGCATAAATGAATGTGTAAATGTAAAGAATTCCCCCCCCCCCAAAAAAAACACTTGGATTTTTGAAATGCCCTCTTGCAAATGACATTTGCCTTTTCTTTCCACATCTTCTCCCTTTCAGAATAAGGACAAACACATTACTTCCTGTAGGTGACACAGTGACTTCTTCTGTGGGCAGTGTTCCCATTGCAGCTGCATAAGGTCTTCTAAAGTTCAACACATCAAACGCTTGCATTATTAGGCCAGGAAATCTTTTCTTTATTGTACTTTCAGCAGAACATATTTGCATTTCATCTGCATTAGATAAAAGTGCACATTTATCTGCTATTCTGCCACTTTGTAGGCTGAATCTTTAATATAATTTAAAAACAGTTCCTTGCAACATGAAATCCACTTTCCTGTAAAGCGCTTTGAACTGAGAATTATGTCAAGCTCTCACACTGAATTGTTCCCATAGAGAGGAAACAATTCAACCTGGAATGTGGTTTTTTATTGAAGCTAATTTAAAAAAAGTGATCTGCTTTATGTCACCATAGATCAAGTTTTATATTTTCAGATCCTCTCTAAGTGAACCTGATGTCTTCCCAATCATTCTTCTCCTTTATTGTCCAGTACCCATTTTAATTCCAAAAGCTGATTGACTGCTGAAGTTTTGTAAGTGCTTTTTTTGTGTGTTCCCCAGTACGTGTTCGTTAGGACTTGATATATAGCTGAACAGATTGAATGAGGCTTCTTTATTATTGCTTGTATTCATTTCTTCCTCATGAAATATCCAAATCACCTCCCGTTATTCAGTCAAATAAATTAAGGGATAAAATTTACAATCCTAAAATATGAGCAGTATTTTTAAAAATCTGACCAATACAGGTAGTTCTCAACTTACGACCACAACTGAACCCAAAGTTTATGTTGCCAAGGGACAAATTTGTTAAGTGAGTTTTGCCCCATTTTACAATTTTTCTTGCTACGTTTGTTAAGTGAATCACTGCAGTTGTCAAATAAATCTGGTTTCTCCATTGACTTTGCTTGTCAGAAAGTTGCAAATGGTGATCATATGATTCCAGGACACTCAACTGTCATAAACGTTTGTCAGTTGTCAAGCATCCAAATGTAAATCCATGTGACCATGGGGATGCTGTAATGATCATAAGTGTGAAAAATGGTCATACGTCACTTTTCAGTGCCGTTATAACTTCGAACAGTCACTAAGTGAACTGTGGTAAGTCAAGGATTATTTGTACTTGTATTTCAGTCTGTCCTTCTGCTGGGGTTCAGTAATTCAGCAGCAAGCAAGTTGTTCCAGTCCCATTTGCCATAACTAGTAGGTGGTAAGATTTTTACCTCAAGAATGCCAGACTTCCTGCTATTGCTCTAAATTCTGAAGGCTTGCCTCTTGCACGGAGTATAGAATTATTGAGTGGAAGTGTAGAAAAAAAATGTGTGTAATCACCTGATACAAAATCCTTGTTGAGAACAGGAATCTGTTATTCAAAAGATGGCCACTCAGCCTAGCTTAAATAGTCATTTAAGTAGAATCCAGTGCCAACCAAACAGAAGAGGTCGTACCATTAGGAAACTTTAGTTCTTATCTACAAGAGAAAAATCCCTTACTTTTCCTAGCTCAGAAGATATGCTCTGCCCTGCCAGTTTATTATCCAGAAAATACATTTTTCTTAACTTACTTGCATTCAATGTAATTGCATGTGATCAGGCTTTCTGTGAGTCCTTATTTGTTACATTGGACCATTAAGAGAATTTATAGATTCTGTTGGGATATTAACAGACTTGCTGAACTGTAATAGAGATTCCTCGTCTTTTGATATTCATCTTAAATACAGTTGGGCCCAGGAGTTCATGACTTACAGTATATGGCTCCCATGGGCTTGAGCACAAGTAATCATAGACCTAAACACACCTTGGCTCTTACATTTTCTTCAGAGCACATATTATGTGATCTGAATGTTGGGAACATTATCAACAAACTTTTAAGTGATCTTCCTGTCCAGATACATTGACTACCACCTGGGGGCTCCATAGGACAAATCTATTTGAATTTATCATGGGTCCAGCCAGCATTTGGGAGTTTCTCATCAATCTGACAGGTGAATTCATTGAAGACCTAATTTACTGTTGGCATCATAAAACAACTCAGGTCCTTTATAATATTACCTCTGAGCAGAATCTTTTAATTGATCAATCCCAGGTAGCTTTTTGGTTTACTAAGAACCTAAAAGAGTTGAATTGGCAAATATTATGCTTAGAGCACCGATGGAGAAAGTAAGTAAATCTGGCTCAACACATTTGAGCCTATTCCATGATGATAAGATGGGTAAAGTACTGTATAGTATTGTGCCAGTGAATTGTTCTACAGTCTGTTAGAAAAGTACCAGTATGAATAGCTTCACCTGATCACAGAGCAATTAGTTCAACATTTTGTTGACAAAGTCACCCAGATTTGCTTAAGTCTTCACTCTATATGAGCAGAGTATGAGATTGTGACTGGGGGATGCTTGTCAGGCACAAGCAACAAGATCCACGCATGTAGGATTCAAACTACACACTTTATTGTATTCTTCCTATAATACAAGAATTTTGCTTTCCCTTGGGAACAAATAAATAAGGTTCCATAGAGTTTGGGGGGAGATCAGTCCTGAATGTCTTGTGGCTGCACAGTGATTCAAGGTTAATTCTCTGGTGGAATGTTTGTCCAGGCCTTGCTAGACATATCCCAACAATTATCTTGTTTAGTTACCTGGAATTCCTTTTAGTCTATGACTTCCAATGAAGTGTATGGGGTGTTCTCTAAAGTTTCCTATGCCACCTGGTAGTTGAATCTCTGCTTCTCTTGGTTCTTTTGGGCATCTAGGGAAATAATATCTTGGATCAGGAAGATTATTACTGCCTTATTGGGAAAAGAGTCAGTGTGGTGTATTCTCTCTTTAGGAGATCTTCTATAGTTCTTCAGGTGTTCAATTGTTGTCCAGTTGCCAATCTTTCTTTTTAGAAGACAACTATTGAGATTGAAATTGGGAATTAATTAGAGCATCCTAGAAGAGTCTCTGGAGTTAAGGATAAAGTTCAGAGATAGCATGAATTGCACTAATAGATAACCTTTGCCAGAATGTGGATGCAAAATGTAGATTCATTTTGGTCTTTTTAGACCTGTCAGCAGCCTTGAATACCATCAAACATGGCATCATTCCAGGCTGCCCACAGTGCTGGGAATTTAGAGTAGCATATTGTGGTGGCTGCATTTCTTTCTCGAAGGATGCTTGTAGTTGGTGATGGTGGACTAGAAGATCTGGGCTTGATGGCTACTGTCCCTTTTCTCTGTAATATAACATTTATATTAAGCCTCTAGGAAAAGTCATTCAAAGATTTGGTGATTTGATCTTTATCAATATGCTGTTGATATCCAGCTGTATTCCAGGCCAGAATGGTGCCATTGAACTCCTGTTTTGATGCACGGGGGCTGTAAGAATTTGGATGGAAGAAACTAGGATTTAAACTGAATCCTAGTAACACAGAATTTTTGTTTGTTCATCTGAATTCACTGTCAGCTCCAGCAGTTTATCCTTTTAATAGAACAAAATTACCCCTAAAGAACAGGTTATTGGGGAGTCTCTTGGTTGAATGGCTCTTACGCGGGAACCTGGCTAGGCGTAGGGGTTGCTTTTATTCAATTTCAGATACAACACTAGTTAAAACTTACCTGGTAGTGGGGGAAGGGGTTGTGGCATCATGATTATAAAATTTATACTTTGGCAACGTTCCCAGCAAATTCCTTTTTGGTTTATTTGTTTATGAAAGTTTGATTCATCTTTCTGTATCAACAACAGAATTTTAATTATTCTGTATCAACAACAACAATTTTAATTATTTTTTTTCTTCCTGGCTTCTATGTAACACATAAATGGGTTCCATGCTTATGTGGAAGCCCCATCAGAATCTTCCAAGCCAAATTTGTTGTATATGCCTACAGGAACTAGTTTCTGCTTCTTCACAGTTCCTTTTCAGTTGCTGTAGTAACTTTGAGAATTTTCTCCATTAAGAGTTAACTAAATTATTCTTTTTAATTAGTTTTCCTTTTCTCTTTTTCTTTTCTGTCTAAAAATATTGGTGTTAATAGTAATAATGAAGATAGTGATAATTGATATTAAACCTGTGCCCCTAGAGATTGAGCTGGTGAAAGGCCTTCTTTTAACAAGGTGTAAACTTAGCAGCAAGTTATCATTATGAAAGGGTAATTTCTTTGCTTTCTCTGCCTGGGAGAGATTGATACTGCGAACCTCTAGATAACTGTCTATACTTCTCCAAAATGTGCAAATTAAATTCAAGGGAACCAGTCATTCAGTTTTTGTGCTCTAGTTTGGAAGAAACTACTTTTGGCAACCAAGATATCTGTATCAAGACCTTTAAGCTCAGTCTCTATTTGTGTTCTACACCATTGCTGCCCAATATGTTCTGCACAGGACCTGATGCAGATGTTGATATCTGCTGCAGCCCACTACCAGGCCTTCAGCCATTCAAAATTGGGCCATGGAAGTGGCGGGTGAGCAGAACCATCATCCCCCCCCCCCGCTGGTCTGCAAAGCCGGAAAGATTGGGGAACTCTGGTTTAAAATATTAATAAATATTTATTCAATAAATAAATATTCATAAAATGCAAATATCAGGGAGATAGTAAATTACTGCAATATATTTCAAGACAATTGTTTCTAGGATGCTATCAAAACATGAGGTTCCATGGGCTTACAATGGGTTACAAATCTTTATTTATAAAGGTACATTTCAACAGTCTATTTCATGCTCTTAACTAATTTGATGGTAAGTTATATTTGTTTATTGATTGCTGAACTGCCAATAAAGGTGTGAGCCTCTAAAGGTTCTCTTTAAGAGGCATTTAGAAGGATCTTAAACCTTGAGGAAAGATGATATGACCCTCTACAATCACAAAAATCAAAATAAATTAAACATGTCTTATAAGCCATGGGAAGATTCTAGGTAAGCAGTCATTCAAAGTATCAGAATCTCTTCAGTCAACAGGGAAGAGATTAAAATAACATTAAAGCTTAAGGGTGTGTTGGGTACCATATTTCTTAGAAGAAGATGTCTGTAGTCCTATAATCTACCTGGAAAGCCTTTGATTTTTAAAAAAGACAATTCTTCCGAAGACAACACTCTTTGATATCTAAAACCTGCCAAATGCTACATTTCACTTTATTTTTGCCTACTGTGGCTAGTTCTTTCCCTTCATTATTGTACTTCAATACTGTTGTCTTCAGTGTGAAATATCTTAAAGTAATGAATTCTAATTATTAATGGGCCTTTAGTTTTAAACAAATCCAACTGCTGTTAAATAGAATTTTTCAATATACAGAATATAGTATATTATGCAGAGTATCACAAGTCTGACACACATTTGCTGCCCATAATCTTATTGAGATCAATATAGCTTTTTTCTGCTTTTAAACAAAATACAGGACAAGCACCATTTGTGGGAGTCTACTATCCAGGTTCCATATCTGGAAAGATGTGTTTATAGGGATGAAACCAAGTGCATTCCAAGTCATAAATTGATTGACTTATGGTGACCACACAGGTAAAGCAAGATGTATATCCAAGCCACAACTTTGGGGGTCAGGTTCTTTGAGACAGGCTAGAAAAAAGTGTGATATTAGCTATGGACAGGTGGAATGTTGTGTTTTACAATCTGCCTTGGAAGTCAGGGTCTTATACAGTATATACTTACTGAAGGTCTGTCTTCATTCCAGCCCAGACAGTCGTAATTATCTCTAAGGTCAGACATCTCTTCTGAAACCTCTCACTCTTTCTTTTCTTAGCCAATTATATAGACACAAAATGATACTATCATTATTTATGTTCCAACTTTGAACATGCTTCTGCATGATTAGATTCTCCTGCTCCAGACTCTTGCTCTTCTCTACCTACAATAAACAACACTTAATTCTCCATTTGGTTATATAACTTACACCATTGTTTTTTGATGTTGTCTCTCTCCATCCCAAATTGCACTTTTATAATGGTAGGAACAGGACTCGATCAACATTGGCACTGCTGTAAAGAGAACACCTCCATCTTTCTGCAGACTATTTAATAATTCAAATTGCTTTGGTTTTGTTTGAACAGGCTATTTAAGCAGATAAATTTATTGAGAAAGGAGATCACAACATTTTTATTCACTTTTGGTGCATTTATATTCAGTTGCTGTATATTTACAAAAGAGCATTGAACTCCTCATTTACTGAATTAACACTGCATATCTTTTGTATAGGAGAAAGCTAATCTAGTTATTGAGCCTATACTGGAAAAAAAAAACTATAGAACTAATACATACAGATCAATAGCACAACATAAGATTTCATTCATAAATAATCCTGTATATTTTGAATTGTACATACATATAATGATAATTCTGATTTGCCATTACTTTACTACCATATTCTACCATCTTGGAGATTGTAATACATTGTATGAATTATTTCTCTCCAAATATTAACAGTCATCAGCTGGTCACCATTTTGCAGCCAGATTTCTGATAAAAGTCACCTTGGGTTATAAATTGGGTACTTCCATGTTTTGGGATACAATCTCTGTGTGTCTCTTTCATACACATACACATATACATATATTTTAATAATCTAAGGAAATCTAAAATTTGGGAATTGTAATCTATTTGGCAAATTGAAGACAGATAATTGAGATGCAAAGAAACTTTGAAATGTATGTAGTCTTTATGAATGCATGTTTCCCAGTCAAATGTAATGAATATAATTATTTAACATCACTGGCTTGTTTGTTTATCTATTTGAGATATATCTTGAGATATATTGTCTCAAGAAAAACAAAAAAAACCTGAAAATCAATAGTTAGAATAAAATAATAATAAAAAGAGCTATGTATAAATATTTGTAGAGCTGGAAAACAAGTACTGTTAATAAACTAAATTTGCATTATTATATTTATAATAGGAAATTCAGCATGTTTTGTTTTATAACAATTGTATAGCTGTCTATACTTCCTAACTTGCCTGGAGTGCCCATTAAAAAATTCCTAATATCACTTAATGCTATTTTATTTTGTAATATCTCAGTATTCATTTAAAAGACATTTAAATTTCACCACATTTAATATATTTATTATTTAATCAAAGATCTTTAGAATTCATTATATATGTGAATAGCTGGTGCTTTAATTTTATAGCAAGTAATGTTAGAACAGAAAGAAGCATTGTTATTTTATAGCAAGTAATGATAAATACGCTATTATTTTATACCCATTTAGAAGACTTAATAAAAAAGCAAATACTGTAACTTGGCACACATCATTTCCCATTGTCCAAATACAAGTTTTTTATTATTATTGCTTGAACATCAGCCAGATGTTTAGGCTGGATTTGGCAATTTTATCTTCCTATCAACTCTTTTCCAAGCCCTGAATAGGGAGATGTTTCAAACTGCCGGCCCGCGTCATACCAAAACCGCACCCAGCCCATTGCCGGCAATGGAAAAAAAGTCACACTATATCATGACATGGGATGTGACATTGCAAGTTTGACACTCCTGTTGTAGACAGACACTGGTGTAGTAACTTTGCAATATTTCAGGCAGAGATGTCTCAGGTTACTTATTATGCTTGGTTCATCATATATGTTCTGATAGAGAATTCAAGGAGTTTTGAGCAGTTCCTCTCCAAGTATGGTATGACTTGTGGCTTTTTTAGGTAAAGAAGCAATTTCACATGAGTTGGAACACTTCACAATTACCCCTTGGCAAGTTTTGAATTATATATAGAAATTGATTACATAGATAGGATTTGTCTCTTCCTACAATTGACAAATTACTGGTACCTTCTGCATTCAAAAGCTGTGGATTGAACTTCTGAGTGACAGTTTATTCTTAAATCTTCTGAATTGTATATGTAGGAACATATGTGATTACAGAGATTCTCTGTGCAAGTCAAGGAATAATAGTATTGTCCTGCTTATCGCTGAATATTTGATACTGAGAAATATGCTGTTCTTGTGAGTAGAGTGCTGCATATTTATCATGATATGTGGATATTGATATTCTTTTTCCCCTTGACTTTGTTTAATCACTTGTTAAAACTTAAGCAACCATTACTGGATACTCAAATGATAAATTCCGTACTTTAATTGATAATTTTGTCCATGCTGAACCATTACTTGATTTATAACTAGAAATATTATAAACATCATGGTTTCTTATTTATTTAGTCTTTTTAAAAGCTAAAAAGGCTTGAAGATTATAACTTTTTGTGGATGAAAGTTTTTTAAGCCTTCAAATAAGTTTGGTTGTCCTTTCCTGCATGTGTTCCAGCTGTTCTCTGTTCTTTTTGGAAGGTAATATTCAGAACTTAATTCTTATCCAGGGGTGTTGCAGTTCTAGTCTGAGGATTGTTGCTTTGTTCGTTTGTACAAAAGTTATACTAGTGATTTTATTTTCAGCAACTTTCCAACATGGACTTTGCCTTTTTTTTTTTTTTTGCAGCATCTAGATATTTTATCAAAATATGTCCAACCCCCAGATCACTAGTCAGTAATGATAGGGCCACAGTGAAATTAAAATTCTGTGTCCCAAATAGCATTTCTTTCTATTCTAGCATTTTTTTCAACCTTGACAATTTTAAATTGGGTGGACTTCTGTTCCCAGAAATCCCCAATAAATATGCTGGTTGGAAAATTCTGGGAGTTGAGGTCTACATAGCTTAAAGTTGCCAAGGTAGAGAAACACTGCTTTTATTCCATTAAACAGAATTTTTAGTTTTACTCCTTGTATTTTTCCTTTTTAGATGAGTTGTTCTGACAGTATTAATATTATACAAGTAAGCTGTACTAATAACCTTGGCCATCCTACTGTCACATTTTTCTTCTCAATCAACTATAGTCTGCTATTAAAAAAATGATAGTGCAGATGCCTGGGAGATCTTACTCATTGCACTCTTCTGTTGTAGGAGCAATTTGTTTAGTCTTGTTTTCTGTTTTTTTAAACAAGTTCTGTATACTGATTTGTACATGAAGTTGCATTACAAAAACAAAACATTGTAATGTGCAAGAATGCTTTGCTATGCTATCTGATCTGAAAACAGCTAATATAAACCAGGTGTCCATGTGTGCTGAGGATGCACATAGGATGCATTATTTCGGCTCTTCCCTTTGCTTTTTGGGGATCCTTCATAAATACAGGTTCTGTGCAGGGAAACTGTTTTTTTACATTTTGTTTATATCTATTTCAAAACAAGTTATAAAATCCAACTGAAATTCTGCTTTGCAGATAATCAGATAGCAATCTTTATAGAAACCAGTCAGCAATATTTGTATAGTTTATCACTGGTTGAGAATAAAGAAATGTTCTATTGGTATTTTTGTTTATTTATTCAAACAAATCAGAAGCATTATGGCAGCAAGAAGTTAATTTAACCATGAAAAGGTTACTTCTTTGGCTTTATTACATGTCATTTATAATAATGAAACATGAAAGGATTTTAATTTGTAATAGGATAATCAGTCATGGCTAATCATGATTTATGACAACACTGTTGTTCTGTATTATTTTACTGAGAGTTGAAATGGAAGATTTTAAAGCTGAAGATCAAGATGACAATATAAAGGGAATCAAACCATTTGTTTGAAGGGAAAAGTTAACATTCTTCCTGAGAGTTTAATATATTTCTATAAGCATCGTTAAAATTAACTTGAATTGTTATTGCAATTTTAAATGATAAATTAGCCTTACTACCACTTTAATACCAATGCAGTTACATAGTAAATGGCACCTAATAGAACTTGCAATGTATATATATTACAGTTGTTTAATTACAATTATATCACACTGGCTTAAACAAATTTTCTGCCTAGACTGGAATTATGTCTTCTCATAGCAGTCACCGAATACTAATAGACAATAGACATTTTATTTTTAGCTAAAGCTTGTTTCACTCTGCCTGCTTACTCAAACGATAACACCGCTTTAGGAAAGCCAGAAGCCATATATTGTAAATCATGTATACAGTATAAGCTTGGAACTATGTAACTGTAATATTTTAAATCATTTAAATTAACTCTTGACTTAAATTGTGAAAAAACTGGTATCACAATTAAATGCATGCTTATACCTGAATAGAAGATCAGCAGTCCTTACTTTGCTTACAGTCTTAGTAAAAGGCATACTTTTCAGTGATGATGTGATGAAACGCATCAGCTAGAATGACCCACTGCTTTAGCTCAGCCAGCAAATGAAGGGGTGGGGAAAGAGAAGGGTCTGTTGCTACAGTGGTGATATCACACACCATTGCTAACATGTGGTTGGCTATTTTATGTTTCAGATCACTGCTTGTAGTGGAACACAAAGAAACTGCAGAGACTTCCGCATCCTTCAGTGAGAAGAAAGAAACCAACAGAGCAAGATTAAAACTGGCTTGTTTCTGGTGGTGTGTTTGTACAAAAGCTGCCTGGGGAGGGGGGGTGGAGAGCAGAAAAGAAGGAAACGTCCCTGATATTTAACAAGCTGTGAAATGAAGCACTGCTGCTTCTCCTGCTAAGCTTCAGATTCCAAGGTTCATCTGCTATTCATCGTGCTTAATATACATGTTTCTGCACCGTGCATTTAGAAGATCCCAGAAAGGAATTCAAAACGGCTGCGGGGGAAAAGCCACCAAACATGCCTACAGAAACACTACAGACAGGTAGCATGGTCAAACCTGTCAATCCTGCCATCACTTTCACTTCAGCTGTTCCTCTCCGCATTTTAAACAAAGGACCTGATTATTTTCGCAGGCAAACGGAGCCTAATCCAAAAAGACTTAGCGCCGTGGAGAGGCTGGAAGCTGACAAGGCAAAATATGTGAAAAGCCAAGAAGTCATCAACGCCAAACAAGAACCTGTGAAGCCAGCAGTGCTTCCAAAGCCGCCAGTGTGCCCTGCAGCTAAGCGAGCCTTGGGCAGCCCTACCTTGAAAGTATTTAGCAACAATGCAAAGACTGAGAGTGGTGTCCAGAGAGAGAACCTGAAGTTGGAAATTTTGAAGAATATTATAAACAGTTCAGAGGGCTCCAGTTCAGGTTCAGGTCACAAACACAGTTCGCGAAATTGGCCTCCCCACAAATCTGACACAGGAGACTTAAATCGTCACTCATTTGCAGAATCCCTAAAGGTTTATCCCACCCAAAGTTCTAACAGTCCTCAAGAAAGCAGCTCCAGTGTGAGTAGAAGGCTACTGGAACAATCGGCAGAATCTTTCTTGCATGTTTCACATAGTTCCTCAGACATTAGGAAAGTATCCAGTGGTAAACCTTTAAAAGCAATACCCTGCAGTAGTTCAGCTCCACCTCTGCCTCCAAAACCCAAAATTGCAACCATCACTATGTTGAAATCACCAGAGATGGACTCAGTGGAATCCACTTGTGGAGTAAGCAGACGACCTTCCCTTCAACGGTCGAAGTCGGACTTAAGTGATAGATACTTTAGAGTCGATGCAGACGTTGAAAGGTTCTTTAACTACTGTGGACTTGATCCTGAAGAGCTTGAAAATCTTGGAATGGAAAATTTTGCAAGGGCTAACTCTGACATTATCTCTCTCAACTTTCGCAGTGCAAGTATGATCAGTTCAGACTGTGAACAGTCTCAGGATAGCAACAGTGACCTTAGGAATGATGACAGTGCCAATGACCGTGTGCCATATGGTATTTCTGCAATAGAAAGAAATGCCAGAATCATCAAGTGGTTATACAGCATCAAACAAGCTAGGGAGTCACAGAAAGTGTCCCATGTGTGAGTGAATGTTGGAGAGGGGAGGGGGGAGGCAAAGAAAGACTAATTTGTGTATATTCAGTTGTGAAGGGTTGTGAAGTCTACTTGAAGTCTTAATACACTTCTCAGATCTCTTTTTATGTTCCTTGTTGTGCAATGTTTTCAAGTTGCATGCCTGTCAACATGTGAACTGACCTGGCTTCTACTTGAATAATAACTAGCTACAGAGCCTGGCTGAGCATACACACATTATCTGCCAAAGGTTTAAGACCAGAATCTAAATAGGGCTTTTGTTATTCAATAAATTGTTTACATTAAATGGTAATATGGTTTCTTTATAATAGATTGTAGTCTCTTGACGTTTTTTTTAAATATATATATATATATATATTTGGCCACTTTTGATGTTTTAAGCACAACTTAATTTGCTTAAGAAAGGAAAGGGGGAAACATTTCATAAATAAGGTTATCATAAACCTTAGCTAGAACTGCATAGTAGTTTGTGGAAAAATGGATCAGATGAACTTTCTGTTACCTACAATGTATAATTCATCTTATTTCATTTTTTTTTCTTTTCAAGCTATGTTCCATGGTTTTCTGTTTTAATATTCTAACCAGAGACCCCTTCATAAACACATTCTTCCTATGGTCTTTTTCCATATACTATAAGTAGCTAGGAAAGTGTTTCAAACTTTTTAAACTACTATTGTGGATTATGATGAAAAAAAGATCTGTCATATCTTAGTTTCCCTAATAAAGGGCAATTTGGTTTTGTTGTTGTTGTTTTGGAAAGTAACTAGATAGTGAATAATAAAAATGATGATGATGCCTTTAAAGGAAGGTTCCTTGTCTTAAACTTTTGACAGGAGTTGTTAAATCCTGTTTGCTTATCTTGAATGCCTTTAAATAGACAAAGCACATCATGATTACAAGCTCCTGCTGCTGACTACATTTTTGTAGACCTGTTTGAGCATTTCATGAATAGAAAATGGAAATACACAGCCATAGCAGTGTAAGAACTTCTTACCCAAAAATTAAACACACAATTTAGCTGAACTATATCTGAGAAAGTGTCATTATGTTGTCTTAACTATGTTATATCTTAAGGCTGTGGAAGTTTGTTACAGCTCTAGGAACTGTAGAAACATGACAGTATGTAGCTTTATTTTTGGTTGTCCCTTATTCCTGTCCCTCCAGTGTTCAGTGCTGCACGTCAATCTTTTTTTTTTTTTTTTACAAACTTGTGTCTTCCCAATGGTTTAACTGTCACATCAATGTGGCAGTTGTGGTGCATAGCAGAGAAGTTAAAAGTGCAGTGGTCTATTTCATTATTATTATTACTATTCTTATTATTCATGCTTTGAAGTACTTTGCAGCACTATATACTTCGTCAGCTAATAGGAAACTTTTTAATGTGTAAATGCTGTAAGACTTTGTATATATTTCAGTTGTTACGAGATCTTTAAGAAAAGTGTTATGCTAATAAATAGCTATTGTTGCAGCAACTGCTCATGTGTTTTTCTATTCCTTTTAATTTGTGATGCAGTAATGGAGAGATAAAAGTTAAGGACTAAAATAAAATTACTGATTCAACATAGGATGAAATAGGATATTACAGAGAGATGCTGTTGTATGTATAGACAACAAATGGGAAGATTAATTATGGGAAGAAAGCTAACTTCTTTGGGATTCCCTTTCCCTTATCATGTAAGGTAGAAAACAGATAATAAATAATTGATTCAGTATTCCAAAGCAATTTGTTTTTAAAACCCAAATTGAAAGAAAATTGATAGATTACCACTTTTAAAGGGACCCATGGTGGGCACAATTGTGGTATGTCAAGTACTACCTTTATTAAGTGCAATTCCTAGTCACTAAAAGTAGGGGTCCCCAACCCCCAGATCTCAGCCCATTACTGGGCCTTGAGCTGTTCGGAAGCGGGCTGTGGAAGTGGCAGCTGAGAATGTGCAACATGCATCCCCACTTGCACGAACAGTCGCTGTGTATGTGCACACTTGCATGCTGCTCGCATGGGACCATCCCTTCTCTCCTCCCCCCCCCCAGCCACAAAGCCAGAAAGGTTGGCAACTCTGACTAAAACCATCCATGTTCTTTTACAGACAGCCTCCGACTCATGACAGTTCATTTTTATGACCGTTTGAAGTTGCGACACTCCTCCTACTTGCAACCCATTTTTGGAGTTACAATGGCTGCACACAATCACAATTATACTATAGCATTTTGGGTGCCTGGCAATCCTCACTTTTATGGCTGTTTGTAGCATCCTGCAGCCACATGACTTATGATTTGAAACATTTTTTTTGCTGTTTTCCAGCATTTACTTCCAGTTTCTGGCAAAAAAGGTCCATTGGGAAAAATAGATACACTTAACCACTGTGCCATTCACTTAATAACCAATGTAAAAATTAGCTATAACCTCAAATCCATTCATGTGATGCCTCAACTTACAACCACAAGAATTTATTACCATAATTCTGGGCTCAATTTAGATTGCCTTCCAAATTTTTCAGTTTAAAAAGCAGTCACCAATCATTTTCTTTCCAGTGGACAAGCCTGCCTTCTGGTGTGGTGGATGCTCCCTCACTTGAGGTTTTCATACAACAGTAGACAACTGTTGTCGGGGATGATTTGAGGAAATTTTGTCCTGGATTGGAAGTTGATTAGAAAATGTCAAAGCTTACTTCCAACCTTATGATTCTATTAGTTATATAATAGCCATTTTATTTAAATTGATGGCCTTAACTATCACCTTATTTGGGGATTTTCCAACTCTGACTTGGGACACTCCCAAGGTCACTAACCTAGAAGAGAAAATCACATTTTTTTAAAAAAAAAAAAGGATTGATTAGCCTTACAAGGTCAGTGGAATTACTGTCAAAATTTATGTAAACCCAATAAGCAGTTGTACTGCAGAGTTTCCGCTCTAGACTGGGAAATGAATATTTCAGAGAGAGATTTGGAAATTGATATCTGTTCATTTCTTGCCTATTTTTATTGCAGATGAATAATTTATTGGTTAATTTATTTGTTCATTATAGGTAGTTGTTAGGACCACAACTGAGCCCAAAGTTTTCACTGCTAAGACAGACGATTGTTAAGTCAGTTTCACTCTGTTTAAGACCTTTTTTGTCACAGTTGTTAAGCAAAGTACTGCAGTTGTTAGAGGAATCATGAAGTTATTAAGCAAATATGGCTTCCCTATAGACTTTCCATGTCAGAAACCAGCTGGGAAGGTTACAAATTGTGATCACTTCACTCCAGGACCGTGCAAGAACCTGTTGCCAAGCTGCCATGTGCTGCAATGGTCATAAGTGTGAAAACTGGTCATAGGTCACTTTTTTCAGGACCATTTAACTTTGAACGGTCACTAAATGAATAGTTGTAAGTTGGGGACCATTTGTAATTGAATCATTGGAGTGTATTCTAACTGCATACTGCCACAGGTTCTTAGGAAATACAGTGGTCTAATTAAAGCACATAGCAAATGCATACATTCATACATATATACATACATACAGTATAATTATTAAAAATACCGTATTATCCGGCGAATAAGACGACTGGGAGTATAAGACGACCCCCAACTTTTCCAGTTAAAATATAGAGTTTGGGCTATACTCACCGTATAAGACTACCCCTCTTCCAACGCACACCAAATAAAAATTAAAAAACATCAGATTTGATTTCAATATGGTAATTTTAATTCAAATGCTTATGACATGCAGGTACTTAGCAGAAAAACTGTCATTTATAAACATAAGGCTGTCATCAAACATATAAACATAAAACAGTGCAAGTGGATTAAACTTTTCCTAATTCACTCTAAAGCTGAAAGGAAGGATAAGACAATAAAACCATGGGAGCTGCCATGCTGTTTGTTTTCTAAGCTGTCAACCAAACTGAACTGATGATGATAGGAGGAAGATAAAAAACAATAGAAAGAGCAAGTGCCGGGCAAGTCCCTGGCGAGTCAGCAACGCCCATCATAACTGCAAGCTATTTTTACAGGTTTTGCTTGCGTGACAGTTTCCCTTTAAAAGCCTTCAAAATCATCCTGTTCATCATCTGATATCATAAAAATATCAATGACATCTTGTGGTACATTTGTAAGGCAGTCATCATATGGATCGAATTCTGTATCAGATGGTGTGGTCTCAGCTTCAGCTTCCTCTTCATCTTGCCACAAGTAGTCATCCTCCATACCATCTAATGAATTTGATATGCCACACTTCTTGAAAGACTTGATTACTGTTTCTGCATCAATATCATTCCAGGCTTTTATGACAAACTTGCACAAAACATCCAACTGTGGAGCACGCATGTTTCCTCCTTTTGTGAATGACTTTTCGCCGCTAACCATCCATTCATTCCACTGTTCTCGAATGCGATCTTTAAATGGCTTGTTTAGGCACACATCCAGTGGCTGTACCAACGATGTCAATCCTGCAGGAATAACTGCCGCATCTGTGTTTATTCTTGCAAGCCTTTGCTTGGTGCTGGGAGTTAAATGAGCCCTGAACATATCCCACACCAGTAGACTACGTTTTTGAAGAAGTCCGCCTGGTCGCCTGCTCCATACATTATCAAGCCATAGCTTTACCCCTTCTTCATCCATCCAGCCTTTTTCATTCACATGTACAAAACAACCAACAGGGAACTTGAGTTTCGGCATTGTTTTTCTTTTAAAAATAATTATTGGTCTCAGTTTGGCACCATCAGCTGTGCATCCTAGTACCACTGTAAAACTGGACTTCTCATGTCCTGTTGTTTTAATTAAAATTGTTTTTTCACCTTTTTGATGGACAGTTTTATTTCCAACCATATCAAAATTCATTGGAGTTTCATCCATATTTCCAATACTACTTAACGCATAGCCATGTTTAATGCGCTGTTGTATTACGTATCGATGGAAACTAATTACTTTGCTATCAAGATCTGCAGGTAATTTGTGTGCCATTTTTGTCTTTTGCCTCAGTACCATATTATGCCTTTTCAAGAATCTAGTACACCAAGATACAGTGGCCTTAAATCTGTTGCTGTGATCTGGGTTAGATTTGGCCCACTGAAGTGCAGACAAACATATTTTATTTCGTGTCACTACATAACCATTTTGGCGATGCTCATTCACCATGTCTGCTACATGTTTTTCAAGTTCTGGCCAATGTGGGGTGCCTCTTCTTAATGCACACTTACCCCTTGCCATACTCTTTAACGCTTTTTCATTTGCTTTCCAGTCCCGAACCATCTTTTCTGTTACTCCATATTGTCTTGCAGCAGCGCAGTTATTATGTTCCATGGCAAAGTTTACAACTTTAAGTTTGAAACTGGCTTCATATTTCCTTCTTCTTGCTGGTGGAGCCATGATGGCATCTTGACTGTTGGACATTTGTATACAGTACTGTATGTACTGGTGCTCTACTGTATGAACTGGTACAGATACTGGTGCTGTACTGTACCGGTACGTACCCAGTATACAACAACCAGCCAATCATGGCAAGCGATATACCTTATCACTGGCAAGCGATGTACCTTACCGGTGATTGGCTTGTTGTTGTATACAAAGCCTGGTTGGATTGGGTGGGTCAGCTCTCCCTGCCTGCCCAGCCCTCCCTGTCCTCTTATATGCCCTAGGGAAAAAATGGACATGCTAATACACCCTTTCGCTGAAGAAGGGGAGAGGGAGGGAGGAAAGGGAGCGAAGTTTTCTGAGTTCTCATTGGCCACCTGTAAGCCCAAATGAGTACAGTATTTTCTCCTCTGCAGGCGCTCTTTTATGCCAGTGCTGAGCGTGTGTGTGCGTGCGCGTGGCATGCATGCGACTCCCCCGGGCTGCGCACCGGGATCTCCGGAGACTGGATCTCCTCTTCTTGGTCTTCCATCCCACGTGCGCGCACACACACACATGCCTCCTTTCCCTCTTCCCTCTCCCTCCAATCCTTCCCAGCTCAGAAAGCAGCGAGGAGAAGTGTGCGCACACACACACAACACACACACACACACCTCCTTTCCCTCTTCCCTCTTCCCTCTCCCTCCAATCCTTCCCAGCTCAGAAAGCAGCGAGGAGAAGCATGCACACACACACACAACACACACACACACACGCCTCCTTTCCCTCTTCCCTCTCCCTCCAATCCTTCCCCCCCACCCTGATTTCCAGCTCAGAAAGTGCAAAGCAGCGAGGAGAAGTGTGTGTGTGTGTGCGCGCACACACACACACACACACACACACACGCCTCCTTTCTCCCTCCAATCCTTCCTTCCCACCCCGATTTCCAGCTCGGAAAATGCAAAGCGTGTGTGTGCGTGCGCGTGGCCTCCTTTCCCTCTTCCTTCTCCCTCCAATCCTTCCCAGCTCAGAAAGCAGCGAGGAGAAGCGTGCGCACACACACACAACACACACATGCCCCCTTTCCCTCCTCCCTCTCCCTCCAATCCTTCCCTCCCACCCTGATCTCCAGCTTGGAAGGTGCAAAGCAGCGAGGAGACAGATTGAGACCCACAGGCATTTACCAGCCTGTGACTTCAAGTTAGCAAAAAGCAGCTGCAAACCACACGCCTGCTAGAGGTGAGCCGCGGGGACGGATTACTGAAACAAACAGCTTAGAGTTTAATTGCTCTCCCCACTGCCACTCTACCAATCAAGGACTCTTTTTGAGTGAGGGGGGGGGGAGAGAAAACTTGATGAGTAATATACCAAACCACATGTGTAAAGGAATAAAATAGAATACCCGTATTTTCCGGCGTATAAGACGACTTGGCGTATAAGACGACCCCCAACTTTTAAGAAGGTTTTTGTGTCTTAGAAAGTCGTCTTATACGCCGGAAAATACGGTAAGTAATACCACCAAGCTGGACAATCCCTACATTATATCTAAGTTATTACATGCCTAAACAGGAAAAAACACATTAAATATATAAAATAGAAATAAAATAATGAAAAGGAAACAGTTTTCAATATAGTTTACCTTGACCATTAAGGCATTAATATTAAACATTTTTTTAAAAATATTTGCTTATTTAAAAATATTTTATATTTCTACAAATTTATACAGCAAACCGATGTGCTTTCAATTTTCTACTCTAAAAAAACTTTTTGGGATAGTTCAACATTTCCAAAAGGAGGACACAGCTGGAATAATTACAGTCTAAGCCCTGGCTTGTCAGCTAAGAGAAAATAAAAATCAGACAAAAACTCCACTTTAAAGCAGGAAATTTTTATCAAAATTCAAAGTGGAGTTTTTGAAATGTTTTCTTGTAATTCTACTAATGTACAATTACAAAGATGGAAAATTTTAGGAAGCAGTAGATTAGTTTCTCCTTGACAAAAGTTTAAAAATGTAAAAGAGAAGTGAGGTGCTTTTCATCTGCTCCCTTTCTCCTTTGACTCTGTTTAACTGCCCTCATTTCAAAAAGAATGAAAGCAGCCAAATTCTGGCTCCTTGTATTCAAATAGCCACCTGTTTCTATCTCTTATGTAGACTAAAGTTTTAAATATTGTCATCTCCACATTTAAACATTTAATTCCCGGGCTTGAACTGACACCACATTGCTTTGTTTCCATAGAACAGCCATTTAAATAGAGCATCGTGTTATATATTTACCTTGTTTGCTGTTATGCCAAAACAAAGAAACTTGAAATAGAGCAGGCATGTCAAACTTGCAATGTCATGTGATGTCGCAGGATGTATCGGGACTTTCCCCCCATTGCTGGCAATGGGTGGGTGCGGTTTCGGTGTCACGCATCCGCCCCACAGGCCAGCAGTTTGACATGCCTGGAATAGAGAGACTATGTTGATAAACACTCACGAAATGGTGGACAAGACAAATTTATCTAGTCACAAAATGGCTGACCATATAGCCAAATAGCTACACTTGAGCATTAAAATTTACCAGAATTAACTCTTCCTAAGATACCATCTGTTGAGTCCGTCACGAAATGGTAAGACGCGAGAAGCAGTTGTAGTTCTCAGGAAACCTTTATTCTTCAGTTCAGCTTACATTGGAATATGGCGGCAACGCCTAAAACTCTCGGCCTCCTTTTATAGGCCTTTCCCAGGTCAATCTGCTACTTTTGGCGCGCCAGCACCCACGCATGCGCACACGTACTGGCGACAGCCTGTCTGGTCCCGGGCAGCTTGCACCTGCCCAGGACCGCCTGCAATGCCCCGAGCCTGCTTGCAAGGCTCTGGACATAACACCCCTTTCCCCCGGGCTAAAACTACGACCAATGCCATAATAATACACAACCCACTCTTAGTACAATGCTCTGCTCCCCCAGTGTTCGGAGTTCCCCCCGTTTCCATTGCCTTAATGTTTCTACCTTCCTACTGGCTCTGTTTAGCCAATAGTGTTATGTAATCCTCTAAGTACTTAGGAGATTTTCTTGCTCTCTGTGACCTCCTAAGCTCTGGGTGTCTGACAGGTACCCCCTGACTGAGGGGTGATGTGTGCCTGTTTCCCTTGTTATGCCTTGGTGACTCCCAAGGACTGTGCTCCAATGCCTGGCCTGCTTGCTTGCCCAATGGGCTCGTCAGGCCAGGGCTTCTTCCAGTGTATGACCTGGTTGTCCCGCCTAGCTGTAGGCTCTCTGGCTCTTCTAAGTGACTGTCACTGTTGGGCGTTTCTGTAGAACCTCCTAGGTCCGTCCAAGACCTGCCAGTAGGCTGTCTATCCCCTGAATCCCGTTCTGTGTCCGGGCTTGTGTGGGTTTCAGTACTGTCCCAAAATTCAGTTGTCCCCTGAGTGTAGTCAGAGGTGTTGTAGTCGGGATTTGGTTCCTCGACCACCTCCCTGTGTGTTTGCTCCCTTCTAGGACTAGGGGTAAGATCAGGCCAACTATGAGGAGTGTGTGCCAGCTCTCTTGTGGGGTATGGTTTATTGGGATGCTCCCGGGTATCCTCCCTGACTGGAGTACTGAGTGATACGGGTGAGAAGTGATCATGCCCCCGGGGTGACTCCCTGGCTGGAGTAGGCGTGAATGCCTGATAACTGATTAAGCTCCTAGAATTCCTGTTTGGAGCACTCGCGGAATTTTGGGATGGGCCGTTTGTGGCTCCCTCGTTGGTAAAGGGCAGCATTCCATGCCCCTCCCTTTGCTCAAAGGGCTCCCCCTCCCCCCCTGGAAAAGACCCAGGAGTCTCAGCGGGAAGGTCCCGTCTAGGGCGAAGTTGGTCAATGTGCCGACGCAGGACACGACCATTGTCCAGGGATACCTCATAGGATAGAGGACCTGTGACCCTGGATATAGATGCGGGGACCCATGTATGACCAGGCCCGTAATTACGAGTCCAAACCGGGGCACCCACAAGTAGTTGCCTAGGTGCCCTGGGGTGTGAGACAGAAGGAGGCAGTCTGTCCGGATGCAACCGGTCAAGCTTGGTAGTCAGTTTGCGCCCCCAACGAAGTTCAGCTGGGCTCCTCCCTGTAGAAGTGGACGGTGTGGTGCGATAAGAAAGGAGGAAGTCAGCCAACCTGTGATGCCAGTCCCCGTAGGTGAGCCTCTTCAAGGCGTCCTTGGTGATGCGAACCATGCGTTCAGCCATACCGTTGGTGGACGGGTGGAAAGGTGCAGAAGTGGCATGACGAATCATGTTAGCCTGCAAGAAAGCTTGGAATTCGGAGGAAGTGAATTGAGGGCCGTTGTCAGACACAATGACGTCTGGGAGCCCGTGTGCAGCAAAAATCCCCCTCAGTACCTGAATAGTCTTTGCAGTGGTGGTGGAAGAGACAGGTACAACCTCAAGCCATTTTGAATGGCTGTCAACGAGGACCAAGAAGAATTGACCCTGAAAGGGCCCAGCGTAGTCAATGTGCACCCTAGACCATGGAGACTGTGTTTCCTCCCATCTATGCACAGGAGCTTGGGGCATTTCAGGGCGTGAGTGTTGACAAAGGTGGCAAGCATGCACCTTAGCTTCTATGTCTTTGTCTACACCTGGCCACCACAAGTGGCTGCGTGCAAGAGCCTTCATTCGTACAATGCCAGGATGACCCTCGTGGAGGGAATCTAAGACCCTAGTCCTCATTGAGGTGGGAATGACAACTCTGCTTCCCCAAAGCAGACAACCCTGAGAGGTGGACAACTCGTTCCTTTTAGACCAGAAACTCTGAAACTCAGGACTAGGACAGTGCTCAGGCCATCCAGACAAAACCCAAGAAAGGACACGTGAAAGTGTGTGATCTGTGCCTGATTCAGCGGCTACATCCCTGGCATTCAGGGGGGACTCGGGCAAGGCCTGAATGAAGAAAATATTGATGGCTGGCACGGGGTCAGCCTCTATTACCGGCAGGGGTAATCTACTGAGGCCATCAGCATGGCCCATTTCCTTCCCAGGCTTGTGAAGTAGGGAAAAATCATATGCAGACAAAAAGATAGACCACCTGAGCATCCTGGGGGAGATGATTTGGGGAGTTTGTTTACCTGTGGTAAACAGTCCCAAGAAAGGCTTATGGTCAGTGAAGACCGTGAAATGCCTACCATATAAAAAAATCATGGAATTTTTTAATTCCAGCAACAACAGCTAAGGCTTCCCTGTCTATTTGAGCATAGTTGCGCTCAGCTGAAGACAATGTCCTGGAGTAATATGCAACAGGAACCTGAGTTCCATCAGCCCTGAGGTGGCTCAGTACAGCACCCACCCCATAAGGGGAAGCATCACAAGCGATGCACACAGGAAGGGACTCATTGAAGTGAGCAAGTACACTGTTAGAAGTGAGCAAGGCCTTGACCTCATTGAAACTAGCCTCATGTGTTTGTGACCACTGCCACACTGCCTGTTTATCTAATAGCCTGTGAAGAGGCTCAGCTACACTAGCCTTGTGTGGAAGAAAGGAATTGTAGAAATTCAGAAGGCCCAGAAAAGCCTGTAGTTCGGCCTTAGACTTTGGCCTAGGGGCTTGCATAATGGCTTTTAGTTTGGATTCAGCAGGATGAATCCCAGCAGCATCAATTTTGAACCCCAGAAACTCAGTAGAAGGCACCCCAATTTTACATTTGTCCTTCTTGAGTTTGAGTCCCGTTTTTCTGAACCTTAATAGGACAGCCCTTAGCCTTTCAGCTAGAATGTGTGTGGAGTCTCCTGTAATTAAGACATCATCAAAATAGGGGCAAACCCCAGGTATACCCCGTAGTGTGTTTTCCATTACGCTTTAGAAAATCCCAGGAGCGACATTTACTCCAAATTGAAGTCTCTTTACCTTGAAAGCCCCCACAATAGTCTGAGCTATAGCAGCGTCATCATCAACAGGCAGCTGTTGATATGCTTGAGCTAGGTCAAGCTTTGCAAAAACGCGCCCCCCCTTGAGGGAGGCCAGGATATGACTGACCACAGGAACAGGATAGGCATGTTGCTGCAATGCCTTATTTAGAGTGCATTTGTAATCAGCACAGATGCGAATGTCCCCATTTGCCTTAAGAGGCGTGACAATGGGGGTCTCCCATGGACTGGAGTCAACTGGTTCTAGAATTCCTTGTTGGATCAGTTTATCCAATTCAGTGTCAATTTTACTCTTTAAAGCAAAAGGGACCCTTCTTGCTTTAATTCTAATGGGAGTGACCGTGGGGTCTAGTTTTAACGACACAGGGGGTCCTTTGAATGTGCCCAGCTGGGGGCTGAAAACGTCTGCAAATTCTTTGCAGACTTCCTGTAGGTCGAGTGTTTGTAGGCTGTTGAGCCCTGTGACGTGTATCCCCAAGGCCTCAAACCACTCGAGTCCTATGAGACTCGTTCGTTCACCCTCTACTACTAGTAGGTCTAGTGGACCCTCAAAATCCTTATACTGTACGTTAAGGGTGGCCTCCCCCTTAACACACACTCTGGAGTTTTGAAAATCCGTTAGCACAATGTCAGAAGGCCTCAACTTGGCCTGGGTTCCGCTGCCGGAACAAATCTTCCTAAATGTGTGCATAGAAATGATCGAAAGTGCAGACCCCGTGTCCAGTTCCATAGTTAATGGAACCCCTTGTAGCTTCACCTTAAGTGACAGCTTTTTCTTAATGGGCTTGTGTGTGCCTGTCCTGTAGATGCTTCTTCGCGAAGCGAAAAACCCCACCCTATTCTGGCTGGGAACCCTGGTACCTTTCAGGCGCAATTCTTCCTGAGGTTGTACCTTCTGACGGCCCAGGCACACAGCTGCAATGTGTCCTTGTTTTCCGCACGCCCGGCAGATAGCGGAGCGGAACTTGCAGTCGGCTCTCTTGTGGCGACCTCCACAACCTATGCACTTGGGGAGAGCTGAAGAGCTTCCTCTTGGTTTTCCTTCCTTTGTGGGGTGGAGAAGGTCCACTTCCTCGTCCGGATCCTCCTCGGAGTTTCTTTGGACTTCTTCCTGGTGCACGGACGCAGCATCTGGACTGTTTCTGATCGGCCGCATGTTCTTGATGGCGCCGCCCGCTGCTTCTTCTGCGGTGACTTCTCTCAAGGCATCTTGGAAAGACAAGTCCTCCTTGGCGAAAAGTCTCTGTTGCAACTCTCGATGCCTTAGCCCGCATACAAACCGGTCCCTCAGTCGTTCCTCGAGGTCCTTGAACTCGCAATGTTTGGCGGCTTTCCTCAGTGCGGCGATGTACTCCTTGGCCGATTCTCCAGGTCGTTGATCCCTCTGCTCGAAGGTGTGGGCCACGCGATGACGGACATCTTAGGCTGGAAGTGCTCCTTCAATAACTTCTTTAGATCTGCATAGCTGACAGACTTTAAAGGAACAGGTGCTGTGAGGTTCTCAGTGATTTCGAATGCGTCTTGACTGCAAACACACAGCAGGGTGGCAGCCTTCAAGCTCTCTTCCCTCACCTGGTTCACTTTGAGGTAGTTTTCCACCCTGGCTACGTAGGACTCCCACTTCTCTGGATGTGAGACGTCGAATTCCGAAAGCCTTCCAATCTTTGCCATTTCGAATCAGGAAGGATCTATCAGCCATCCTACCCCCGAATTCGCACTGGATTGGCGGGTAGCTGCCGAGTCAACGCCGTTCCTGCCGCTCCAAACTCACTCGGGTAAGCTTTACACCTTTTCTTCTTTGATGTAAGGCGATCCCACCTTCGTCGCCAGTGTTGAGTCCGTCGCGAAATGGTAAGACGCGAGAAGCAGTTGAAGTTCTCAGGAAACCTTTATTCTTCAGTTCAGCTTACATTGGAATATGGCGGCAACGCCTAAAACTCTCGGCCTCCTTTTATAGGCCTTTCCCGGATCAATCTGCTACTTTTGGCGCGCCAGCACCCGCGCATGCGCACACGTACTGGCGACAGCCTGTCTGGTCCCGGGCAGCTTGCACCTGCCCGGGACCGCCTGCAATGCTCCGAGCCTGCTTGCAAGGCTCCGGAGATAACACCCCTTTCCCCCGGGCTAAAACTACGACCAATGCCATAATAATACACAACCCACTCTTAGTACAATGCTCTGATCCCCCAAGGAGCAGGACATAACACCATCTATCATCCCAGTTGGGTTTTTGTGAGTGCCTAAACATTCTTGTATCTATGTATAATACTAAAAGCTGGTGAGATGCTTTGCAGAATGTCAGCTTTCTATGCCCATTTTATAAATTAAAAGAATAGTATAAAATGTGAAGAGATGCTGATCTATAAAGGAGGAAGACTGTGGTTTAATATTTACACAAAAGTCCTCTATGGTGCCATGAAAATTGCTTCACATGTAGAATTAGGCATAAACTCCTCTTCTTTCTTTAAAAAATAATTGTTACTTTTGGATTTTGCTAGAGAAAAACCCATATAGTTGTAGGCATGTTTTTAGTCTTAAGAAAATTGATGGTCAGTAAAAGCCAAATATAGATAATTGGAAAAATGTTAGATAACTTATATCCTCTTATTTGCTACCAAAATATCACACATAGTTTAAAATAATAGATTTTTAAAAGTTCATAAGTTCCATCCTGTTTTGCTGAATTTAAATTACTATATTATATTATAATAAGGAAGCTTTGAACTTTCAGGAAATTAAATAGATAAAAGAACAACTGATTTATTCTGAAATTTGCTTCCCTTAGGGGACTAAGAAGCAATCAGCCAATTTAGCAAAACTTGTAACATATAAAGGCAGAATAAAATATTGGGAAGTGGCATTGTTTATACTTAGATGCATCTACTTCCATGGGAACTGTGTTCAGAAAAGCCACACTAGTAGCCACTGTAAATTTGCAAAGGCTAAAAAACTGGTACATATTGCAGAAAGTTTTCAGAGCAAATATTTGGACCTAGATTTCACTCATATGTGTTGGTTGTTAAGAAAAGTGGACTATTGTTCTGTTAGAGTATGGACAATTTGGAAAATACAAATGGGTGTGTTAACACAGAATAAGCTCCCCCATTACTCAACAGGAAACTCTTAGAGCTAATAGGATGTGGTTTATTCTTCACTGTTAAACTATGACAGATTGGTCCTAGTGTAAAATTGATCTCTAAGTGCCAGATGAGTCATAATGTTTGTCATTTAGTTCACTGAATCTTGGAGGCATAAAAGAATCAAACAGCAAATCCTTGTTTACTGTAGATCAGGTCATACTGTGGACAATAAGTGGTATGAGAAGCACTTTTGTTCAGCACAACATAATCAGAAATTTTAATTTATTCAGTCCCAGTTGTGATTATGAAAAAAAAGTGAATGTCTCTGGAAAATTTCACAAAAGTCTCTTCTTTTTTTAAAGTGCCCTTTTGGGTAGTTCCATATAAGATCTAAAACTTGGTATTTGTCTACAAAACTGAAATGCTAATGTTGTCACTATAGGAATTTCATATCTTGCACAAACCAGGGTACTCAGAAACTGGCAAACCCAGGCTGATAGAATATGAGAAGCCTCAGATTGCCTGGTATGTATTATGATTTATGACTTAAAATCAGGACAGAAGTGCTAACAGCTGCACAACATGCATATATGTATGTGTGGGTGTGGGTGTACAGTACAACACATGTTAGAAAAGTTGCCTAGGAAAGAGACATAATAAAGAGCATAGGAGAATATACAGCACTTAATATTTCGTCCACTGGAAGCATCTCAATTTCACATTTAGTTATTCACATTTAATTGTCTTTCCTCATCAGGTTTAAAGAAACTTGTAGGATGTATATCTGGAAAATTAATGTTGAGGGGGAAAGCTACCAAAAGGCAAAAGATTAAGTACTACCTTTTTTTTGAAAACTTCCCATTCAACACTGCTTGCCTGAAAGAAAATTATAAGGGAGCTGTGATATGCACATTAACATGAGTATGAGTTGGCTCCTAAAACTACTTTGGAACAGTGGCAGCTGCAATACAAAACCTTCCTTGTCAGCACTGTTAACTCTTAACAGTGTATTCAGTCTTTATGAGGCTCACTGCATAGGAAGCAAGATATTAATGGATTAAGTAATTTTATATAGCCTATATAATTTAGAAGTCTAGATTTCACACACCAGCCTTCCCCAACCTACACATGGTTTAGGTATGTAACTTTCTATTTCCAGAATAATTGAGGCAGCATGACACAGTTGCTGAGAATTCTAGAATTTGGAGCCCATGAATATGGAAGGCATTCAAGTGAGGAAAAGTGAAGCTTGGTTATAATGATCTTTATTTATTTTAAATATTTATATGGACACCCACCTTAAACAGCTCTGGGTGGCTCACAACAGTAAAACTAGTAACTATAAAATAACTATAAAACAGTAAAATAATCAAAAACAAAAACTCTTTGATCATGATTTATGTAAATTCAGCCTATTTTGTTTTAATCAATAAATGGTGATTAAATGGTAAATTAGCATGATATATAATTTGATTTGAACAATCCAGTGTATTCAGTTAATTCAATGCTGAACATCTAATCTAAAATTTAAAGATAAAAGGAGAAAGTAGCAAATAATATAAATTATTTACAAGCAAAAAAAAAGCCATCAATTTTCAACAGGTAAATTTATTTTTATTGACCTTGTATCTTTCCCTACACTTTAAGATTATCTGGCAAGACTAGACAAGTGGATAATTAGTGAATTCCTGCTGGATGTTAACCTTAGCTTGAGAATTGCCTTCCCAATGCTTTTCTTTGGATGTTTCTGAACTATACCTATAACTTTCTCAATGGCTTCCTCTCCTACCAGGTATGCTATTACTTGTCATACTGCATACTCTATTGTGCTACAGCAGGCTGGCTGGGAAATTTTGAGAATTGAAACCCACGTATATTAAAGTTACCAGAAACATTGTTGTATAGGATAGCTAATAAGTCTTTTAATGAACTGCTAATGAATGCTAAAAAAAATAATTGATTAAATCTTTTTTTAATCTTTATAGGATGAAGACTAAGCTTTTTGTCCCATAGATACTAGGTATTTAATCAAACATATTTAGACAACTCAGTTTTTATGGTCTTTCTGCAAAATGCATTCAATGGACAGGATGTTCTGAAGTGGCATTACGTGAGTTTTAAAAGGTAATGACATTTGATGAAAAACTATCATAGCTTAATTCTTCAATCCTTATTATACAGTTTAACAGATTTCACCAATGGCAGTAATCCACTTACTATTTTTTATGAAAATAAATATTTAAATCCAATGTACTTAAATTGAGATTATTTATCTGTAAGAATACCCATTCCATTCTCTTAAAGCAAACAAGAGAACCCAGAAGATTTGAAGCTGAGTAGAAAGATATAAATTTGAAATAACTAATGTGAATATATTTATATCATAATTATGTCAAAAAATTGTGTCCCAACTGACAATAGACATTCTATTTTCATTTGTGTACCTTGAAAGAACCAGTAATAAATATACAGTACCGGTAACAATCATGTTTACTCATAACACTTAACTTTATAACTTATTCATTGCAACCCTCTCTGGTGCAGAATCATTTGTGAAGATTGTCTCTGTTGATGTACACTACATCTATCACAGGTGAACATTCTCTATTTTATATTCACTTTTCATCACCTAGCAGCTGAAATTCCTAAAAGGTGTTGGTTTCTTGTTTAACTGAAAGACTACTTTTTACTGTTCATTATCTAATGTGCAACAGTGTACACAGTAATGAACATACATACACATCATTCTAGTTCCAGTGATTATTGTATGCTGCCCAGAATCACTTATTGTGTATCTATATAAATTTGACAATTAAATAAACATTTCCTGTGTCTGCATATTTTTTATATCAACCAATCTATCCTAATTGGCATAGTTATTCTACTTTTATGATGTTCAGGGCCAGCAGCGGACCCACAAACTTTTTTTTACTTCATTATTGTATGTATATACAATGCAAACTACCCATCATTTCATCACCTCATCTCTTACAAAACAAAAAAATCTTCCTACCATTCACCTACAAACAGTGAAGGTCGGATCTGTTTTATCCACCTCCCTGAAGCTTTGCACTGGCTCGCCATAGGGCTGCGTGCTTAGCCCCTACCTGTATTCATTGTACACATATGATTGTGTATCATCCGACCCGTCCACTGCGATCATCAAGTTCGCAGATGATACCACCAGGATGGGTCTTATCACAGGTGGAGATGAGCCAGCGTACAGAGGGGAGGTACAAAAAGTATCCTCATGGTGTCTAGAGAACAACTTGCACCTGAACGTCGGCAAGACAAAGGAGATGGTGTTAGACTTCCGGAGGAAAAGAGAGGAACCTGCCCACTTTACATCAAAGGGGGCTGTATGGAAAGAGTTTCCTCCTTTAAATTCCTGGGAGTCTACCTCTGTGAAGATCTTACCTGGAAAATCAATACAGCCCAGGTGGCCAGAAAGGCCCAACAGAGACTCCACTTCCTCAGGGTCTTGCGGAAGAACAGGGTAGAACAATGACTCATGACCTTCTTTTACCGGTCTACTATTAAAAGCGTCCTCTCACACTGTATCGTGGTTTGGTATACTGGCTTGACAGCTGTGGATAGGAAGGTATTACAGAGGGTGGTGAGCACAACACAAAACATCGTGGGCTGTTTCCTGACACCACTGGATGACATCACCAGGGCCCGTTGCCTTGGAAGAGTGAGGAAAATTCTCAGGGACGACTCACACCCTGGTTGGTACCTCTTTACTCTCCTTCCATCAGGTAGGAGATATAGAAGTATAGCCAGCCGTACCAACAGGCTGAAGAACAGCTTCTATCCATGGGCTGTCAGGCTCTTGAACGGGACATACCTTTATGCATGATAGACTTGCAAGGCCAGCGTGCTGTGCAATTAGCTCACATGGGGTAATAAGTTGGTGGGCTTGTTGTCACTGTGAGTTGTGGGGGGGGAGGCACAGAGGGAGGCTCAGCCAATCTCATTGTATACATGTTGTACATTGATAATAAAGATTCATTCATTCATGAGCAGAATGCTTCAGATAGATCTCCCCTTAAATAATTTGCTTTGGATTATAAGTAAACAATAGAATGTTATGGGTTAATGCTATCTCAAAAGTAAGACTCTAGATTTCAAATCAGAATATTTGTTGTCCTTTTCCCAACTTTTTAGCATTTTATATATTGTTCTAGAAAGAAAACATATATTGAAGAAAGAAGAGCGACAAGGCATTCTATCATATCAAAAATATTAAATTGGGATTTGGAGATTCCCTTTCCCTTCCTAGAATGAAGAACATTTAAGATTTACCTTTTATTCCCTATTTGCTCATTTTTTTAATCTTAAGAGTTCATGTTTTCTAAAGGTTTCTCTTGCCAATCTTTTGGATAAATTGTTCCTTTCTTAATTCTAATTGTTCCTAAGACAATAACAAAGAATTATTGAATTAGCAGTAGTTAGTGGAAAAGGGAGAGGGGGGGAGAAAATTTTTTTTTTAAAGCTTTAATTGGTTAAAAGCTAATTTATCTAAACCTTATCTTTCTGTATAGGATTATGATAAAAACAGAAGGAAATGCAGTGTTTCCAAATGTAATCTTTCTAAATGTAAGTGAATGTTCCTAAATTCAGTTCAGGATTATCTCAACAAAGTTTGAGTTAGGTAGACTGAACAACTTTGCTGGCTTCTCTTGCACTCTCAAAAATAGGGCTTTACCATTGAACACCGAGGTGATGTCAGTAGCCAAAAATGCCTTTACTGAACTTTTGATCTAACTATCTTGTCTGTTTTTAAGTCAGCTCTAATCGTCTTGTCTGTTCTTAAATTCTTAAGTTGGACTTCAGCAACATAATGATTAAACAAGTCCTTTCCAATCTGGTGATTTACCACTATATTAAGATTACAATTCCTGGAATTCTCAGACTGTCAGATTGTAGTTTTAACAGAGCTAAAAGGCACTTTTACTAGAGCTAGCTTTCAGAAGTTATCATTTGAATAATATTAGAAATAAAAAGTGCCACTATTTGTAATACAAAATAGCAGTACCTGGACTTCGGTGATTTAATAAATTCCCAGTTTGTAATAAATCACATCAGTAAGCAACCTGCAGTCTTACAGAGCTTGTTTTATTTCCTACATGTCAATATGTTTAATAAAGGGCTTCCTATGATCTGGGTACATGTGATATATGTTCATGTGCATACCCAAATAACTTGCTTTAACAAATTATATTTCATTATTTAGTAATGATGATAACTATGAAATATTAATCATATAAAAAGTACAAGGAAATTGAGATCAAATATTTGAAATCCACACAAGCTGGAGGTCATGCTGCTAATACAAACTGTATTGGATGGGAAAATATTCATTGTTCTTATCATAACTTAGGAGTAAACAGAAAAATGTATTCTGTTTACCATTCTGGACTAGAAAGGACTTGAGGAGTTAATCAGCCAAAGGAGTTCTAATATTAGCAACATTATTACATGGACACCAAAATAAAAATAATAATTTAAATAACATGTTACGAAATACCTGTATCCTCACACAAGTTCCTATGAGATTTTATATTTTATATTCCATTTTTCTCTTAGTGGTTGTTTATTTATTTTGAAATTTGGTGCTTGCAATATCATACAAGATGAAAAGTTGCTGATACCACTTGTGACAAAGAATTGTTTTCACAATAATGGTAGATTTTATCATTGCTGGATTTGTCTCATCCTGGCCTAGTTTTATGCTTTATCTGAACTGAGATGCCATATTCTAATAAGTATTTCAATGTTATATAAAACTAAGGTGACCAACTGTCCTCCTTTAGGGAGGACAGTCCTCCTTTTGTGAGTTCTGTCCTCCCTTGAAAAGTGTCCTCCTACATGTCCTTCTTTTTGATATTTGAAGACTAATCTGCAGGGCTTTTTTTTTTTCCTCATAGAACACTCAGAACGGCGTTCCGGCACCTTTTTTTGATGGTTTTTTTTCAACTTTTGCATGAGCTGTGCTACTCCCCCTATTGGCTTTCGAAAGCCAATAGGAATTGCTGCTGAGCGCGCCAAAACACCCGGCCGGCAAACTTTGCATATGTAAGTTGTCTACAGCGAAGGCGAATTGGCAGGAACTTTGCACCCCTCCCTGCTACCCAACTACACCATCTCCTAGTTAGTCCCGAAGATACCTGGAGGAGACTGGAGCGGCGACACCACGGTAACTTTCTCTTGATCTTCGGCCCTGCTAGGGCAATAATGGCTGCGGGCGCAAGAGGCAGGGGTGGCAAGGCTGCTGCGGGTGAGGGTGTGAGGTGCGGCGGTGGCTGGCTGCCCCCCGTGCTGTGGGAGCCGCAGGGCCTGCTCTACACAGGGCTGCACAGGGTGGGCGGTGGTGCTGGCGGGGCGGCTGCAGGCGGGGTGTGTTGACGGCGGGCTGCCCCCGGGACCGGAGCCAGTGCAGCTGGTGCTTTGGGAGCCGCAGGGCCCGCTCTACACTGGGGGGCAGCAGTGCTGGCAGGGCGACTGCGGACGGGGGTGCGGCATGTAAGCATAATTACAATATAAAATGTTATTGTTACAAATGTTTTTTATTATGCATTTATCATATTATAGTGTATTCTGTATTGTTGTTGCAATGAATAAAATGTTTCTTTTATTTATGATATTTTTTCTTCAATTTATTTGTTTCCTCCTTTTCATTGTAAAAATGTTGGTCACCTTAATAAAACACAGGGTTTCAAGTATAAACTTTTGAATGGCTAATTTTCCCAGAAGTTATATTTTAGCACATTCTTCAGTAAAGAAAAACATGTCTTATCTTTGTGTGCTGATATGAGAACTATCTGTTTTGCTGCCAAAAAAGAACACCCAGCACAGAAGGAAATTTCTCACTGCTGATCCTGGAATTTTTTGCACAGGAGAAGGTTTTAAAAAGGATATAAACAACTGCCTTGTGCTTTCTATCTTGAATTCCTGGGGAGGGTTGACACAGAAATCAAACCACTGCCCATCCCCCATCGACCTGCTGTGCCCATCAGTAATTTATTAAATGAAAAAGGAGGAAAAGCAAAGTCAAGAAGCAAAAATCTAATAATAAAGTCTAACCCTTTAAATAAATTGCATAAACTTTGTCCTTCTTCCTCGCCAAAAGGTTTTCTGCTTGAAATGCTGCCAAAGTGACTGAGTACCTAAATTTTATGAGAAAACAGCCCTTGAAACGACTTGTGCTAAATTTTAGCACCTCGACATTCATATTTTCATATTTTATTTTTCTGCATCAAACATAGCATTTTTTTCACTGTCATCTTAAGGCATTTGGAGAAAATTCTTTGTTCCTTTAGCAATATTGTCTTTTTTATTTTACTCATATTTTGTTTTCGCTTATTGCTTTCTTATTTTTATGGCCTAAGACAGGATCTTGCAAAATTGTTGCTGAAGACCTTGAGAAAGAACATAATACTGAATCTGGCCTCTGGCTGCTGCTACTGAATGCCAAATTGGTCTGCAAAAATGCCTCACTTATAAGTGATTTAAACATTGATGAAAAGGTTGACCTGGCATGTATTAGTGCAATCTGTCTGTGTCTGGAATGGGAGTAGCCATCAGGTGTCACATCAGCCAAGACTCTGTGGCAATGATTGAGGTGTGGCGATCTGAAATTCGGGGAGTCTTGGAGCTTGATCTCCATGGTACCACAGCCACTATCTAGTGCCGCAGCCACTATCTAGAGAAGCTGGGCTTATTAGATCTGTTCACTTCCTGTGAATGATGGACCGTAAGTGGTTTCAGAGGGATCTGGAGGTTGTTCCTGTTGGTCCGCTGCACAGTCCATCCAAACTATTGGTTGCTACATGGAATCCGGTGGAAGCTAAGGAATTTCCTATATAACATCATATGAGGCCATTAGGTATGCTGATGATACCCAGCTATACATATATGCCTCTGGTGAATTAAGCGATACTATGGACATAGTATCCCAGTAACAATCTAGCTAGGAGGGTTTCACCTTTTCCTAGATGAGCAGACTCTATTCATAGTTGCTGATGCCCTAGTCTCCTTCAGATTGGACTATTGCAATGCATGAGGCTGTCCTTGAAGAGTATCTGGTAATTTCAGCTGGTTCAGAAATGCAGTGGTGCAGGCAATTATGTATGCTCCTAGAAGACCACATATTATATTTCTGTTTCATGAGCTGTTTTGGCTGCCAGTTTGTTTCCAAGTCCAATTCAGGGTTCTGATTTTAACCTTTAAAGCCCTTTGTGGTATGGGACTGGGTTATCTGATGTACAACTTCCCCCCCAATTATGTTAGCCTGTCTCATTAGATCTAGCAGAGAAGGCATGTTATGTATACCATCTGCCAGGGACCTATATTTGGTGAGTCCCAGGAGGTGGGCCTTTTTGCTGTGGTCCCGACCATATGGAATATTCTTCTCCCCTCAAAGTAAGTTTAACTACAACTCTGTTATTATTCCAGAAGTCCCTGGTTGTGTCATATTTTTATATTATTTTCCATTTGCATTTATAACTATTTTTAATCAAAACTTAATTCAAGACATACAAAACAATTACACTGAGCAGCAAAATTTCCAAGTTGTAGTTCAGATCACATTACAGGGGGGGGGGAGATTAGTCCTATATATAAACAATAAAATGCTGTCTTCAAATGTTTTTAAATATTTATTAACAATTTCTATATTTTTCCTCCTATGTTATATCTAATAAAACAGTTTTGTTTTAAAAAGCACATATTTCATTTTAGTCTTTGTTTTTAAGTATTTACCTAATATATGACTGGCACCTCTCTATTAGATTTATTGCAAAATGTCTTTTTGTCTTTATAACCAAGAGCTTTAATTTACCAGTAAATGAATATATAAGGATACTTAATCATATATTTTAATTGCCTTATTCTTTTTATAAAACAAGCTTGCAAGTATGATTAAATAATACATTATTTGTAATAAACCATTCAATATCTTATTAAACTATTGATAAAATAAATGTGAACCATAAAGTGTTTTAGGCCACATGAAAACATTTCCTTTTCCTATTTATCAAATATCAGATTTATTGCCACAAATATTTTAATCTCATTTGGATAATGAGCCACAAAGCATACTGGAAAATAATTCTCTTAATCATATTCAGCATGTTAATATTTCAATAGCACTATTGCCATATGTTGTTTTTTCTTTCTCCTAAATCATGATTCTATTACTAATATAAAAGTATCCCTAGTAATAAATCATTTATTATTACCATAAGGAATGGAAATTTTATGATCAAGTTTAATTATATTATAAGTAGGTACCATTGTCTTAATAAAATCTTTAAAACAAAACTAGAATTAAATGTTTTCATGTTGATTTTTACCATCATATGTTTATTGGTATTGCAGTTTCCTTCTTACCAAATTATAATATTAAAGATAATGGTTTGAAATATTTAAAATACTAGGTTTGTCCAATCTTTATCACAGGATTAAAATATTGATTCAACAATAAAATTAATGGAACACCTTTAGAGAGTAATTATTTTAAAAGTCTCCACACATGCAATATAAAGGTATACCACTAAGTGTACTTTGATACTACTACTTTATACTTACGGCTTATATAGATCCATTATCTCTAGAAAGATATCTAATTCTAAAACATGCACTAGTAACCGTCATTTGGTATAGATCCTATGGCAATTAAGAACCGCCACAATAAACCAGCTACAGAAATTGAACAGGTATTTATCTAATAGAAACATTACTTTTCAAGGTATTTCTTCAGTCATCCCCATAAAATTTCAGGTCATCAGAATTGTATCTTCTCTTGGGTCTGGCATTCTGCAAGCTATTTCTTTTTAAAGTTGGAACTTCCATCACGCAATCAGGGCTGGCATCTTAATAGTTTTTACATCACCTTTGCAACATCCCCTGAGTCACGTGATCAAAATTCAGATGCTTGGTAACTGACTCATATTTATGATGGTTGCAGTGTCCTGGGGTCACGTGATCACCTTTACATCACTTTTTGCTACCTTCTGACAAGAAAAGTCAAGGGGGAAACAAGGTTCACTTAAAACCATGTTACTAACTTACAACTGCACTGATTCACTTAACAACCGTGGCAAGAAAGGTTGTAAAATGGGGCAAAATTCACTTAACAAATGTTTTGCTTAGCAACAGAAAAGTTGGACTCAATTGTGATCATAAGTCAGATTACCTGCAATATAAACCTATACAGTGCCTGTACGTTATTGGAGAGTAATGTCAGCATGGTTTTAACGAATATAGGAACTTTTGGGTTCTAGTTTCCATAGTCTCTGACACATGGTCAAGTTGTCTGAAATTGACAAAAACCGAAATGTAGAAACCTTCATGTTCTCTCAGCTTGATTGTTTGCTGGCAGACATTTTATTACCCAATTAAGTAACATCATCAGTATGAGTAATGAGTATGAGTGAACACTGTACTGAAGTCCAACCACACTTAGAAGGGGCAAGATTTTACTGTCTTTAACAGGCCAAATTCTGTCTTAGAAACCAAAAAATAGGACATAAGAGAAATTGCAAATAGAAAATGCTGTCCTCTGAATTCCCATTACAGAATACAGAAAGCTTAGATAAGCACTAATATATGCTGTTTTCAAAATACTCAGTTCTTTTGGCATCTCCATAACAAAAATGGCAATTAAAATCAACAAGGCCATAAAGCAGTAATCTTATTATAAAGCAATGAAATACCTTTTAGCAGAAGGTTCAGAATGCCTTTGCTGTTTAAATCCACTTTTCCTTAATTCTGAAAGTCAACACAAAGAGAAAAGCTGTTATCATTTGTTAAATTAGGGAAAATTATTTTCAAAAGCTCCTAAGTGACTTAAAGCAGCATGGCTGGGTTCCTAAATCATAGCGAGGCTTTTAGAAATATGTGGATTATAATAAGTGCATTGGAGGACAGTAATTCCCAATTGCAGTAACATTTATTAGTCATTAGTCTTTGGTTTCTTTTAGTTCAATGGGTTTGATTTTTATAAATAAATAAACATAATTCTCTATTATTAATTTAGTGAAAGTACCTAAGTTAACTATTTAGAACTTGTGTCATTTAACACATGCTGTTTCATTGCCATGATTAGACATTCTGCTTTAAATCAGTGGGAGGATGACACCCAGCCAATTGATAAATTTATTAGTGTCCACAGATTGTAACATCATTATATAGTGTCTTTCTTTTTTTAAAAAAATAGCTGCAATAGAAAAAAAAGAATAACAAAGAAAAGTTATATAGGAGGATTAAGATGAAACCAACATTAGAAACATAATTCATAGCAAAAGGTAGCAATCTGAATACTAAGCATTGGAATCACATCTACAAGACGATAGTTCAGTTGTTTGAGATCTGGCTGCTAAAATCTGCTAAAATATTTTTCTCCTAATATCATCGTAGAAAGGGCAGTGAGTAGTTGATTTTTGCCACTTAGCCCAAAACACAAAGGCCATGGTATTGTTCCACTGCCTGTTTACAAAATCCCCCTTCAAGTTTTGTAGTGGGGCATGTCCGAGGATCACAATTCCATGTTTTTTACTTGTTTTTGTTAAAAATTTGTATATATTGTTATAGTGAATGGGTAATTCTCAGTTCATGGAGGCAGGATATGGTACATTTTTCCCTCATTCCTCATTCAGCCAGATAGCTAATACACAGTCCCAAACTTAAGAAACAGGTAGGAGACTTCAATGTCACTACAAAACCTAAACCTGGAGAGAGCAGAGCAAAACTCTTGCCTAGTTTTCCCCAATAGGTTCTCATATTCTTTGCTAAACAGAGGTAATGGAGAGGCAGGCTGCAGGTAGTAAGTAAGAGAGATCAACAGAGGACAAGATGTAATTTTAAGCTTCTAGCTTTTGTCCCTTAAAGACTTATTTTCCTAGTAATTTTTGTTCAACACACTTTTTAGTACCACTAAAATTCAGTGTCATCTGGTTTACTCAATTTAGTTTGTTTTCAGTTAGTTTCTTTCGATAGTCCTGCTAGCTTAATTTCAAAGTTGCAAAGTTTAAGTTTTTAAAAAACAACAACGAATATTGCTCCATTCAATCCAGTCATCTTGTTGGATGTTTATAGCTGGATCAATTCTGCTTGTTGAAAATATCAGCTGCATCAGGACTTCTGTTGATGTTGTACTAATTACATTATCTAATAAAACAAACAAACTCCCTTTTTATGTTCCTGTAGTCCTTATTTAGGGCACATGATTAAAAATTAGTATGGTTATATTTTAGATTTTGCCAAATCCCAGACCAAATTGAATCAGGTAGCATAAATTCAGAAAATTTCTAAAATGAAATTGGGTTATTTCCAATGGAATAAACCCTAAATTTAAAGCCAAAGTTTGCTAATGATTCAGAAATGTCCAGAGAAATGGACACATAACTAGTGTGTCTGCAAACATGTTTACATTTCTTCTCAAGGATAATTCCAGGATAAGGAAAGAGAAAATGAGATTTAGCTCTAAATTCCTTTCACAATTTATTATTTTAGCAAGTGTTCTTCAGTCTTAGTGCTTTAATTAAATAGATGTTGATATATTATATTGTAGAAGTATTCTACAGTTCCGTGCTAATAGTTTTGTTTTTCATGGTCAGGTACAGTGAGAGTCTTCTCAGAGTCTGTGAGCTATAAGAGGGCACCACATGTTCTTTCTTAAAATTGCTGGCTACTGAAGCCTTTCTTTTTCCTATCATATACTTCTTGTCTATCATCCTGTCCTTTCTTTTTGCGTATTGGGGGGCGGGGTAACAACTGAGCGGAAAACAAAAAGAGCCTTAAACCAGTTTAATCCATCCAAACACTTTACAGTAAACCTTGCATTTATCACATGGGGTAGCTGTGGCCAAGGACACATAGGTCCTTGATTTAAAAGCCCAATAGGGACTGATACTTCCATCCCTAAATGATGCTATCATTAAATGACTCACACTGATTTTACAAATCACCATTGTCATTAAGTGAATCATGCTGTTTTTCAGTGAATTTACAACTATTACCAAGTGCCCCAATTTTGACCATGTGACTGCAGGGATGCTACAACGGTCATAAGTATGAAGACTGGTCTTATCAAGATATGTCACTTTTTTCAGCACCCACTGTGACTTCTGACAGTGATTAAATGAATGGTTGTAAGTCAAGGACTACCTGTATTCATCTAATGCACCAGTTATACTCATTCTTAGATTGGGAGGCTCTTTAGATAGTCACTTGTGTTATCTCAGGATTGGGCTATTGTCATGTGACCTCCAAGGGACTGCTCTGGAAGATCTCCTGGATTTTCCTGAATGCAGTCACTCAGGAAATAACTGATCTGCCATGTGGGATTAATTGCACAAATATGTCCATGGGCATCTCCCACAAGGGCCTTGAGATAGCAGGCGGACTGCTCCAAACACAGGATATATTCATCAGCCTTTTGGACAGAGTCTGATAAGAACACCTGCGTAGCCTTGCATCTGGAGAGTGTCTGTTATTTGATATATTGTAACCACCCCTATATACGTCTTTTGATTACGCTGTGTGATGAAAAAACCTTAGTAACAATAAAAGAGGGTGTTGGAGTCAGCTCTGGGCTCTCATCCCGAGATACCTGCGTGTGTGTCTCATTCTTCATGGGAGACCACCACATCTGGTGACCCCGACGTGATCCACTGAAGGATACGTCCCTGCCGACCCTTTACTTATCGCCTGGAATAGGCTTGGTGCACCCGACGAAGTTGCTGGCAACTGACTCCTCTTCGTAAGTATGGGGGGTGGAATGTCTCACGCTCAAAAGCAGCATGTGGAAGAGCTGAGGCTACTTGGCAGGAAAAAAATATCTTACTGATCAGGAACAGAAATTAACCCGTCACCTTTCTAAATTTGAGGCTGTTAAATTGCTTGCTTACGTATGGGCTAACTGCTCATCTTATCCGGAGTCTGGATCTTTAAAAGTAGATACATGGAGGAAAATTGATGCCGTTCTCCATCAGTCTCCAAGAGCCCCCCCCCCAGAGATTTTGTGCCTTTGGAAAATTGCCTATACCCTGATTCAAACCCATGCTGACTCGCCTCATCAGCCTTTATTAGACCCTCCACCGTATAAAAATCCGTCTGTTATGTTGGCCACTCCCTTACCCCCTGGAGCTGGTTTTAACCCTCCTTCGGCCCCTGCAAATTTTATGGATCCTGATAAACAACAAACAGCCTCTCCTGTTCCTGCCACGTTGCCGCCTCTCTCCCGGCCCGGAATCATCCATGGTGCTTTTCAAAAGGCTTTAAACAATGGTGATTTAAGCGTTTCTGAACTATCCGAGACTGAGTTGTTCCCTGTTACTTACCAACAGACTGCAACAGGCATAGTGGTCGATTGGGAAGCACTTCCCCTGGCTATGATCAGAGAATTGAAAAAGGCTACAAAAGATTATGGCATAACCAGTCCCTATACTAGAGGACTAATACATTCAGTTGCTAGTGCATATCGAATGTTGCCTCAAGATTGGAAAGATCTGTTCCGCATGCTTCTTAACGGAACGCAATATGTAGTTTTTGAATCTGAATATAAAAGAGAGGCACAAAACAGAGCTAATCACCCAGGTTCACAATGGACAGCAGAACAACTCTTTGGAGAAGGTAATTTTGCTACCCTTAATGCTCAGGCTCAAACTTTTACTCCCTTTGCATTTCCAATTATTAATACTTGTGTTCTTTCTGCCATGGCTCATGTTGATGAGTCTGGCACCCCGATTCAATCTTTTTCTGCCATTCACCAAACTGCAACTGAATCCTATGCAGACTTTGTGAATCGCCTGCAAGTTGCCATTGAGCGTCAAATTTCAAACAGAGATGCAGCAAATGAAATCCTCATAAAATTGGCTTATGACATGCAAATGCAGACTGCCAGTCCATTCTTAAACCACTTGTTTCCAGTCCCACGGCCACACTAGCAGACTTTCTTAAAGCCTGCCGCATTGTGGGAACCAATGCTTTTTGGATTGCAGCTGCAATCCAAAAGGGGAATCAACCCCAAGGCACTTGCTTCAATTGTAAAAAACCTGGTCATTTTAAAAAACAATGCAGAGCCCCAGGAGGCGGCGCAGCTCGACCCGCTGCCATCCCCGGAGCCAAGCCCAAAACTGTGTGCCCAAAATGTAAAAATCATGGGAGACCACCACACTGCCACAGTGTGGCCATATGACTCTGTTGCTCCATTAATTTCAGTGGTTGCCAGTCGAATTCTGGGTGCTCATTTATCAGCTATAAAGTCCTTTATGAAACAAGGGGCCATCTGTCTTACATAATTTGTTCCTGTCCAATAAGACTGGATGAAATAAGCATGCTCCAGCTCCCCTCTGTTAAACATTGTTATCGATCAGGACCTAAGAAATATGCCTTCTCTATTTCCACAGCTGCCCTCTGGAATGCTATTCTCTCCTCCCCAAGATTCATACAGCTCCCACCCTAATGATGTTCCACAAGTTATTGAAACCCTGGCTGTTTTCCCAGGCCTTGAAGTAGGGTGGCTATTGAGCCCTAGTATGTTTGTTGTTGCTGTTGCTTTTTTGGTTTCCTTCTTTTCTAAATGTCTATGACTTGTTTTTTTTTTAAAAAATGTTCTTGTTTTTAAAGGGTAAGCCTCCCAGGATCTTTTGGAGACAGGTAATGTCTAAAATAATAAATATATACAATAAATAAAATGTATATTGAATTTCTGCTCCTTTTTCAGTTTTCCCTAGACAGAAAATAAACACTTCATAAAACCTGCCATCTGGATTAGTATGTTAACCTGATTAAATGTGACTTGCATTCAAAAGGTCAGATAGAAGTCTCTGAGAGGTAGAGTTTAGTGTTTTAACCTTCAGTACCATCCCAAAGTCCAACAATCACTGAAAACATGATTAGGTGGTGTATTCCCTAATGCAGTGCTTCTCAACCTTGGCAACTTTAAGATGTGTGGACTTCAACTCTGGGGATTCTGGAAGTTGAAGTCGACACATCTTAAAAGTTGCCAAGGTGAGAAACATTGCCCTAAGTCATGTGTCAAACTCTTACAAAGGTAATTCTTATTACAAGATTAAACTCAGCACTTATGTGTCAAAATCTAAGAAAAATGTAACAGTATATAAAAACTGTAAAAGGACATTTTCTTTATAAAAATTAATTTCTACATAATCATACAGAAGCCACGCAGAAAGGCTCTGCATGAAACAAAACAATTAACAGACTTTTGCTAAGATAAATCACTGTTTACATGTTTACAGCAAATACCCACATACAGCAACATAAAAGACGACTAATTATGTCAACATATAATGTAGACAAGAATGAAATATGATTGACTATGCACTCTGCAAGCAAACTTGGAAAACTGTTCAATCAACAAAATAAGACCTACAGTATGATACAAATCAACAACTCATTACAAAATTATAGTTTAAACTGAAGATAACAAAATTATCCAGCCAACAAGATATGACATTAGAGATGGTTGTTTTGAGTATAAGAAGGGATAGTACTTTTGGTGGGGATATCTCACATCCTTTTCAAGTCCCTCCATTCTCCTTTCATCCCCACCTGGCAATCAGCTCACAACTGTAGCTCCTTGTAACTGTTTGCATGTGATTGCAGCCACACACTGGGCAATAGCTTCGACAAGCTAGTAAAATCAGATGAAGGTAGTGCAATGGGTAATGGGTCTTAAACCCTCAGTGAGACAGGAGTTACATCTATCAAAGTCTATCTTCTCAGAACATGAAGATAGACTCTGGTAAATTGAGTAGATGAGACCAATTGAAGGTTCAACAGTTAACAAGGTGGTCTCTGCAAGTGTTGTGCAATGTGCATGATAAGGCACCAAAGACATCCTGGTCATCCATTCTGCCTGGTTCCATCTCTGGCTGTCTCTATTATTGGGCTGTGTATCAATGCATATAAGATAGTTCAATCATTTTCACATTATTTGTCTTCACAGAATATTAGGTATCAGATGGCTAGATAAAGTACCAGACATTGAAGTTCTTTCTAGAGCATACTGTATGTACCATCTGTCCATACATTGTTGATCAGAATACAAACCTTCCTAAGTATTCCTTTCGGGAACTTCTATGGTAGAAAATGCTTGCATAGACGGCAGAGGAAATGATACAAAGACACATTAAAAGCCTCCCTGAAATTGTTTGACATAGATACAATCATCTGGGAAATTGTTGGCACAAAACTGACCTATCAGCATGGCCTAATTCACAAGGACTGTCAAGCTTATGAAGTAAAGCACATTGTTGAAGCACAATATAAGACCAATCTAGAATCAGCAGTGAAACAATTGCAGTGCCTACATATTTGCCCAATTTGGCCTGACTAGTCATCTTTGGACACACCACATTCAGATTTAATGTGACTAACAGTGCTGACGCCTTCATCAACATAATGAATGAACAACATTGTGATGAAGATAAAAAAAATAGATTTAATGGATTATAATTGACAAAGCACCTGAATAATTCTGAACTGCAATTTTGACATAAAATACCACAAGATGCAAGAAACAAAAAAAAGACAAAATGACTTTCTGTTCACATACTGGAAATAGCTGAAGGAAAGCAGAAGAAACTATATCCAACTAAAGACTGAGATCCAGACAACAGCAAGAGACAAGAAGTTATATTTAAATAACTAAAATTCAAAGAGCCAGGGGAATTTGAGATTTAATTGCTAACCCCTGATGAATTATTTTCTATTGAAATATAATAAATAACTGAAAAGGCAAGGGAGTTCCAAAAAGAACATTATTTATATAAAAACTTTTGAACATGAAAAACTGAGAAATTATGGATAGCACTTCAAAACATTGAGCCATTGAAGAATTTCTATGATAGCCAGGAAACCAAGTTATGGAAACCAAGAATATGAGACAACTAAATAGTTCAAGACTGTCAAAAAAAAAAGTGCACCAAATCTGTAGTTTTTCCCTTTAAAAAAATTAAGTTATATTCAAAGTATTTCCTAGGACATGCTGATTTGGAAGAAACAGATTGCAGGGAAAATATTATTTTTTACTTAAAAGATTTATATAGCCACATTAATAAATCAATAAAGTTTCTTCCAACAGTTGAAATTTCTCTGCTTTAATGATTGGAATCTTAAGGAATCTCTAGTGAAAGAAAAGAAAAGCCAATCTGCCACTCAATAATTGAAAAAGCATTAACAAAAACACTGAAATTCATTTTAGACTTCAACGAGCAGAACCAATAAAAATAGATAAAGAAAAAGTTGGAGTGGTAATATGTTTTATCTTCCAAGGCTCAGAATTTTACAAGGACAATGACTATTGCTTGGAGAAAAGATTGTGACAAAACTAGATAAAATGTTAAAAACCAGTGGCAGTCTGCTGACAACAAAGGTGCAGTTTGCCATGATTTCTCAGCTTAAATCTATGGCACTGAACATGAGAAAAGCTAAACACAAAAAAAGTGATGCCTTTGAACTGTGGTACCATTGATTTGGTTCACAAGAAAATAAACTGTTAGATAAAATAAAACCAGTCTTCTCTCGAAACACTGCTAATGATGTTAAACTTATATATTTGGGATACAATGAAGGCAAGAGTCATTGGAAAAGATTTGGACTGTTGAAAAAAAACGAAGACAATTGAAAAGAATTTGACAGAAGACATAGTGTCAGAATACTACCACAGATGTAATAAGCAAGAGCTTACAAAAACACTGTCAACATAAAGAGTATTCTCTTTCTTTCTTTCTTTCTTTCTTTCTTTCTTTCTTTCTTTCTTTCTTTCTTTCTTTTTTCTTTCTCTCTTTCTATCTTTCTTTTGTTATTTTTATAAATAACAAAAAGCAGTGATCATACCTAATACTCAAAAAGAGTTTTAAATATTCGTAGAGGGACCAAAAACACACAATATTTTGTGTTGAATTATTTAATTTTAAGAAATAAGTATATTTCAATTTTTTAACACTTGGAGTCATTGTTCCTTCAAAATAAAAGCCGTTACAGATAAACAGTCTTGGATGGATGAGGTCCATTAGAGTCATGAAGAATAAGAAATGCGTTAATGACTAATAAGCACTAGTCAGATGTGAAAATCAGTATACATACGTAAAGAGACAGAGACATCTACACATTACTGGATATTGGATCTGTCTGATGTGTGCCAAAAAGACTGTCCTACTATTTTTAAAATTCAAATTAATATTAATATGTAAAATATAATAGTGATGTGTGAAAATAGCATTGCATAACTTAAAATTTATCTTGAAATATTAATATCATAATTAGGGGAGTAAAATCTGTTTAATGAGTTAATGAGAAAAGTGTTCATAAGAACATAGTCAGGAGTTTTATATTTCAAGAAGGAATTATTCCAAAGTCTTTTTTCGTTTCTTCTAAAAACAGAATCTGTAATTGGTTTCCAAGAAAGATTGAAAAGATGTTATACTGGTTAAATTAAAAAAGATAAAGTTGAATTTAAGCCAAGAATTGTTAAGAAAACTGGATGAGATTTTGACAGATTTTATCTTTACAACTGTAAGTAGTTATTCTTCCCTATCTTATTCCCCACAAAATGTACGTGCTATCATCCCTTTCCCCCATCATTCTCAATTTTGAATAACTTTGTTTTTGAAAAGCTGCAATTACAGAAGTTACCAATAATAAGAATCAACACAGCTGTGCCTGGAGCTGTTCCATCCCATAATCACCTGTCATGCGTGCTAATTCCAGCTATGATTAAAGCCCATGCTTTCCAGGAAAGATGGCCAACACCATTGTCAGAAGTGTCATTGTTTAATCCAATAGACCTGAGCTTGTCTGTACCTGCTTCCAATATCTTTTCTGTCAGCTGGAATTATAGGTGGCGTTCATACTTCGAAGGATCATGTTATTTGTTTGTTTGCTTTATTAAAAAAAGTTCTGGTCCAGTTTTTCAACAAGAAATTAAAGAAAATGGTATTATGTTACACAAAGTTTTGTCATACCCTCCCTCATGTACTATTACTTCTAGCTCGCCCTGTTTGTTCCCCAAGCCCAAACAGGCTCTAGAGCAAATGAAGAAACACAATAACTTTTGTTTAAAGGTGCAAAAAGCTTTTGTTTACTACATTTAAAAATTAGCTACATTCAGTTACTTTCCTGAAACAGCCTCTGCACCCACCCACCGAGCCTCGTTCTTTGTCATCCTACGATTAATGGATTGTGAGAAATAGCATGCAGCTTAGAAAGACCCAGCAAATGTTTATTTCCTTTTGATATTTTTATAGTAAGCAACATAGATTCTGACAAATAAAATAAGAGTCTTTATTTGTTCATCACTTCCGAAGCTTTATATTGTATATTAGTTCCAGATATACAAATTCTTAACAATGAAGCAATAAAGTTATGGTAAATCTGTTCCATAGGTTCATTTATCCCTGAAGGACTTTTGATTTTCTATTTTTTATTTGTGGGATGTATTACTTTAATCTGTTTGTTTTAATACACTGAAATAAAGAGAAAATAATACCAAAAGAAGGAAAACAAACAGAATGAAATAAAATAGTTCCATTTTTAAACATAGCATTAAATCTTCATCAGACCAGCTAATTCTGATAACTTTTTCCATTACATCATTCGATAGCACAGTGTGGAAATTTGTCTGTGGCATCATAAAGAAAGAATCTTTTGCTATGTTCCATTGTTTTTCAGAATGGACAAAAGGAAAGGGAAAAATAGCTATTTAAAACATTTGTTATCATATAAAAAAAGTTCAACATTTTCTAATTTTCATTCCTTTGATCATTTAATTCTAAGGTAAGTATACAAAAGTTGATATTTTATTTTTTTAAAAAAATTTAAAAGTAATAGTTTTCATTATTCAATTTTTTTTCTTTTTCTTTTTCTACATGAAATAGGTCTTTAAGGTAAATAGGAAATATAGAGAAGGGGATTTTTTTTAAAAAAATCTTGATCTCCTTCTCATTTGCCAGCTTGTGATAACCAGACCTTTGTGGGAGTTGAAATTCTGATAAAGGAAAAGCTGGAATTTGATGACATCAGTGCCTAAGCATTAAGGAGTCTCTTGCTCTCTGGTGCTAATGAATAAACTGTCAGTTATCACAGGTGACAAAGTTAATAGAATTAGCAAAAAATTAATTAAAACAAAGAGTAAGAAGGAATTTTTGTTGCTAATTTATTTCATAAACTTTGGTGCTATACAAACATGTGTTTGCTTTGATGAAAGCTATTTCATTTTTTAATTCTGAGCGAACATGCAAGGTGGATCTGCTGCACAAATGGATAAAGCAATTTTAGGAATACCAGATATTAGCTACAAAACTCCACATGACCATTAGATGAAAGCAAGTCCTGATCTGGTAGTCCTAGCAATTTGTTTCAGCTGGCATTATGAAATGAGACATTTGGTTGGCTGGCTGGCTGGCTGATTGGTTGGTTGATTCAATTTTGAGACCAACTAATTCCACAAGACTCTGCACAGCTCACATCATTAAAAGTAAGCAAGCACTAAACGAATAGGAGCAAAGATCATATGTATTCATATGAAAGTAAAATTCTACTAGGAATTGATGCTATCCTACTCCAGAATGGGGAATCCAACAAGTTTTCAACAACTTTTTGAAAATTGACATAGGAACAAAATGGATCGTTGAGGGGATGCTGGTTCAGAGCCAGATGCCACAACAAAGAAGGCATATTTCCTAAGTTACAATAGAGAGTGTTATGTCCCGAGCCTTGCAAACGGCTCGGGCGTTTGCAGGCAGTCCCGGGCAGGTGCAAAGCTGCCCGGGACCAGACAGACTGTCGCCAGCGCCATGCGCATGCGCGGGTGCTGGCGCGGGAAAAGTAACACAATTACCCGGGAGTTGCCTATATAAGAGGCTGCGAGCGTTTGGGAAGCCATGAAGCCATCTACTTGTAAGCTGAATGCAGAATAAAGAAAACTGAGAACTCCAACTGCTTCTCGTGTCTGCTTTGCGCCAAGGACTCAACACTGGCGACGAAGGTGGGATTGCCTTACACCGCCTGGAAAGGAAGAAGTGTAAGCTTACCCAAGTGAGTCCTGAGCGGCGGAACGGCGTCGACTCGGCAGCTACCCGCCAATCCAGTGCGCATTCGGGGGTAGGCTGGCTGATAGACCCGTCTCCTGAAGATGGCGAAAATCGGAAGGCTTTCGGAGTTCGACGTCTCACATCCAGAGCGGTGGGAGTCATACGTAGCCAGGGTGGAGAACTACTTCAAGGCAAACCAAGTGAGGGAAGAGAGCTTGAAGGCTGCCACCCTGCTTTGTGTTTGCGGTCAAGACGCCTTCGACATCGCAGAAAACCTTGCAGCACCTGTTCCAGTAGAGTCTGTCAGCTACGCAGATCTGAAGAAGCTACTGAAGGAGCACTTCCACCCCAAGATGTCCGTCATCGCATGGCGCCACACCTTCGAGCAGAGGGATCAACGGCCCGGTGAGTCGGCCAAAGAATTCATCGCCGCATTACGGAAGGCCGCCAAGCACTGCGAGTTCAAAGACCTCGAAGAACGACTGAGGGACCGATTCGTGTGCGGGTTAAGGCATCGAGATCTACAACAGAGACTTTTCGCTAAAGAAGAATTGTCCTACCAAGATGCCTTAAGGGAAGTCACCGCAGAAGAAGCAGCAGGCGGCGCTGTCAAGAACATGCGGCCGATCAGAAACAGTCCAGAGGTTGCATCCGTGCACCAGGAAGACGTCCAAAGAAACTCCGAGGAGGATCCGGACGAGGAAGTCGACCGTCTCCACCCCACGAAGGAAGAAAACAGAAGGGAAGCTCTTCAGCTCCGCTCAAGTGCATCGGCTGTGGAGGTCGCCACAGGAGAACCGACTGCAAGTTCCGCTCCGCTACCTGCCGGGCATGCGGCAAACAAGGACACATTGCAGCTGTGTGTCTGGGCCGACGAAAGGTACAACCTCAGGAAGAACTGCGCCTGAAAGGTACCAGATTCCCCAGCCAGAATAGGGTAGGGTTTTGCGCTTCGCGAAGAAGCATCCTTAGGACAGGCACACACAAGCCCATTAAGAAAAGCTGTCACTCAAGGTGAAGCTACAAGGGGTTCCATTATCTATGGAACTAGACACAGGGTCTGCCCTTTCAATCATCTCCTTGCATACATTTAGGAAGATTTGTTCCGGTAGTGGAACTCAGGCCAAGTTAAGGCCTTCTGACATTGTGTTAACAGATTTTCAAAATTCAAGAGTGTGTGTTAAGGGGGAGGCCACCCTTAACGTGCAATACAAGAGTTTTGAAGGTCCACTAGACTTATTAGTAGTAGGGGGTGAACGAACGAGTCTCATAGGACTCGATTGGTTTGAGGCCCTGGGGATACACGTCACAGGACTCAACAGCTTACAAACACTCGACCTACAGGAAGTCTGCAAAGAATTTGCAGATGTTTTCAGCCCCCAGCTGGGCACATTCAAAGGACCCCCTGTGTCCTTAAAGCTAGACCCCACTGTCACGCCCATTAGAATTAAAGCAAGAAGGGTCCCTTTTGCTTTAAAGAGTAAAATTGACACTGAGTTAGACAAACTGATCCAACAGGGAATTCTAGAACCTGTTGATTCCAGTCCTTGGGAGACCCCCATTGTCACGCCTCTAAAGGCAAATGGGGACATTCGCATTTGTGCTGATTACAAATGCACTCTTAATAAGGCATTGCAGCAACATGCCTATCCTGTTCCTGTGGTCAGTCATATTCTGGCCTCCCTCAAGGGGGGGCGCGTTTTTGCAAAGCTTGACCTAGCTCAAGCATATCAACAGCTGCCTGTTGATGATGATGCTGCTATAGCTCAGACTATTGTGACCCACAGAGGGGCCTTTAAAGTAAAAAGGCTACAGTTTGGAGTGAATGTCGCTCCTGGGATCTTCCAAAGCGTAATGGAAAACACACTACGAGGTATACCAGGGGTTTGCCCCTACTTTGATGATGTCTTAATTGCAGGAGACTCCACACACATTCTAGCTGAAAGGCTAAGGGCTGTTCTGTTAAGATTCAGGAAATCAGGCCTCAAGCTCAAAAAAGACAAATGCAAGATTGGGGTGCCTTCTACTGAATTTCTGGGGTTCAAAATTGATGCTGCTGGGATTCACCCTGCTGAATCCAAACTGACTGCTATTTTAGAAGCACCTAGGCCAAAGTCCAAGGCCGAACTTCAGGCCTTCCTGGGCCTCCTGAATTTCTACAATTCTTTTCTTCCACAAAAAGCTAGTGTAGCTGAGCCTCTTCACAGGCTACTAGACAAGCAAGCAGTGTGGCAGTGGTCACAAACGCATGAGGGTTGTTTTAACAAAGTCAAGGCTTTGCTCACTCCTAACAGTGTACTTGCACATTTCAACGAGTCCCTCCCTGTGTGCATCGCTTGTGATGCGTCTTCTTACGGGGTTGGAGCTGTCCTGAGACACCTCAGGTCTGATGGAACTCAGGTTCCTGTTGCATATTACTCCAGAACATTGTCTTCTGCTGAGCGCAACTACGCTCAGATAGACAGGGAGGCTCTGGCTGTTGTTGCTGGAATTAAAAAATTCCATGACTTTCTATATGGCAGGCACTTCACGGTCTTCACTGACCATAAGCCTCTGCTGGGACTGTTTACCACACGTAAGCAGACTCCCCAAATCATTTCCCCTAGAATGCTTAGGTGGTCTATTTTTTTGTCTGCATATGATTTTTCCTTACTCCACAAGCCTGGAAAAGAAATGGGCCATGCTGATGGCCTCAGTAGATTGCCTCTGCCAGTAGTAGAAGCTGACCCTGCGCCAGCTGTCAACATTCTATCAATCCAAGCTTTGCCCGAGCTCCCTCTTAGTGCCAGGGATGTTGCCGCTGAAACAGGTACAGATCACACACTTTCACGTGTCCGTTCCTGAGTTTTGTCTGGTTGGCCTGAGCACTGCCCTAGTCCTGAGTTTCAGAGTTTCAGGTCCAAAAGGAACGAGCTGTCCCTTTCTCAGGGTTGTCTGCTTTGGGGAAACAGAGTTGTCATTCCCACCTCAATGAGGACTAGGGTCTTAGAATCCCTCCACGAGGGTCATCCTGGCATTGTTCGTATGAAGGCTCTTGCGCGCAGCCACTTGTGGTGGCCTGGTTTAGATAAAGATATTGAGGCTAAGGTGCATGCATGCCACCTGTGCCAACGATCTCGCCCAGAGATGCCCCAAGCTCCCGTGCATAGATGGGAGGAAACACAGTCCCCATGGTCTAGGGTGCACATTGACTACGCTGGACCCTTTCAGGGCCAGTTCTTCTTGGTCCTTGTTGACAGCCATTCGAAATGGCTTGAGGTTGTACCTGTCTCATCTACCACCACTGCAAAGACTATTCAGGTACTGAGGGGGATTTTTGCTGCACACGGGCTGCCAGATGTCATTGTGTCCGACAACGGCCCTCAATTCACTTCCTCCGAATTCCAAGCTTTCTTACAGGCAAACATGATTCGTCATGCCATGTCTGCACCCTTCCACCCGTCCACCAACGGTATGGCTGAACGTATGGTGCGCATCACAAAGGACGCATTGAAAAGACTCACCTACGGGGACTGGCATCACAGGTTGGCTGACTTTCTCCTTTCTTATCGCACCACACCGTCCACTTCTACAGGGAGAAGCCCAGCTGAACTTCGTTGGGGGCGTCAACTTACTACTAAACTTGACCGGTTGCATCCGGACAGACTGCCTTCATCTACCTCACATCCTAGGGCACCTAGACAACTACTTGTGGGTGCCCCGGTTTGGGCTCGCAATTACGGGCCTGGTCATACATGGGTCCCCGCTTCTATTTCCAGGGTCACAGGCCCTCTCTCCTACGAGGTAGCCCTGGACAACGGTCGTGTCCTGCGTCGGCACATCGACCAACTCCGCCCTAGGCGGGACCTTTCAGATGAGACTCCTGGGTTTTTTCCAGGGGGGGAGGGGGACCCTTTGGAGCAAAGGGAAGGGCACGAGCTGCTGCCCATCTCCACTGATGGAGCCACAAACGGCCCATCCCAGGGTTCCGCGAGAGCTCCGAACAAGAATTCTATGAGCCTACCCAACTACCAGGCATCCATGCCTACTCCAGCCAGGGAGTCACCCCGGGGGCATACTCACTTTCCACACACATCACACAGCACTCCAGTCACGGAGGATACCCGGGGGCATCCCAACAAATCATTCCCCGCAAGAGAGCTGGCACACAATCCCCAAAGTTGGCCTGACCTTACCCCAAATCCTACAGGGGGTCAAACATACAGGGAGGTGGTCGAGGAACCAAGTCCCGACTACAACACCTCTAGCCCAAATCAGGGAGTAACTGAGTTTTGGGAAAGTACAGAAACCCACACAAGCCCGGACACAGAACGGGGTTCAGGGAATGGACAGCCTCCTGACAGGTCTTGGACGGACCTAGGAGGTTCAACAGAGACGCCCAGCAGTGGCTATCACTTCAAGGGGCCCGAGGGTCTACAGCTAGGCAGGTCAACCAGGTCACAAAGTGACAGAAGCCCTGGCCTGACGAGCCCGGTGGGCGAGCAAGCAGGCCAGGCATCGGGGCACAGTCCTTGGAAGGCACCAAGGCAAAATAAGGAGAACAGGCTCACATCTCCCTCCAGTCAGGGAACTCATGCTAGTAACCCAGAGCTGAGAAGGTCACAGAGAGCAAAGAAATCTCCTAAGTACCTAGAGGATTATATAACATTGCTGGCAAGGCAAAAGCCAGCAAACAGTGGGAGCCCTGGGGAACGGAACATTGTATAGAGTAAATGATTATATGTTGGTAATAGTTTTAGCCCGGGGGAAAGGGGTGTTATGTCCCGAGCCTTGCAAACGGCTCGGGCGTTTGCAGGCAGTCCCGGGCAGGTGCAAAGCTGCCCGGGACCAGACAGGCTGTCGCCAGCGCCATGCGCATGCGCGGGTGCTGGCACGGGAAAAGTAACACAATTACCCGGGAGTTGCCTATATAAGAGGCTGCGAGCGTTTGGGAAGCCATGAAGCCATCTACTTGTAAGCTGAACGCAGAATAAAGAAAACTGAGAACTCCAACTGCTTCTCGTGTCTGCTTTGCGCCAAGGACTCAACAGAGAGCATGCACACTCATTCTGCTTGACATTACAGGATAGGTAGAAACTACTGGAAAAACTATTTGTGATGGACAACGCTGGTGTCTGGCTTTCTTAAAACAAATTAATGCTTCATTAAATTTTGCCAAGCACAGGGTAGGCTATTTGATATCTGCTTCCGGCAGCAAAATATTTAAGGTCAGCTTTGGAAGTGGAATGTGGTTGTTAGTTGTTCCACTTGGGGATATAACAGTTATAATCCAGGGCTTGCCATCCAGGACTTCCAAAGATGTTTTGTGCAACTCTTGGAATCTTTCCAGTTGCATCACCAATTTTCAGAAGCACAATGGCTAAAACCAACAATGCAATTCCCATCCCATTTTGTGGTGGAAAAGAAAAATGGCAGTATTTTCCCTAAAACAGCTTGTTTCAACTTGCCCCACAAAATAATCCAGAAAATTCTGCTCAAATGTGTGACATAACTCTAGTCACTCTCATTGCTCTACTACCAGCAGCCATTTTCCCTCTAACCCAAAAGCCAAGTTTGGTTCTGAAAGGTTGCCTGCCTCTACTTTAGTCTAGGTGAGAAAAAAATGTAAAACTAGACCCAAATAATTCTTATTTTCTCAAGTTAATTTTATTTTCACTAATTTTATATTACGCTAATAATATATTTATATACACAGCCTATCGTGATCTTTTTCCATAAAGCTTTCTAAAACAACTCATTTCCTCCCAAATGTTTTATACTTGCACTCTTCTTATGGATTTATTTTACATGGGAGCTTTTATGCTCCTACTAGGAAGATTTCAATTTCCAGAGTGGAACTGCTCATTTGAAGACATATTAAACATCTGTTTCTACCACTGTGCATAATCTCTTGCAATTTGTTTCCCTTCGGAAGTATCTTTAAATCTGAATGAACATGTCGGTTATATCTGTCATGGCAGTGACACTTTAATACTAAGGACTTAGTATTATTTTATAAATCAGTTTTGGTTAATAACACAGGTGACCAGCCTCCCCAAAAGGTTTTTCATGTGTGAAAGGTACAGTATGAGTAAGTGGAAGCAATAGTAGCATCAAACAGCATCTCATTTTATTCTTCTATTCTGCCCTTCACTGTGTACTAAATGGGAGCTTTTATCTTTTTTCTTTTCAATTGAAAAAACCAAAGCCATTTATGATGAACAGTGCCTTCAAATGTGTGTGCATGCATGCATGTGCAGCTTAATTAGCCTTTGATGTTTCCTTAGCTTAAGGAAAAAAAACCCTAGAAAAACAATCTCTTGATCTTCAGAATTACCCATGATATTCCCTACTGGATCAAGGGGCTGAAGGAAATGAAAAATGCAGATTGCTTTATTATAATTTATTTCAAATGTGTGTTTATGTAAATCCAAAAAAAAGGAGAAAGAATAAAAATGAGTGACAAAAAACCTTCCTTCAATATTACAGTTTTAAAAATTGACTTAAAGACACATGTGCCTTCAGTCTTTCAATAACTAATCCACAGTTTTATCAAGCAGGAAGTGAAGGTACTCTTTCCCTGACTGATGGCAAAGGTGTGGGTGGGTGGTGGTACGGCTTTGCTTAAGAGGTAGAATATGCAAATCTGTCATAAAACCAAGATTGCCCAGTTTGTTAGATATAGCTGTAAGATGATTCCTTTCTATTTTGTGTATGATTATACAACGTGTGCTGAAAGCATTTAGAAAAAGTTAACTGCATTCTGACTGATTCATGTCCTTAACATGGAGTTGCTGGTTCACATTGTTTCTATTCTAGAAAACAGAATAATCAACTAATAAATCTGATTTGATTTAATAATCAAATATATAAATTAAAAAAATCTATCCATCCATCCTCTATCAAATAACTATAATAAAACTGGCCAACACTCTCCCACACATCAGTGTCTCACCTTGCTCAGTTCCATCCTCATTCCCACAAGCATTCCATGCAATGATTGTGGGAAGTATTGGCTCTTCAGGTCTTCTAAAACGGGGGTCCCCAACCCCCAGTCCGGGGACCAGTACCACGCTGTGGCAGGCCAGCAACTGGGCCACACAAACAAAGCCCCATCTGCGAGATGCAGGCAGCACACATAACCACGCACCCTCCGGTCCGCGGAAAAAACCTTTCCATGGAACCCTTCCCTGGTGCCCAAAAGGTTGGGGACCCCTGTTCTAGAAGACCAGGAAGGTAGTATGCTCAATCTCTGCAGAAAGGGTATTTCCCAGAGCAGAGAAAGAAGATGTGCTTTCTAGTCACTGCTAGGTGACAACATGTAAGGGAAGGGACCTAGAGTAAACCTATCTTATTTCTCTGATGAGCAAAGCAGATTCTGTTAAAGAGAGGAGGTCTTACAAATATCATGCTCCCATGTCACTTAGGGCTTTAAAGGTATCTTGAAGCCAGTGCAGCCCAGGCAACAGCAGCATAATGCATGCAAATGATAGAACGCCCAGAACTATGTGCACTACTGCATTCCAGATTGTCTTCGAGAAGATTGAAGACCATCTGGAGTGAACTGTAGCAATCCAACTGGGAAGCAACTAGGATATGTGTGACTATGAGCATAACCTCCTAGATCAGGAATGGCTGCAACTAGCACACAAGATCAATCTGTGGAAGACCACCACCACCCGCCCATTATTGGTGTCACTTTGATCAGGCAAGCATGGCTGCCTTTTTTAAAAAAAATTTTTACCTCCCCTGCATATACTCCTAGCTATAATATTTGCAAAGAAATTGGGCACTATGGCAGTATATTAATACCACTCTACAATGCCTTGGTAAGGCCACACTTGGAATACTTCATCTAGTTTTGGTCACCACGATGTAAAAAAGATGTTGAGACTCTAGAAAGAGTACAAAGAAGAGCAACAAAGATGATTAGGGGACTGGAGGCTAAAGCATATAAGAAAAGGCTGCTGGAATTGGGTATGTCTAGTTTAATGAAGAGAAGGACAAGGGGGGACATGATAGCAGTATTCCAATACTGCTGCCACAAAGAAGAGGGAGTCAAGCTATTTTCCAAGGCGCCTGAAAGCAGGACAAGAAGCAACAGATAAAACTAAACAGGGAGAGAAACAACCTAGAACTAAGGAGAAATTTCCTGACAGTTAGAGCAATTAACCAGTGAATGTTCCAACACTGGAAGTTTTTAAGAAGAGAGTGGACAGCCATTTGTCCGAAATGGTATAGGGTTACCTGCCTGAGCAGGGGGTTGGACAATGACCTCCAAGGTCCCTTCCAACAACATCATCATCATCATCATCATCATCATCATCATCATCATCATCATTATTATTATTATTATTATTATTATTATTATTATTATTATATTCTACTGTATTAATAGCTGCACCTTTGAATTTGTATATTATATTTTTAGCTCTCAAACATACTTTCATATTTTTCCTTCTATATTGTTTGTTTCAATTATGAACTCATTCTTATCTTTTCCCCACTGTTGACCAGAGCTAAAACTATTCTTTCTAGGCTGGTTTCTCTGTTCTCTACGTCTCCGTAAAATCAGTTAGTGCTGGCAATGCCTTCAGGAAGCCACATGGATGGACAGTCATTTGAGCATTGGCAGGAAAGCAGCAGCCTCTTCCTCTGTTCACACTTCACACACCTATACAAACAGAAGCCAGGGTAAGTGGGATGGGGAGGCTTATAACTGCTGAAAATTAACATAACAATGAAGGCTTTCAAGTATTATCACTAATGACACCTTGCAAAAACAAAAGCATTTTATTCTTTCTTCTATTTTGCAAGATTCCTAACAATTTACGGTAAACTGAATCATTGGTTCTGCTTCTTGAGGGAACATTTTGATACACATCTGATAGCTCCACAAGGCCTCTGCTATTGTGTATTCCCATTGCTCTTGGGAGTACTTGATTATAGCATTTGTTATGTCATACTGACACTCTGGAAGATATTATATCTCTCAGGGGGGTTTTAAGCAAAAGACAGAAGAGATAAACAGATCAGTTACTGGATACAACCGGCATATAAATTAGATTGGTTTAACAATATTTGTGTTTATTATGCATGCATAATAAACCAGGAAGCAAATGACACAGTTTCAGGAATGCTCAGTACATTATTTGGTACTTGATTAAAAGTTTCAAATATTAACTTGAGTTCATGTTTTATTGTTAACTAGACTGAACAACTGGGAAGAAAAAAGGTAAAGGTAAATGTGAATGTATTTCGTCAATTTCTTTTGAGCGTCACCTGCATCTTGACTGAAGCATGACTTCATTTTCTACTGATACAGTCCAAGATGGAGAGTTGAGACAGAGCTACAGTAAGAATTTTTTAAAAATAAATTCTTCAAGAGCAGGTAATAGTTGAGCCAATTTTCCTCAAAGCTATCAGTGCCTGCAAAAGAAAAGAAAGAGAAAAATCTCCTAGAAAAGATTTTGTTTATGTTAGCTAGAATAGAATAGAGCTGGAAGAGACCTTGGAGGTCTTCTAGTCCAGTCCCCTGCTCAAGCAGGAGAACCTATACCATCTCAGACAAGTGACTGTCTCACCTCTGTTTTAAAATCTCCAGTGATTGAGCTCCCATGATTTCTGGGAACAAGCTATTCCACTGGTTAATTGTACTCACAGTCAGGAATTCCAGGTTGCTTCTCCCTTTGATCTGTTTCCAACCATTGTTTCTTGTCCTGTCCTCTGATGCTTTGGTGAATAATGTCACCCTCTCTTCTTTGTGGCAGCCCCTCAAAATACTGGAGTACTGCTATCATGTCTCCCCTATCTCTTCTTTTCTTTAGACTAGCCAAACCCAAGTCCTGCAGATGTTCTTTGTATGTTTTAGTCTCCAGGCCTTTGATCATCTTAGTTGCTCTTCTCTGAATTTTTTCCAAACCCTCAACATCTTTTTTTGTAATATACAGTATTCCAGGTATCGTCTTACTAGGGTTTTATAAGGCAGTACTAATACCTTGCATGATCTTGATTCTATACAACCCAGGTTGTAGGTTTTTTGGCTGCTGTGAGAGATCCCTCTCACAGTTACTGTTTTTAAGCAGGTCTCGCTCAATCTGTACTTGTACCTTTGATTTTTCCTACCTAAATGTAAAACTTTGATTTTCTCCATATTGAAATTCATTTTGTTGTTCAAGTTTGTCAAGATCTTTTTGGATCATGAGTTTGTCTTCTGGGGTGTTGGTTACTTCTGCCAGTTTGGTGTCATCTGCAAATCTGATGGGTTTCCCTTCAATTCCTTCATTTAAGTCATTGATGAAGATATTGAAGAGTACTGGGCCTAAGATGGAACCTTGTGGTATCCCACTGCTTATTTCTCTCCATGTGGATGTAGTGCTGTTGACGATTACTCATTGAATGTGGTTTGCCAGCCACCTATAGATCCATCTGTTGGTGATGTTGTCTATCCCTTTTCTAGCTTACCAAGGAGTAGGTTGTGGTCTACTTTATCAAATGCCTTACTGAAGTCTATTTATACTACATCCACAGGTTTTTGCTGGTCTATTAGTTTATTCACTTTGTCAAAGAATGAAATAAGATTGGTTTGGCATATCTGTTTTTAACAAGCCTATACTGGCTACTAGTTACAACTTTTTTGCTTCTAGTTGTTCTCAGATCTGTTTTTTGATTATCTTTTCTCAGATCTTCCCAGGTATTGATGTTAAATTGATTGGTCTGTAGTTTCCTGGGTCTGTTCTTTTTTTTCCTTTCTTCATCAAGGTCAGATAGGTGTTCTCTTACCATTTTCTTGCTTATTTTAATTTTTGTTTCTAGTATGTCTTTTGCAGTGGTTTTTTTTGGTATGTTGGGCTATAGTTTCTTTTTATGTGAAAACTGATGCAAAGTATGAGTTAAACAGCTCTGCTTTCTCCCTGTTGCCTGTTATTTCCTTGCCATCTTGTCTCTTTAGTGGACCTACAGTTTCCTTGATTTTTGTTGTTGTTAGTATGTTGGAAGACGCTTTTTTTGTTATCCATGATTTGTATTGCAAGTCTTTGTTCATTCTGAACCTTTGCTTTCCTGACTTCATCTTTGCATATTCTGGCTGTTTGCTGATAATCAGCCTTAGTTATGTGCCCTCTTTCCATTTTTTGTGTTTGTCCTTTTTGTCTTTCAGTTTATCAGAGAGATCTTTGTGCAGCCATGCTGGTTTCTTCTTGAATTTCTTGCTTTTCTTTTTCAGTGGTATTGTGCCGGTCTGGGCTTTTATGATTGCATTTTTCAGGGTTTCCCATGCTTCTTGGGTTGTTTTCCCCTTTAGGATTTTCATCCATGGGATTTTTCCTAGGTTCTCTCTGAGTTTGTTAAAGTCAGCTCTTTTGAAGTTCAAGACACTGGCTGGATTGTTTTCTGTTGCTAGTGTTTGCATTATATTTAATTCCAGTATGACATGGTCACTTTTGCCCAAGATTCCAGCAAATTCAACTCCCTCTATCACTTCTTCTCTATTAGTTAGAATTAAATCCAGTATGGCTTTACGTCTAGTTCCCTCTTCCACCTTTTGGATGACAAAGTTGTCAGCTAGATTGGTTAAGAATCTGTTTGATCTCCCATTTGCCATAGAGTTTGATATCTGGATAGTTGAAGTCTCCCATTATAATGTGGTATGCTTCCTACATACATTTGTCACCTGGTTGGCAAAGAATTCATCTAGTTCTTCTGATTGGTTGGGTGGGCTGTAATATACACCTATGGTATTGTGGTTTTTTTTTTCTTTTATATTGACCTATATACATTCTGGAGAGATTTTATCTTGGATCATGTGCATTTCTATAGATATGTAGTGTTCTCTTACATATAGTGTAACCCCCCTTCTTCTTTTTTTAGACCTGTTTCTTTTGAACAATTTGTATCCATCCATCAGTCCATTCCATTCATGGGTTTCATCCCACCAGGTTTCTGTAATGCCAACTATGTCATACCTTCCCTCGTGTACTATTGCTTCTAGTTCACCCTGTTTGTTCCCCAGGCTTTGAGCATTTGTATATAAGCATTTAAAACTTTTATGCCTATTCATGGGCATGTTTACTTTTTTGTCAACAGTTCCCATTTTTGTTCATTGACTTTGTTGCTTCTTTCACCCACAATTCCTTATGAATTCTCACACCTTCCCTTTATGCAGCTCCATTTGCATTGCCCTCCAGATAGTTTGTTCTTCAGATCCTCAGATCTAGAAAAGCATATTAGAACTACAAGATTAATAAGTCAGAACTTTCTACAAAGTTGAAAATATATTGGAACTGAGCAAGCATCTTCAGAACAATTTAATATTTTAAAATACTTTACTAAGCTTTGTTTTTTATTTGTTTAAATCTCTTTTGCACATTTTAATCAGATTGTAACAGTCATTTTCTTAATAATAGTGCAGCATCAGAAATTTTCTGGGTTATATTTTTATTGTGAGTAGATTGAATTGAAATAGAGTGGCATTGTGTTCATCTACACAGCGTAATTAAAGGAGGAAAACTATTAACAGCAAATCTGGAAATAGACCACTCTAATAATAGAATCATAGAGTTGGAAGGGACTTTGGAGGTCAATTAGTCCAACTGTTATAGAATCCATCACAAAAGATGGCTTCTAGCAAAAGAGAACTTATCACTTCTCATGGTAGCCTGTTCCACTGGCAAACAACTCATACAGTCAGAAAGTTCTTCCTGATATTATTTTATTATAGTTTTAAACCTTGATTCATTAAATCTACAAAGAAGAGGTGGTCAAATTATTCTCCGAAGCATCAGAGGACAGGACAAGAAACAATGGCTGGAAACTGATCAAAGAAAGAAGCAACTGGAATTAAGGAGAAAGTTCCTAACAGTGAGGACAATTAACTAGTGGAACAACTTGCCTTCAGAAATCATGGGCACTCCATCTCTGAAGGTTTTTAAGAAAAGACTGGACAGTCATTTGTCTGAGATGGTATAGGTTCTCCTGCTTGAGCGGGGAGGCTGGACTAGAAGACCTCCAAGGTCCCTTCCAGCTCTATTCTATTCTATTCTATTCTATTCTATTCTATTCTATTCTATTCTATTCTACATTTTAATCCTGCCATCTGTGGCAATTCAGAATAAGTCCACTCCTTTTCCACATAACAACTGTTCAGATATTTGAAAACTGCTATCATATATCCCACTTAGTTATCTCTTCTGCAGGCTAAATATAACTAGATTCTTTAAACATTTCTTGCAGCCTTGGCATCCAGACTTCTCACCATTTTGATGTCTTTCCTCTGAACTCATTCCAACTTGTCACTGTTCTTTACAATTGTGGTGCTCAGATTCCAAGTTGGATCTGATCAGGACAGAGTAAAGCAATTGCTTCCTGTGATCTGAATTCTGTATTCCTGTTGCACCCTAAGAAAGTAGAAGTCCAGCATTAGTCCAAAAGATATGTTATCTTGGTTGACCCTAGTATTTCATTTCACTATAAATTTCTTCCTATGCAGTTCTTTCCTACCAATTGTCTATCACTTATGCCCCATCCAATTATTCATGTCCTACTGTGATCACTCTGAGAGGGTCCTTTCCTGAGAATCCTCTTAGACTAGCATATGCAAACTAGAGCTGTGCATATTTTTCATCTGAAAAAAATGTGCACAGGAGTTGATGCGGAACACTTTTTTTCAAATAGTGTAACAGCTGCTTTTTCCATGTTTGCACTGCTGTTTGCTATCTCTGTATACACCAGTTCCATACAGCAAATTGTAAGAATAGCAGGTGGTCACTTGGTTTCAGTGTTCTCTATCCTGGTTCATTACTGTTAGCAGCTGCTTCTCTCTATCTAGTGGTAAGATTATGCCTGGTAATTGATTTTAATGAAATATTACAGTATTTTGAATATAATCCATTCCAATCAGTGGAAGCTCGGAACACTTGAATTTCTGTGGCCTTTGGTCTTGATTGTTTTAATGGATCTAATTTTATTTTCCCAAAATATAGTCAAAATCCAGGTGGAAACAATCCCTGCCTATGGTTTGCTATCATGGCATGAAAATTGTGAAAGTTACACGCATAAACAAACAAAGATTTGGAGTGGTCATTCAATCTATGAATATCCAGATGATTTCCTTTCTTTCAACAAGAGTTATGTGACCCACATCGTTTTCATGTTTTCAAAAGAAATAAAAGGATATATCTGAAGTCCTAGACAAAGTCAAGCTTTCAAAGCAGAGAAGACAAAAATGCTATATAGTAATTATTTTCTGCAATTCTCTTGACTGTTCCATGGTCTGTATCACTCCTCTTCCACATAATGTGATTCACTCCCTGTGTCTCCTCACACTTCCCCTTCAAATCAAAAGCTGCAGCTGAATAAACAACTGCTTCCAAAATATGAAGTCTAGTAATCAGCACTTTTTTTCTAAAAAAAAAAAAGGTGCCGGAACTCACACACGTCATACAACCCACCTTGCCTACCCTACAAGGTTCCATCCAAAAAAGGTGCTGGAACTCCATTCTGGGCGTTCTATGAGAAAAAAAGCCCTGCTAGTAATATATCTGAACAATAAAGTGCCCTCAAATTTGTCTTTGAATATGAAGGAATTGTGGATCTGATTATATTTGAATATGAAATTCTTCTGCCTATAGCAAATAAAGGCAAATATACATGTCCCAGGATAATGTTGCAAGTTCCAATCTGAGTCAGTCACCGGGGCCAGCAATTTGTTCTTCCAAGCTTTTGGACTCGTGATAGACCCCATCCTCACGGAATTTTTCAATCTCCATGATATGTGGGCTGTTTTATGCATAGTATTTATGTGGTGCCTGATTGTGTGTAGCTTTTAGTTGTTGACTGGGGTGTTGATGGCCAGCTATTAAGTCATTGATTGTGCTTCCTTGTGCTGCTGGGCCCTCAGCTCCCAAATACCTGGTAATACCTGTTGGTAAATCAGCACTCCTGTTGACTGACAAGGCCCATTCAATAATTTATCTGGCTATTCTTCTCCCTGTATTCCACATATTCCACAACGATATAACACTTTAGCAAATAAATGAAATTCTGAAGAATATATGAAATTGATTACCCAGCAAAGTTCAAAAATTATTAGAAAATATTTCAGACTTTCAGAATGATTAGACTGTCTTTTAACTCAACGGCTTGAACACTGTTGAGAAAAAAAAGAGATGGATATATTTAAGTGGTCCTTTTACGGTGTTAGAGTATTATTTTTCCACAATTTAATAGAAGTGAAATTAAATATAGTAACACCATGTAACATTTCACAGCACATACTCATGGCTAATACAGAATCAGCCATTTGTTCATCAAAGATTATCTGCAACTTCAGTTAGAAGTTTTTTTCTCTTGAAAATGGTTTATTTTGCAAGACAGAAACTTTGGTGATAGGCAGTTTCTTCACTGTCCTAAATTCTGTTCCACTGGGTGGTTTAATTATTAGCTGTTTCTTTGTTGCGACTGGTGTCTAAATGGCCATCATAATGAAGAAGTGATTTCATTTTATTGTTCAAATGCATAACCAGCTTTTCTAATTCACAGCATTCAAGATAGTCTGCGATAGAAATAAAATGCTAGGAAAATTAAAAGAATGGATAAAACCATCAAAATTTACAATGCAGTAAAGGTTATACGTATATGAAAATGCTACATGAAGTTAGGCTGAAAGCAACATAGAGACCTAGAACCTAGACTAAGAGAAAGTTTCATGTCTGAATAATGTAGAATATGTTAATTTTAATAAAATGTTAAAGAATACTTCAGTCATTTTTCAAGTGTTCAGAATTTCTTTTGCTCAAAGTAAAACTGTTTTGAAACCAGTGACACCAGGTGCTACTACTTATGACAGTTCCTAGATCAGGAGGTCCTGCTTATAATCATTTATGCTTTAATCACCTGGTTTTTGGAGTATTGTAATTCGTTGTCATAGAACTCCCTCCCAACCAATCTAGAATGCAGCTGCTCAAGTAGTTCTAGGATCTTCAATGTTCTCCATGCAACACCTCTAGTCTGAGAGCTGCACTGATCATCAGTTTACTTTCAGGTACAATTCAGAGTTGTCACCTTTGAAATCTATATGACTTCAGATCTAAGTATTTATGAGACTGCATTTCTCCATTATAGCAGGATAGGAAATAACAGCAATAACAATTATTATTATTATTGAAGTTCATCACACAGTCAGTCAAATGTTAAAACTGAATTTGGCATTTGTATCCTCCTATCAAGTCCTTCCCAAGATAGGCAGATGTTGCCATTTTGTGTAAATTAAATAAAGACTCAATCATCCAGGCCAAAAGCATCTAAAAAGGTTAAATCATGGCAACTGGACCAAAGTTTGTTAAACTGAGATGCTTCGTTACTCATCCAAATAACTTCTTTAGTCAAAATAAAAAAAAAATTAGGTTAGGCAGAGAGTCAGAGAGACATTAGAATGTACTAAGTTTTGCCATACTACCTCTTTGCCTGAACCATTTCACCTAATACTTTCAGGGCCTATAAGGATTCTGAGAAACTTGGGGGAGAGAATGTTTATCTGAATATTCGCATTACCTTTATTTGTGATAGATCTTTTCCATCTCTCTCTCTCTCTTTCTCTGTTTTTTTTTTTAAAGTTAGAGCCTAGAAATCAGGAAAATGTAAAATATAACTCTTGTAACTTTATGTTAACATGTTTTTGCTACTTTGAAAGAAAATCGATCCAGCTCATCATTTCAAATACATTCTTTTCTGATGGTCCCTTCCCACAAAAGATCTTAGTCTCATACCTACCTATACTCCTTTCTATCTTTTAGCCAAATAGCTTTAAAGATTGACATGTGCCTTTCTTTATGTTTCTAAAAAGCAAATGTGCAAAAACGTTATGTTAGTATGAAACTGGTTCAATTTGCTCTAGTATATTTGAGATTAATCAAACCCTGACTGTGTGGAAAGAAGATAATTAAGCCAATTATATTTTGCAAATCCTTCACCTTTAAATAAACAAATAGAAAATTAAAAGAAAATTGTTTTCTTAATGCTCTTTGGCACTGCTATACACTTATTCATTCTTCATCAACAATATTGATATTTTTGCATACAGTGTGCTGTGTGATTCTCACTAATAGTGACTTCATCATCTTGACTTCCTTTGACTGATCTATGTCTTCTAATAATATTTGCCTGGCAGAACTAATGATAACATTTTCTACAGCAATCTCTGCAGAGAGTACTCCATTGCACACAATCCTGTTCAGTATATAAAATTACCTGACTTTTTCTTGGAATGAAACAGAATAGATTACTCTGAATATTTAACTAGTGAAAATTAAAAATCCAGTCAGAATTCTAATTATTCTTACAGTTGTCATGAACACCATCTGAAAGCTTTCAATTTTAGATAGCTGGAATTTCTAGATAAGTAAAAGGAAACCAACTTACAAAGCTTAGTCAAACTTATTGTATTTTTTTCTATAAAAACTAAAAATCCACACAAACACATACAGCAAAAGGCAGGAATAGACAGGAAACTATTAGAACAAATAACTCCAGTGAATCACAAGAACTACAACTTGTTATGTCCCGAGCCTTGCAAATGGGCTCGGGGCGTTTGCAGGCAGTCCCGGGCAGGTGCAAGCTGCCCGGGACCAGACAGGCTGTCGCCAGCACCTGTGTGCATGCGCGGGTGCTGGCGCGGGAAAAGTAACACATTGACCCGGGAATTGCCTATATAAGAGGCTGGGAGGTTTTGGGCGTTGCTGAAGCCTTCACCTGTAAGCTGAACACAGAATAAAAGAAAACCTGAGAACTACAACTGCTTCTCGCGTCTGCTTTTCGCCAAGGACTCAACACTGGCGACGAAGGTGGGATGCCTTACATCGCCTGGAAAGGAAGAGGTGTAAGCTTACCCAAGTGAGTCCTGAGCGGCGGAACGGCGTTGACTTGGCAGCTACCCGCCAATCCAGTGCGCATTCGGGGGTAGGCTGGCTGATAGACCCGTCTCCTGAAAATGGCAAAAGTCGGAAGGCTTTCGGAATTCGACGTCTCACATCCAGAGCGGTGGGAGTCCTACGTAGCCAGGGTGGAAAATTACCTCAAGGTAAACCAAGTGAGGGAAGATAGCTTGAAGGCTGCCACCCTGCTTTGTGTCTGCGGTCAAGACGCCTTCGAAATCGCAGAGAACCTTGCAGCACCTGTCCCATTAGAGTCTGTCAGCTACGCAGATCTAAAGAAGCTATTGAAGGAGCACTTCCAGCCCAAGATGTCCGTCATCGCATGGCGCCACACCTTCGAGCAGAGGGATCAACGATCCGGAGAGTCGGCCAAAGAATACATCGCTGCATTGAGGAAGGCCGCCAAGCACTGCGAGTTCAAGGACCTCGAAGAACAACTGAGGGACCGATTCGTGTGTGGCTTAAGGCATCGAGATCTACAACAGAGGCTTTTTGCCAAAGAAGACTTGTCCTTCCAAGATGCCTTAAGAGAGTCACCGCAGAAGAAGCAGCAGGCGGCGCCGTCAAAAACATGCGGCCGATCAGGAACAGTCCAGATGTTGCATCCGTGCACCAAGAGGACGTCCAAGGGAACTCCGAGGAGGATCTGGACGAGGAAGTCGACCGTCTCCACCCCACGAAGGAAGGGAATCAGAAAGGAAGCTCTGCAGTTCCCCTCAAGTGCATCGGCTGTGGAGGTCGCCACAGGAGAACCGACTGCAAGTTCCGCTCCGCTATCTGCCGGGCGTGCGGGAAACAAGGACATATTGCAGCTGTGTGTCTGGGCCGACGAAAGGTACAACCTCAGGAAGAACTGCGCCTGAAAGGTACCAGGGTCCCCAGCCAGAATAGGGTAGGTTTTTGCGCTTCGCGAAGAAGCATCTTCAGGACAGGCACACACAAGCCCATCAAGAAAAAGCTGTCACTCAAGGTGAAGCTACAAGGGGTTCCATTAACTATGGAACTAGACACGGGGTCTGCCCTTTCAATCATATCCTTACATACATTTAGGAAGATTTGTTCTGGCAGTGGAACTCAGGCTAAATTAAGGCCTTCTGACATTGTGTTAACAGACTTTCAAAATTCGAGAGTGTGTGTTAAGGGGGAGGCCACCCTTAATGTACAGTATAAGAATTTTGAAGGTCCACTAGACATATTAGTAGTAGGGGGTGAACGAACGAATCTCATAGGACTCGATTGGTTTGAAGCCTTGGGGATACACGTCACGGGGTCAACAGCTTACAAACACTCGACCTACAGGAAGTCTGCAAAGAATTTGCAGATGTCTTCAGCCCCCAGCTGGGCACATTCAAGGGAACTCCTGTGTCCTAAAAACTAGACCCCACTGTCACGCCCATTAGAATTAAAGCAAGAAGGGTCCCTTTTGCTTTAAAGAGTAAAATTGACACTGAGTTAGACAAACTGATCCAACAGGGAATCCTAGAACCTGTTGATTCCAGCCCTTGGGAGACCCCCATTGTCACGCCTCTAAAGGCAAATGGGGACATTCGCATTTGTGCTGACTACAAATGCACTCTTAATAAGGCATTGCAGCAACATGCCTATCCTGTTCCTGTGGTCAGTCATATTCTGGCCTCCCTCAAGGGGGGGCGCGTTTTTGCAAAGCTTGACCTAGCTCAAGCGTATCAACAGCTGCCTGTTGATGATGATGCTGCTATAGCTCAGACTATTGTGACCCACAGGGGAGCCTTTAAGGTAAAAAGGCTACAGTTTGGAGTGAATGTCGCTCCTGGGATTTTCCAAAGCGTAATGGAAAACACACTATGGGGCATACCGGGGGTTTGCCCCTACTTTGATGATGTCTTAATTGCAGGAGACTCCACACACATTCTAGCTGAAAGGCTAAGGGCTGTTCTGTTAAGATTCAGGAAAACAGGCCTCAAGCTCAAAAAAGACAAATGCAAAATTGGGGTGCCTTCTACTGAATTTCTGGGATTCAAAATTGATGCTGCTGGGATTCACCCTGCTGAATCCAAACTAACTGCCATTTTAGAAGCACCTAGGCCAAAGTCTAAGGCCGAACTTCAGGCCTTTCTGGGCCTCCTGAATTTCTACAATTCCTTTCTTCCACATAAAGCTAGTGTAGCTGAGCCTCTTCACAGGCTATTAGACAAACAAGCAGTGTGGCAATGGTCACAAACACATGAGGCTAGTTTCAATGAGGTCAAGGCTTTACTCACTTCTAACAGTGTACTTGCACACTTCAATGAGTCCCTTCCTGTGTGCATCGCTTGTGATGCTTCCCCTTACGGGGTAGGAGCCGTCCTGAGCCACCTCAGGTCTGATGGAACTCAGGTTCCTGTTGCATATTACTCCAGAACACTGTCTTCTGCTGAGCGCAACTACGCTCAGATAGACAGGGAGGCTCTGGCTGTTGTTGCTGGAATTAAAAAATTCCATGATTTCTTGTATGGCAGGCATTTCACGGTCTTCACTGACCATAAGCCTCTGCTGGGACTGTTTACCACACGTAAACAAACTCCCCAAATCATTTCCCCTAGAATGCTTAGGTGGTCTATTTTTCTGTCTGCATATGATTTTTCCTTACTCCACAAGCCTGGGAAAGAAATGGGCCATGCTGATGGCCTCAGTAGATTGCCCCTGCCAGTAGTAGAAGCTGACCCTGCGCCAGCTGTCAACATTCTATCCATCCAAGCCTTGCCCGAGTCCCCTCTGAATGCCAGGGATGTCGCCGCTGAAACAGGCACAGATCACACACTTTCACGTGTCCTTTCTTGGGTTTTGTCTGGATGGCCTGAGCACTGCCCTAGTCCTGAGTTTCAGAGTTTCTGGTCCAAAAGGAACGAGTTGTCCACTTCTCAGGGTTGTCTGCTTTGGGGAAACAGAGTTGTCATTCCCACCTCAATGAGGACTAGGATCTTAGAGTCCCTCCACGAGGGTCATCCTGGCATTGTTCGCATGAAGGCCCTTGCGCGCAGCCACTTGTGGTGGCCTGGTTTAGATAAGGACATTGAGGCTAAGGTGCATGCATGCCACCTGTGCCAGCGCTCTCGCCCAGAGATACCCCAAGCTCCTGTGCATAGATGGGAGGATACATAGTCCCCATGGTCTAGGGTGCACATCGACTACGCTGGGCCCTTTCAGGGCCAGTTCTTCTTGGTCCTTGTTGACAGTCATTCAAAATGGCTTGAGGTTGTACCTGTCTCATCCACCACCACTGCAAAGACTATTCAGGTACTGAGGGGGATTTTTGCTGCACACGGGCTCCCAGATGTCATCGTGTCTGACAACAGCCCTCAATTTACTTCCTCCGAATTCCAAGCTTTCTTACAGGCTAACATGATTCGTCATGCCACGTCTGCACCCTTCCACCCGTCCACCAACGGTATGGCTGAACGCATGGTCCGCATCACAAAGGACGCCTTGAAAAGACTCACCTATGGGGACTGGCATCACAGGTTGGCTGACTTTCTCCTTTCTTACCGCACCACACCGTCCACTTCTACAGGGAGAAGCCCAGCTGAACTTCGCTGGGGGCGCAAACTTACTACGAAGCAGTCTCCGGACAGACTGCCTTCATCTAACTCACATCCTAGGGCACCTAGACAACTACTTGTGGGTGCCCCGGTTTGGACTCGCAATTACGGGCCTGGTCATACATGGGTCCCCGCTTCTATTTCCAGGGTCACAGGTCCTCTATTCTACGAGGTAGCCCTGGACAACGGTCGTGTCCTGCGTCGGCACATCGACCAACTCCGCCCTAGGCGGGATCTTTCAGATGAGACTCCTGAGTCTTTTCCAGGGGGGGAGGAGGACCCTTTAGAGCAAAGGGAGGGGCACGAGCTGCTGCCCACCTCCAATGATGGAGCCACAAACGGCCCATTCCAAGATTCTGCGAGTGCCCCAAACAGGAATTCTAAGAGCCTATCCAACTACCAGGCATTCACGCCTACTCCAGCCAGGGAGTCACCCCGGGGGTACAATCACTATTCATCTGCAGAGCACAGTACTCCAGTCAGGGAGGATACCCGGGAGCATCCCAATAAATCATACCCCGCAAGAGAGCTGGCACATAATTCCCAGAGTTGGCCTGACCTTACCCCAAGTCCTACAGGGGGTCAAACATACGGGGAGGTGGTCGAGGAACCAAGTCCCGACCGCAACACCTCTAGCCCAAATCAGGGAGTAACTGAGTTTTGGGAAGGTACAGAAACCCACACGAGCCCGGACACAGAACGGGGTTTAGGGATTGGACAGGCTCCTGACAGGTCTTGGACAGACCTAGGAGGTTCTACAGAGACGCCCAGGAGTGGCTATCACTTCAAGGGGCCCGAGGGCCTACAACTAGGCAGGTCAACCAGGTCACAAAGTGACAGAAGCCCTGGCCTGACGAGCCCGGTGGGCGAGCAAGCAGGCCAGGCATTGGGGCATAGTCCTTGGAAGGCACCAAGGCAAGATAAGGAGAACAGGTTCACGTCTCCCTTCAGTCAGGATACACCTGTCAGAAACCCAGAGCTGAGAAGGTCACAGAGAGCAAGGAAATCTCCTAAGTACTTAGAGGATTACATAACATTGCTGGCTAAACAAAAGCCAGTAAACAGTAGGAGCACTGGGGAGTAGAACACTGCATCAAGAAATAATTGTATGTTGGTAGTAGTCTTAGCCCGGGGGAAAGGGGTGTTATGTCCCGAGCCTTGCAAACGGGCTCGGGGCATTTGCAGGCAGTCCCGGGCGTGCAAGCTGCCTGGGACCAGACAGGCTGTCGCCAACGCCTGTGCGTATGCACGGGTGCTGGCACTGGAAAAGTAACACATTGACCCGGGAATTGCCTATATAAGAGGCTGGGAGGTTTGGGGCGTTGCTGAAGCCTTCACCTGTAAGCTGAACACAGAATAAAAGAAAACCTGAGAACTACAACTGCTTCTCGCGTCTGCTTTTCGCCAAGGACTCAACACAACTGATACCTAGGCATCAGTAGCAGCAGCCCAAAGTAATAAAGCAACAATAGTGATGTATCCTTTATCAACCAATAATAATAACCCAGTAGATTATACTTTCCCTTGATATCTCCCAAGATATCAAAATACTATTGTATTCACAGCTCTGGACACTGGGATGGCTGTTCTTTCAAATGAAATAATGTCTATCATCACAGACAGGAATGTTGAGATCATGTAATGGTATTAGCAATCATGAAGTAACCATCATTCTGGCAACTTTGAATATAAATGCTAGTGGTAGTAGCTCATGAATTAGAGTTGAGTCTCCAAGTTTTTACAGGATTCTCTTTGTATAATATTCTTGTTGGCTGTCAGTATGGCATCTCTAAATCTCTATCAGGAACAATCTCTGCAGTGTAAGAAAAACATCTAGTTCCTTCTTTCATTTTTCCTATTGATCTCTTTCATTATCTTTTACAATCTCTTGCTATTACAGTTTGTTCATTGTTCTATGTTAGCATGAGAAATCTGCTCAACTTGTCACAGTATTTTGTCTTCAACATTTTTTTTTTATATTGGCTTTGAGAAGTTTCAAACCTGTATGAAGTATTAAGATTTCCTATTGCATGCACTGCTTTTAATAGAACATTTGCAATGTGACTTTTCCCCCAGATATTACTTGCAAACCATTCTCAAATTCTTGAACATAATTTTCAAACAATCTATTTGTAACTGTATGATATCAGTCAATCAATCAACCATCGATAGGATGCTGATGTTAAATGTCTGATTCCTTTCTTTTTTCCAGGAACTTTTAAATCTGTTTAATTATAAATTGTGATTCATTATCATTCATGAATAGCTCCAGAACATTTGTTTTTGCAAGACGTTTTCTTGATACATGTACAATACGCGTGACTGTTGTTAAAGTTATTGGAAAAACCACCAAACATTCTGAACATTGAAAATGTGCCACTACTTTGAATGGTCATTAATGGCCATAAGACAAAAATTACCTATAAATGGTTAAAAAATATAAACTTTGTAAGAAGTTGTAATATCTGAATAATATCAAGTATCAGAATCTACTATTTTTAATACCAAATATAAAAATAGCATTTTATTCTTTTATAATTCCCGTTATTTGGTTAAGTATGAAAAAGTAATTCCTGACTAAGTACGTGTGTGTGTGTGTGTGTGTGAGAGAGAGAGAGAGAGAGAGAGAGAGAGAGAGAGAGAGATGCAGAATTTATACATTTTTAAATAAAATAGTGGAAAATAATTCTAAATTTCATGAAAAAAGTTTTGTCAGTAACAAATTCTATCTCATTTCTCTCTGCATATTATAACAAAAAATACATACACCATTTAAAAAAGTGTTGAAAAGTGATAATCTCACCTTTGGAGCCCATAAGAAGCAAGCAAGATAAAAGTGACCTTAATATTACTTATCCATTATATAAAATCCAATAACCTGCATGACCAATTACTATTCAGTCATTACAGTAAATCCTGCATTGTATCGTTTCCTTTGATGGTGCATTCAGTACTACATGTCCTAATGGAAACTTGCTAACTATTATTTCCCAGGCAATATTCAGGCCTTATCCCTGAAAAGCTTTTTACCTAATCATTACACAATATCCATATTTAGCACCAAGTGCTCCCCTTCTGCTGTTCTGGATAAATTTGATGTAACGTAGGTTGTGAGCAATAATATCCATATTTGTTATTAGATGGATTAGTAATAGTAATAGTAATAATACTGAATTGTTTGTATATGCTATAGTTTTCTCTATTATGTTTTTTGGGTGGACTGACATACTTAATGAAATCTGTGATACTTAATTTAGCTAACTTTATATTTGTAAATTATATAAAAAGTTAAATTCAAATATTAGTCAGTTAAATTAATCTGCATAATATGCCTAGATCGTGGTGAACTATTTTCTTCCTATTTTTAAAAAAGCAATCATGAGCATTTTTGAATGAGAAAAAAAAAACTTGATGTTGCCAGTAGATAAAATGTATTCCTTGTGGAATGTATTCATTATATAAATTGTTTAGATTTGCTCAGGTTTCAGAAATATTTAGGAGGCTAGGACAGTGGTTCTCAACCTTTTTAGTGCCGCGACCCCCAACTGGTCGTAAGTCGAGGACTACCCAACTGGTCGTAATGGAGGACTTTCCCTGCCCGGGAGTGCCGCGCATGTGTGGTGCCGCCCCCTGCGCTGGCCGAGGCCTAGTTGGCAGCGACGGCACAAGGCAACCACTGGCTGGGCCACCAGCTGGCCCCACCCAGGCAGGTAAGGCATCTGCCAGGCCCCATGCGCACCAGAAACCCTCCCTGCGCCCGCCGCTGCCCCACTAGCCTTACCTTGGCTGCCACCCATTCGGGGCGGCGGCAGGCAGGCCCAGGAGCTCCTGGGTGGCCACGGCAAGTGGCAACTACAGCGTAGGTCGACCACTGGCTGGGCCACCAGCTGTCCCAGCCCAGGCAGGTAAGACACCCGCCAGGCCCCACGCATGCCAGAAACCCTCCCTGTGCCCGCCGGCCTCCCACCTCCCACCCCTGGCCCTCTTTTACTTACTTTTAGTAGTTGCTCAGCAGGAAGGGAAGCTTTCCTTGCAGCACCATTTGCAGACTGGGGTTTTTGGCGGTCTCAGCAGGGCAGAGACAGCCTGGACAATTCCTATTGGCTTTCGAATGCCAATAGAATAGAGTCTCTTGAATAGAGTCTATTCTATTGGCTTTCAAAAGCCAATAGAATAAGAGGGAGTAGCACAGCTAAAGAAAAGGGAAAAAATGGCAGACAGCCTTGTTTGGCGACCCCCGTGAAATGGTCATTCGACCCCAAATGGGGTCGTGACCCACAGGTTGAGAACTGCTGGGCTAGGAGGATAGTATAAAAATTAAAATATTGTCAAACTGAAACAAGCAAAATAAATGTTACATGGAATACTTAAGAATGATAGTTAAAATATGATTTACTATTTCCTAAATTAGAAAGTGTTCGTCATAGAGATTGCTTAGCAGTATCATATTGAAAAGAAATTGCCAAGATAAACTATTTAAGGCGGCGTATCTTGAAGGGAAAGAAAGGGATTCCTGGAAAATATTACTGGATCATAGATTCAAAAGCTTTGGGTCTGGAAATGGTGAATAACAAAAGCAAATGGCTATGTGGAAAGAACAGGCAGTGCACTGTTTCTGGACTTTGGCCAGAGTTACTTCATCTAGTTTAATCGGCATGGAGTTTGTATTAACACTTTTCTTTGCACCTGCATTTTGTAATGTGCAGGTCACTACTATTTTAGAACAAATAAAATTACGTATCAAGTATGTTGTTACTTATTACTAGGTAATTTTCCAAATACAGTTCAATCCTAGCACTGAAAAAATGTTAAAATATATGACTTGTGAAGCTGATGCAGACCATAGATCAATCAATATTACAGTTATCATAACTGGCCAGTGTTATTTTCAGCGAAGAAGAATTTGCTTTTGGGGGGAAAAACATAAACCTTAATTGTAAATTGAAAATGGTGGCAAAGTGGATGAAATTACATGTTGCCCTTGGGCCAAATATTATAGTAGTAGTCTAGAGACTGTATAACTTTCAAAATTTTAAATTACTCTAGAGTTATCAAACAGTTCATGCAAAAATAATTTGGAATAGATTACACAGTTTGACCAAAATATTATCCCACAACATCATCTAAGCTTCAATACTGATTTATAATATACTTTGGGGACAAAGCTTTGAAATAAAAAGAGATTTGAGGTACAAATAAAATAACCACTCATTCTAGAAGATGAAAAAAATTGCCATCACTGTGCTACTATAGGAAGAAACTGCACATTATACTATACAAATTAGACTTCTTGTTACTGATAGCAAAATTCTAGGTGGAACACTCAAGATTAGGCTTTCAGGAAACTAACATTTCTTGTAGAGCTATCAAAAAGAATGAATTTTTTTTTCAGTAAAAATTGCTCTTCAAAACTGACAGAGCACATTCTTGACTGCTCAGCATTCAAAACACTGATTTGCTATATATATATATACAATTTCTTAACTTTCAAGAGCTATAGGAAATCTTGTGAAAGAAAAATTGTAGACATACTTTCTGCAACAAAATTAAATGTATTTTTAGCACCACCTACTGACGATTTCTGCATTAATAACCGTTAAAGGAAAGTCTGTTAAATTTTATTTTCACTGAGTGAAAATGTTTTATAATTATATACCGCAGTGAAACAACTATTCTTCCAGCAATAGTGAGTATTTCCATATATCCCCGTATAAGAGAATTGCTGAATTACTGAAACTGGCACCTCAGGGGCACTTTAAAGATTAACACATTGAATTAAAACTTTCACAAATTTAGAGCTCATTGCATTTTTCTATACAGGAAACACTTGCTATTCTGGTACAATAGTTAGTGGAAATTGTAGTGCAGTATTTCTATATTGCTGTCATATTCTATCAGAATCCATCCAGATTAGTGGAGAGAAAACACTATGTTGTTGACTGTAAATGACAATTATAATCCTTTGTCTCCCTCTGCAGGGATTTCACACACGGAATTGAAAATGTAAGTGTCTCCATGTTTCTGAAAGTTTTGTATTCCCTCTTTTCATAACAAAATATTTAACAAAGTTAATGAAATTAATAATGGGAACTTTGGCTTGGGAAGCAAAGAGGCATGTATAGATACTTAGCATCACATAAAACAAGACAGGGACACATCAGATCCAAGAAAGTGTTGGCTGTGTTTTCATGTCACATTAAGCCTCAAGCTAGCAAGTGCTATGTTTTAGAATAGTACATTGTACAAATTCAATTAACACGATTGATTTATGTTCAAGATGTCAAAGCCGCCTTAAAAGCAGATTAATTAAATGTAACCATGGGAAAGTATATAATACAAACACAACCACTAGTTTTCAACAGATAAAGAATTTTAGAAGCCTGTACAAAGTGACTCCGCCATACAGTTACTCCAGAATGAAATGGTTGCACTGATTCATATATACTTATACAATGGAAACAAAACGACTGAAGAAAGGAAACCAGAAAAAGAGCAGCATGCTAAGAAAACACAAACGGTAAAAATATGAGAGGAAGCCTGAACCTGAAGACAATATGTATAGGTTTTCTGCTTACTAGATTACTGATGGTAATTTGGCAGAATTCCACTTTCTGCAAAACTACAAGTGAAGAATTCATTAAAAAATTATAAAGCTTTACAAGATATTGACAAGGGAACACAGCCATGTAAAATGTGAGTCAACAAGACAGCTTTTTGCCATGATACAGCAGTCAACCCAAAATACTAACCCTAACACAAAACAGAGTCAGTTGTGTAAACCTGAGGCTGAAATGCTTTTTGTTTGTAATTAAATGAATTCAAAATCAAAATCATGTATTTGTAATTAGGTCTTTTTTTCTTTTAAAAGGAGGATAAGGGGGGAAATGTGACATGTAATTTGAAAGTTTACCAATATATCAGCAGTCTTCAAGTAATATAAGAATATTACTTCCATCTCTCCACTCATTTGTAATTCAGTGCTACAGCTGGTACCCCTCTCCTGTTTCCCACCATCTTCTATTTTTTCCCAGGACCTTTTCAGTTTTCAGTCTTAAGACAGTTTCTCCTAGTTTCATTCTTATAGTTGCTAGCAGGTGTTTTGATAAACAGAGGCAGAAGTTATTCAAAAAGATGGCTTGTCCCAGATCCACAATGGCCTTATGTATTTATTGGATTTCTATAATTGCCCATCTCAACAAGTGACTCTTACATGTCCTCCCAGAAAATTCTCCAACTTAAGGCCAGTCTGACCCAAGAGGAAACAAGGGCTTTCCACTGGAAAACATTAGGCAAACTTTCTGATTCACATGGCTGAAGGCAGCTAGGGACGTAAGGGTTCTGGATCTGCAAGGTTCCAGCTGATTCACCACACATTTGTTGCCCAAAGGACCCAGGGGACCCACCCAGCTGCTGACTGGCTGGATCCGCTAAATCCAAGCCAGGGAATTCCTCAAATCCAGTGGTGGGATGGAATTCCCCAAGTCCACAATGGACTCCTCTTGGGAGCACTGTCCCTCGAGCCCTAGATCAGCAGCTGGAGTGGCCTGAGAGGCTGATGTGCCCCAATACCCCATGGCCTCCGTGTATGTGCTGGAGGTGCCAGAGGCCGGAGCCGCCTCCATAGCGAACCCCCTTTCTGTGGACTCCCTGTTTGGACCAATAACTGAAGCCTGGGGATGCTGGAGAGACCGTGGTCCACAATCGTAATTGTGGTCCTCCTCCCTCCCCCGAGAGCAGAGCTAGGAGCGGAAGAGTTGCTGGGAAGTCTCCAGCGCAGTTGGTCAATGTGACATCGGATCACACAACCATCGTCCAAGGCCACTTCGTATGACAGCGGCCCAGAGACCTTGCATACCACTGCTGTGACCCAGAGATGTCCTGGTCCATAGTTCTTTGCCCAGACCGGATCGCCCACTTGCAGTCTCCTAGATGTCCGCGGCTGTGACACTTGTGAAGCCACCCAGCCTGGGTGCAATCTGTCCAATTTCATGATGAGACGGCGACCCCAGCGGAGTTCAGCTCAGCTCTTTCCAGTAGCTGTGCAAGGTGTGGTGCGGTGGCAAAGAAGAAAGTCCGCTAACCTGTGATGCCAGTTCCTGTGAGTGATCCTCTTTAAGGCATCCTTGGTTGTGCACACCATCCGTTCAGCCTGGCTGTTGGAAGCTAGATGGAACAGTGCAGATGTGGCATGCCAGATCATGTTGGCCTGGAGGAACGCCTTGAACTCAAACAACGTGAATTGGGGCCCGTTGTCGGAGACAAGGACATCTGGAAGTCCATGTGCGGCGAAGATTTCTCTCAGCACCTAGATGGTCCTAGCAGTGGTAGTGGAGGAGACAGGCATGACCTCTAGCCACTTGGAATGGCTGTCCACGAGGATTAAGAAGAATTGCACCTGAAAGGGCCCAGCGTAGTCGATATGGACCCTCGACCATGGGGTATGAGTCTCCTTCCACCTATGAACTGGAGCATGGGGCATCTCCGGCCTTGACTGTTGACAAACAGTGCACCTGTGGACTTGATGTCTTTGTCGAGCCCAGGCCACCAAAGATGGCTGTGCGCTAACGCCTTCATCCGGTCTATTCCTGGATGTCCCTCATGCAAAGACTGCAGGACTCTAGTCCTCAATGAGGTTGGGATTACTATCCGGCTACCCCATAGGACACACCCCTTGAAGGTGGAAATCTCGTGCTTCCTCTGCCAGAAGCTCTGGAATTCTGAGCCTGGACATGTGTTAGGCCATCCAGACAATGCCCAGGTCAGCATGTTAACATGTGATCAGTGGCTGTTTCTGCAGCCACGTCCCTAGCACTGAGGGGAGATTCAGGCAAGTCCTGAATAGACAGGATGCGGTTGCAGGTGCTGGATCTGCCTCTATCTGCTGTAATGGCAACCTTCTGAGACCATGTGCATGGCCCATTTCTTTGCCTGGCTTGTGAACCAGTGTATGGTCATATGAAGACAGGAAGATAGACCACCTCAGCATTCGTGGGGATATTATGTGTGGGGTTTGTTTGTTCATTGTGAACAACCCCAGCAGTGGCTTATGGTCTGTAAACACCATGAAGTGGCGGCCATATACGAAGTCATGGAACTTCTTTACGCCAGCCACTATGGCTAAGGCTTCCCTATCTATCTGTGCATAATTGCGTTCAGCTGATGATAGGGTTCTAGAGTAGTATGTTATTGGGACTTGTGTTCCATCAGCCTTCAAGTGACTTAACACAGCCCCAATCCCATAAGGGGACGCATCACAGGCGATGCACACCAGCAAGTTCTCATTGAAGTGCACTAGGACTGCATTTGAAGAGAGCAAGGCCTTGACCTCTTTGAAGCTCTTTTCATGTGCTCGTGTCCACTGCCAAGGGGCCTGTTTATCCAAGAGCTGATGTAATAGCTCAGCCATTGCAGCCTTGTGAGGAAGGAATGAGTGGTAAAAATTTGGCAGTCCCAGAAAGGCCTGAAGTTCACCCTTGGATTTGGGACTTGGGCCTGCTGAATTGCTTGCAGCTTGGATTCAGCAGGGTGGATGCATGCCCTGAGCATCAATGCGGAATCCTAGAAACTCTGTGGAGGTAACCCCAATCTTGCACTTGTCTTGCTTAAGCTTCGGCCCTGCTTGGCGGAAATGTAGCAAAACGGCTCTCAGCCTTTTGGCTAAATTGTCAGCTGAGTTCCCAGCAATGAGGACATCGTCCAAGTATGGGCAAATGCCAGGGATATTTCGGAGTGTTCACTCCATTACACTCTGGAAGATGCCAGGGGCCACGTTTACTCCAAATTGCAATCTTTTTACCTTGAATGTCCCTCTATGAGTCACTATAGTTTGGGCCTCAGCCGTTTCCTCATCAACTGGCAATTGTTGATAGGCCTGAGCCAGGTCAGGCTTAGCAAAGATCTGGCCCCCCTTGAGGGAGGCTAGAATGTGGTTGACCACCGGTATTGGGTACGAATGCTGCTGCAGCACTTTGTTAAGCGTGCACTTGTAGTCCGCACAGATTCTGACTTCACCATTGGCCTTCAGTGGCGTAACTATGGGCACTTCCCATGGACTACTGTCCACAGGCTCTAAGATACCCTGCTGAATTAGTTTATACAGCTTTGCATCTATTTTATCCTTTAAGGCAAAGGGCACCCTGCGTGGCTTGATTCTAATGGGGGCTATGGTTGGGTCTAGCCTCAGAGAAATAGGAGGGCCTTTGTAGGAGCCAAGTTCTGGACTAAACACATCTACAAACTCTAGGCCTGTTGTTTGCATGCCGTGTATTCCAGTCACCTGAATTCCCAGGGCCTCAAACCAGTTGAGTCCAATGAGACTCGTGTGGTCTCCCCCAACCACAACTACATTCAGTAGCCCTTCAAAATTCCTACACTGCACCTTGAGCGTGGCCTCCCTCATGTTGACTCTGGAATTTTGGAAATCTGTGAGGATGAGGGTTGACGGCCTGAGTTTAACCCGTAGGCCACTTCTGCTGCAGACCTTGTTAAAGGTGTCTAGGGAGATGATCAATAGAGTGGACCCAGTGTCCAGCTCCATCAACAAGGGGACCCCTTGCAACTTCACGTCGATGTGAAGCTTCTTCCTAAGTGGCCTGTGGACCCCTGTTCTAAAAACGCTCCTACATGACGCGCAGAAGCCCACCCTGTTGCGGCTGGCGACTCTGGTACCTTTCTGAGGAAATTCTTCTGGGTAACACTCCTTCTGGCGACCCAAACAGACAGAGGCAATGTGGCCTTGCCTCCACAGGCCCTATAGATGGCGGAGCAGAAATGGAGTCTGCGTGGCGATGGCGGCCTCCACACCCGATGCACCGAGTGGATGATGCTGGCTGGGCCTTCCCTCCATGAGGCCTTCTCCCTGGAGTCTGATGCAACCAGTCCACTTCTGATTCTGGATCCTGTTCGGATTCTTTGTGAGCGACCTCTTGATGGATCGTGGCTGGAACTTGAGGGGGCTTGGTGAGCCGCAAGGCCTTCACGGCTCTGCCTGCTGCTTCTTCAGCTGAAACTTTCCTCAGGGGATCTTGGAACATGAGACCTTCCTTTGCGAAGAGCTTCTGCTGCAACTCCCGGCTTCGCAGGTCGCAGACCTGCCAATCCCTCAGTCTCTCCTCCAAGACTTTGAATTCGCAGGGCCTAGCTACTTGCCGTAAGGCTGCAACAAACTCTGCTGCAGACTCACCAGGCCTCTGGTCCCTCTGCTCGAACACATGTCGCCAGGCAATCACTGAGAGCTTGGGTTCAAAATGCTCTCGAAGCATCCTCTTCAAGTCTGTGTAGGTGATTGAGTCCAGTGGTGCTGGGGCGACCAGATTCTCCTCAATCTCCAAGGTCTCTTCCCACACACACACAGCAGCATGGCAGCTTTGAGGTCATCTTCGCGAATTTGATTCACCCAGAGGTAGTTCTCCACCCAGGCCACGTACGAGCTCCAGCATTCTGGGTGAGCTGTGTCAAATTCTGAAAGCTGGCCTATCTTTGCCATCGTTTCAGCCCAGGAACTTCGTCCACGCCTCCTGCTGCAAGGATTGAGAAGGGGCCCCCTTTTCTGAGCTCACCTCCAGCGTTTCTGTGCTGGCAAGCTGAGTCAATCTCCAGGCGCCACACTTCTCTGAGCTGCAAGCCCCCTGTGGTGAGTCAGCTTGGCTTCTCACTCTGTTTGCCTTGCAGGCATCCCACCTTCGTTGCCAATGTTCTGTTTCAGAAGAAGAGGCATCGAGACGAAGCAACAAGTTCCAATAGTTCTCCTTTATTGCAAACATCAACAGAACCGATTTTAAAATGGTGCGGACCCCTTTTATAGCCCCCCTGCACAATACCTTGCTGGCCAATCATTTCAAAGGATCTTTTCCCACCGTGCGCGTGCACACAAGGCTGGGAGCAGCCTTTCTTGTCCCGGGCATCCACATGGTCTGCCCAGGCCAATCGCTGCAGCCTGCGTCTGCCGGCTCAGGACATAACACGTTGCCCTTTTCATCTCCACACTATGCTGCTTTTAATAGCAACACTCCCAGGCAGGGACTGGCAACGTGAGAAGTGTTGAATCTCATCCAAACTGGATGATTGGCAGAGAATTACTAAAACAGCAGAAATGATGCTGTGCTGCAGATAAAATTATGAGGTATACACAACATTACTCCATCTTACCAATCCTTTATCAGCGTTCTCCATGCTTACCTATTTAGATAGGAGCAAGGTGTCTATTTCGGTGAATTTCCTTTATCCTGCATTTATACATATTGCAACAAGGCATAATATACTTTGGTTTGCACTTAGTGAACTGTGTAAATCCAGCCAGCATAAAATAAGTTTTATCTAAGCTCATCCAATTAAGGCTCATTCAGCATGATCTGCAAGCCCATTTTTTTGACGTAGCTTTTAATACACGGCAGTAAAGTATGTGAAAAAGAGAAAAAGGAAGTACATTTTTTTTCTCTTTTTCTCATGTACATAGCCCCAATCGTACTATCCACACACATTTCTGAATGAGTGATTACTTATTTGAATGAATGAAAGTTAGCCCCAGGGTCATATACTCAAACGATTCACGGAACAGCACAAAAAACGAAATAATGAAATGGAGGTAATGACATTTACTCCTAGTTGACCACTGCCGCTCTGCTCTTTTTTAACTGCTCTTCATTACGGCAAAATAAAGGTTGTCTTTACTGGGAGGGGTAGTAAAAGAATCTAGCAAGTATCAACATGGGACCGAATTATTTCAGATTTACGCGGAAAAATAAAACTTCCATCTTATTTAACCAGATGGAAGCATTCTCGGAGAAAGAGAAACCCACCCGCACACGCAAAATCGCAGAAGAGGGAGGGAGCTAGGTTGGGGGCCAGGCGTGCCAAGCAGCCTTCCTTTAAGACCTCGTTGCCACGGCAACCCTTGCTACCGGAAGAATTCCTCAAGGACTCCGCCCATCTCTTCGAGCATCTCAGTAGTTCGGGCTCCCAGGACCGTTTCTTTCCTGTCGAAGATGGCGGACGACGGGATAATGGACGGGAAACGGCAGGGCGAACCGGAGGAAGCAGGAGCAACAGGCGGGCCGAGTGGCCTTGAGCGGCAGAAAGGACCCCGTTCAAGCGGACGGCCTCCCACCGTTCGGGATCTGCAGGTAGAGGATGGAGGAAGAGGGAGAGATGATGAGGGTTGGGAGCAGAGGCTTGGCAGTGTTGGTTCCCCCCATGATACTTTCCGCTTCGGAAAGTGAAGCGGCGGCGATGTTATGGTCAAGGGAAAGTGGAGTGATCCTTACTGGAAAGCACAAATTGAAAGCTGCATTTTTGAGTAGAGGCCTTTGAGTTATTTAACGGATCTGGGGACCGTTAGCTTAGCTGGCGTTTATCGGTGGCATGTTTTCCTGGTTTTTTTTTTGGGGGGGGCGAAGATTTTGCTTTCAAAGAGTGAGAAAGATTCGTCATCGTCAGCAATAGTAATAGCACCAGTCTATTCCATATATACATTGTACATATGGAGCTTTATTTCTTCCACATACTTAGAATATTACATATAGATCTTGCAAAAGGGAGATGTGCCAAAATATTAGTGAAATGTATGTATGTGCTTTAATATTAGTGAAACTAAATTATATAATTTTTAATCATAGCATTAATCATCTTATCAATTTGACAAAATTTAAATGTTGCTGTCATCTTATATGAGCTGTAGCATATACTATATGTTTAGCTTAGGATAATCTTGTATATAATTCCACGTTCCACTGATTCTAGATAATGGAACTTGACTGTGTCCATACATGGAAAGCACATATGCCCCACTGCCAATGTTGAAGAACCAGAAAATTTGTAGTTCAGCAAAGCCCCGGAAAATGAATCACTATCTAGTGTGAGCTTGTTCTACTCACTGCCTTTAATCTTACTTTGCCAGTTTAGGTTGGTAGTATGTTAACAACATCCATATTAAGAAGTATTCAGTTGGTAAATATTGTTCTTCAGTCATGAGATTTTAATGAAGAAAAAATAACTGTCAGTGCTCAACTACTTATCTGTACTGTTCCTTCCCACCACCCCCTGAAATTGAAAATAGCTCGTACTACTTTATTTTTTGGATCAATAGATACTGATTAATCCATATTTCTGTGTAGCTGGCACTGGCTGGATTATATGAAGATGAAATTAAAAGACAGCCACCACATTCAGGCAGACCAACAGCTAGAGTTGCCAGTCATCCCCGATTACCAGTTCAAAGGTATAAAAAATGTTCATTGTAGTTACTGGAAGATAGAATACTTTGAAATGATTGTGATAGTTCCTATAAACATGGATATATTGATATTGACAAGCATTTAAATGAATATACCCACAATATTTAATATTGTGGATATAAATTGCGCTTATTTATATGAGAGTAAATACTGTTAAACATGGGGTAACTTATTTTTAAGTGAACATGAATATGTTTGTAGTAAGAGTAATTTTGTTTTATATAGAAAATTATTTGACTACCATAAAGCTTTCATATTAACTCTGCTGAAATTAATGAACGACTATGCTATAAATTTGCTATTGACTGATGTAGTAGTAATTTATTTAAGTTCTGTATCTTAAATAGGTTTTATAAACTATAAATTTTAGACAGCAGTTAGGAAAGTGCAAAGGTTAGGGGGCTTTTGGCAATACAATGGAATAAGAGATTGATGATACCATTAAACAAATAAAATAATGAATAAATTTTCATATTTCCTCTAGAAATTTGAGAAAACCAGAAAGGAGTATGAGTGATGACATGGATAACCAAAGGTACTATAAAATAAAACATACAGCATTACATAGCTGTATGGCTTTCTTTGCTAGTGAGAAATATAGAATGGACTGTCTAGTCCTTATTCTTTCATTGTATATCTTTAATATAAAATTTACATCTGAGATGGGATAAATGCATCTCAGTACAATTCGTCTCTTTCCACCATTTTGCCAGTGGGTTCTTTTTCCAGCTAAAATCATGTATATGAAATATATTCACAGCCCTGAACTTTAAAAAAAAATCTATTCAGCTTCTCCTAAGGAAGTTTTGAGAGCCTAGCAGGAACTGCTGTAGAATGAGACAGCAAGGAACTGCTTCAGGCAAGGCTTCTTTTTATCAACTTGTATAGTTATTATATTATGGAGGCTAAGAGAACTGGGAGTTCATAGAAATTTAGTACAGTATTTTCAGGATTTTTTATTGCAAAATCCCTTGCTTTAAGTATTTTAACTGCTTTTATGTGAGAACCCACATAAAATCCAGTTCTGTTTGGAAAGCTGAGTTTCTATTTAAAAATTTTGACTTATACTGTTGTTCTTTCTTTTTTTTTTAAAAAAAAAAAGATTTTACTCAGGTGATACAGAATACAGAATTGTTGAGTCATCTGGCAATATGACCTCTAGTAAAATAGTTGATGAACTTTTCAAAGAAGCAAGAGAACATGGGGCAGTTCCTTTAGATGAAGTATCAAGAGCTTCAGGAGACTGCCATAAAGCTAAAGTGTGTATATTCATTTTTCTAGAACATTTATTTTAATGCAAAAATGTTCATGTTGACATTTGATTCATCTTAAAATCATGCTTAAATTGTACTTAAAAGGCTAGGAATTTTGATAAATATTTCTAGAGAACAAGAATGGTGGTAAAGTTTACTGAAAAAAAAAATTTCTGCTTTTAATATTTCTGCCACACTTTAATAGTAATAAATAACTGCAAATGCTGGTATCATGGTCCTTTGTAAAACTTGATCGGTAAAATAGAAGTGTGGCTATCATTTTTCTCATGAGAAAGTGCAAGTTCATTACAATCTGGCATGGAACCCAGCGTCATCATTGGTCCCATAGATGAAACTTCAAATTTGCTAGAAATATATTTATATATAAATGAAATTAAAATCATATCAGTTAGCTTATGTTTTTGTTCTATATAAAAGAGCACACCCAGTCACCACATTCCATAGTCATATTTGCTAATATATCTAAAAATTGTTTGCATGTTTTTCCTTTGTTTAGCAGTTCATACTTTGTATTAGTTTAACTGTAGAATATAAGCGTAAGTTTGATCTCTTAGCTATTCAGCAAATATCAGAACTTTTCCCTAGGTTACTCTCCTAATTGCTAATCATTTTTGTTTCATAGAATCAAAGGGTTAGGAAGTACTAATTCAACTGCCTGATTAGGGCAGGAGTCTTCACAATGTTGTGGAAAAAATCCATTAAAAGACACGACAGCACATTATGAACATCTCACTTTAGGAATCAGAGGTTTATTTATCGATTTTTAGAACACAAAGCAATCATATACATACTTAAACCCATTTCAAGGAGGACCAGCTTTGGACTAGCAGACATAGCAGTGACGGCTAGGGCCAGTGGCCTCGAACCATATCCAGACTCAATCTTTTATACCTTAACTCATCTTAAAACATAGGCAGATGGTCAGCAACCTTACACTTTCTGCAGACTTTCTGCTGACCATAACTTTCCTCATACCCATCTACATCTGAACCCACACCCATCAACTACTTTCAGTTCCCCATTTCTCACAGTTCCAGTCCTTATGTTCTAAATATACACTTGAGACCAGCAAAAATGAACATAGCACAGACTTTGGTTCAATACTTTTTCCATGAGGCCTGATTTAGTTCACCTGGCCCTAAATCTTGCATAGAAACAATAGTCAATTGAGGTGGTCTCACATGGAGAATGAGACACGCACGCAGCAGGTATCTCGGGATGGGAGCCCAGAGCTGATTCTTGCACCCTATTTTATTGTTACTAAGGTTTTTACATCATACAGCGTAAGCAAAAGACGTATATAGGGGTGGTTACAATATATCAAATAACAGACACTTTCCAGATGCAAGGCTACAGCAGGTGTTCTTATCAGAGTCTGTCCAAATGGTTGATGAATGCATCCTGTGTCTGAAACAGTCCGTTTGTTATCTCAGGCCCTTGTGGGAGATGCCTATGGGCAGATGTCTATGGGCATATTCGTGCAATTAATCCCACATCTCCTCCTTTTCTGTTTTTTCTTTAATGTTACTCACTTCCAGTTCCAGAAGGGATCTTGATTTACTGATTAAGGCGTCCTTCCTAGTGGAGGGCGTAACATTTTTGCACATTTGCAGGAGGGAGGGAATACATTGAATGCAACAACATAGCAATACAATTAATATCAAAATGGTTACTATCATAGAAATCAAAGATCGTAGCCAGGATCCATCCGGTAGCCAGGACCAAAGGGCACCCCAAATATCCACGGTGCCTGATCCATCGCTGCGTAAGGGATTATTTTGGAGCAAAGATTCCATTTTCCTGGCTATAGCAGAAATATTAGGTTGAAAATCATGTATATACATACAACAATGAGAATGAATTAAGGCACATACACTGCCTTTTGCTGCTAAAATAATATCTAAAGCATACCGATTTTGCAAAACTACTTCCCTTATTTCCCCCATTTCTTGATTAATCATTTTAATGCTGTTAATTGTTTCATTAAACATATGAACAGTCCAATTGTTAAGCAAATGAAGGTCTCTATAGTTCATGGCAACTCCTAGATTGGGTAGAATCCCTCTGCTGATTTGAGTCTCTAAACTACCACCCAATGTTAGGGGTGGATCTGAGGAACCAGTATCACGTTTGTTCCGCAGGCGTCCATCAGGGAGATGAGGCAAGGCATATACAGCAGGAGTCAAAAGGCCCAGTGTACAGGTGCCTTTCCAATCCTTAGGCACCTGGCGATAGGCTCTACGGCCACATAGTAGCCACATATCGGGTAACTCATAATAACCCTGGTGAGACTCATTAGCAAATGTTATTATGGATTCCATGTCAAGGCAAGCCATGTAGGTACTGATGTTTGTCCATTGATTGCTTTGATAAGTGTCATTTATCTTAGTAAGGTTGCTTTTGATGGATTTGCATTTCTTTGCTGAATTCCATATAATAACTTGTTGACAATTACTATAAGTTCCCAAATAAATGGCAGTACGGAATAGTCCTGTGCTATAAAAACAAAATCTGGCAGGTTCCATTATACGAGCGCCCACAGCATATGTCATATTCAATGTCTCTGTAGTTATGTCCCACAGCTGCTTCCATCCTGTTTCATTGAACGGAATGGCATGGAAAATAAGGCCACCACGACTGTCACCAGGAATTTGCATGCAGATCCAACAGTTTGTGACGTTAAGTGTAAGAGCAGTGCGCCTGGCATCCCGTACAAAAGCATTAAAAGCCCACAGTCCCTGATCCTCATATGCCTGGCTGAGGTGGTGTACGTTGAGCCATATAAGGACGAACACAACGAGCTGGAGTCCAAATGATCTCGCCATGGTCGTCTATTGCAGCATAGCCTCAACCCCAAGTAATGAGGGAGGCAGGCCCTTTCCAGGTGGGATCAGGCAAACGTCGATAGTATACCTGGGGGCGTGAAGAATCTGTGGGAGAAGCAGAAAAATGCCTGCTTGCGGCAGTTGAGCCAGGGGTGCCAGAAACATTCAAAAAATTTAAGGTAAAAAGTACAAGATTAAGAGTGTTTTGTATCCCAGGCAAGCTGGGGGTATTTTCCCCTTTCTTTTTTGCATACATGTCTAGAGCCTTTTTTTACAGTCTGATTGGCTCGTTCCATGATCGCTTGACCAGTGGAGTTATATGGAATGCCAAATTTATGAACAATAGACCAGCGAGAGCAAAACTGCGCAAAGGAGGTGCTGGTATAAGCAGGAGCGTTATCAGTCTTAATTTCTTTTGGATTGCCCAGGGTAGAAAAAGTATGAATACAATGATTAATAACATGTTTGCAGACTCACCCCTTTGAGGGATGACCATAATAAAACCTGAATAGGTGTCAATGGAAACATGCAAATATTTCCAAGGGGCAAATGGCAAATATTGCGTAACATCCATTTGCCAAAGTTGACAGCTCTGCGTCCCTCTTGGGTTGACCCCTTGAGGAACAGAGTGTGCTTGGAGGCTGCAGGTGGGACATTGTTGTATGATAGTTGCAGCCTCCGTAGCTGTTAAAGAAAATTGTTTCATTAAAGCCTTCTTATCTTGATGAAAATATGAATGGCTGTCCCATGGAGTTATGGGAGATAAAACAAGGACAGAAACATCCTGGTGAGTGGAGGCGGCCGAAGCGGCAGCATCCGCCTTGGCATTGCCTTCGGAGATAATACCAGGGAAAGGTTGGTGACTTCTAATATGAGCAGGAAAAAAACAAGTAGAGCGGGAATGAAGAAGAGATTGGAGTGTGAGAAATAGACTGAGGACAGAGTCATCCAGTGAGGGTGACACATATGAATCAGATAAAGAGGTGAGAACTTTATATACATAAAGACTATCTAAAATAAGATTAAAAGGTTCAGAAGAAAAAGTTTGTAAAGCCAATATTGTAGCAGCAAGTTCAGCATGCTGAGCAGAAGTTTGAGGAGGAGTAATTTTTGTGTGCCATTGTTCACCCTCCTTCCATACACATGAACCATAAGTCTTGCTGCCATCAACATACAGGGTGACAGCGTTAGGAATGGGAGAGGAGGAAATGGGAGAATGCAGAGAAATTGAAACATTATTAAGGAGTTGGAAGCGAGGGTCAGAGGCAATATGACAGGAAACAGATCCTGCCCAGTCAGCAAGAGAAAGTTGCAATACATCTGAAGAGGCAAACAAAGGTTCCCATATAGTAAGAGACATGGGGACATATAAAAAAACAATATCAAATCCAATTAAACATTTTGCTCGAAAACGGCCCTTTGTAATTAAAAGAGCAAACATATATGGCAGTGGATTGATAGATTTGCGAGGGGTATTGGGGAGGTGAATCCATTCAACAATGGAGACTCTCCCCTTTTGATGTTGGAGAAGGGCAGCTGTAGGAATAGAAGGAGTATTAAATATGGCCAAAGACAAAGGCTCATTGGGAATGGCCCGGTCCACCCATCGGGTGGAGAGGGCACTATTGATTAAGGCAAAAACATGTTTTTGAGTAGGGTTAAGAACAATAACAGAGGAGGGGGACCTGTGGCCTCGCAAAGCCAAAAACAAGGGTGCCAATTGGGCAGTGGTGAGTGCAAGAAATGGACGCACAAAATTTATGGTGCCCAAGATTTGTTGTAAAGCAACTAAAGTGAGAGGAGAAGGAAGGTGGATGGCAGGGAGTACTGGAACAGAATGAGAGGCTAGGACTTTGTGTCCCAGATATAAAAAGGGAGATTGGGTCTGAACTTTTTCTGGGGCAACAATAAAGCCATAAGAAGCTAAAAGCTTAATGAGTTGGGGTAGGACAGTTTGCACTGTGCCAGGAGGACCCGGGGCAGCTAGGAGAATGTCATCCATATAGTGATAAAGCAAAAAGTTAGGATAGGATTTGCGAAAAGGCAACAATGCAGCGTCCACAAAAGCTTGACATATGGTGGGGCTGTTAAGCATGCCTTGGGGAAGAACAGTCCATTGATAGCGAGGAGTAGGTCGGGACATGTTAGTTTGAGGCAAAGAGAAGGAAAAAAGTTGTTTGTCATCAGGGTATAAAGGAATGGTAAAAAAACAGTCTTTTAAATCAATAATTGCCAAATCATAGTCTTTGGGGATCATATTTGGGTTGGGCATTCCGCACTGTAGCGGACCCATGGGTTTAATTATTTTGTTAATGAGGCGTAAATCATGAATAATTCTCCAGTTGCCTGATTTTTTCTTGACTACAAATACTGGGGTGTTATAAGGACTGGTAGTTGGTTCCAAATGGCCAGATTGTATTTGCTGATATACCAGTTTCTGCAATGCTTCTTGTTTTTCTAAAGTGAGTGGCCATTGGTCCACCCACACGGGGGTGTCAGAAAGGAGCGTAAGCTTCATGGGTGAAGGAGGCATTGTTAGTCTTCCAGAGTTAACTTCGCATTAAATTGAGAGAGTAAGTCTCTGCCCCATAAATTTGTGTGAAGAGGGAGGATGATAGGTTTAAATTTAGCAGAAATGCCTTTTGTGATTCGTTGTGCAGTAAGCCAATTTTTACTGGAGCTTGCCTGTTGGAGACCTCCCACTCCCCTGACTGCCGGCGAGGATTCCAGGGGCCAGTTAGAGGGCCATTCAGCTGTTCTTATGACTGAGACATCCGCACCAGAGTCTACAAGACCAGAGAAGAGAATGCCATTGATTAAAAAAGGCATCACCAGTTTTTGGGGAGTAATTTGCTTTGTTAGTGCCAATAAATCAAAGGAAGAATTCCCAGAGTGAGGTGCATATGCAGCCTCTGGAATGGGTGGTGCTGGACGTGGTAATAAGACCAAGCGTGCCACCGTATCCCCCCGGTTCATTGTGACAGGGAGATTGGTATAAAATTGGACTTTTAGGGTGTCTCTATACGTGGGATCTATCAAACCTGGAAGCACAAACACTCCTTGTTCCCGAGCAACAGGCGTGGGAAGAATTATTGCCTCTGTTTCCGGAGGCAAGGGTCCAGAATAAAGGGTTTCAGCAATCGTGAGTAGGTTAGGAAAAGTAACAGAAAGATCAGAAGCCAATTTTAAATCAATGCCAGAAAAACATTGCGAAGCTGGAGTAAGATCTGAAAAGGATGCAGCCTTTGGAGAGGGGTTAGCTACAGACCCCTTTGTTAGTTTCCCCGATTAGACTGAGAGGAACGGCACTGATTGGCCCAATGAAAACCCTTTTTACATTTTGGGCACACAGTTTTGGGCTTGGCTCCGGGGATGGCAGCGGGTCAAGCTGCGCCGCCTCCTGGGGCTCTGCATTGTTTTTTAAAATGACCAGATTTCCCACAATTAAAGCAAGTGCCTTGGGGTTGATTCCCCTTTTGGATTGCAGCTGCAAGAGTGTCCATTTGAAAAGCATTGGTTCCCACAATGCGACAGGCTTTAAGAAAGTCTGCCAGAGTGGCCGTGGGACTGGAAACAATTGGTTTAAGAATGGACTGGCAGTCTGCATTTGCATGTTCATAAGCCAATTTTATGAGGATTTCATTTGCTGCATCTCTGTTTGAAATTTGACGCTCAATGGCAACTTGCAAGCGATTCACAAAGTCTGCATAGGATTCAGTTGCAGTTTGGCGAATGGCAGAAAAAGATTGAATCGGGGTGCCAGACTCATCAACACGAGCCATGGCAGAAAGAACACAAGCATTAATGATAGGAAATGCAAAGGGAGTAAAAGTTTGAGCTTGAGCATTAAGGGTAGCAAAATTGCCTTCTCCAAAGAGTTGTTCTGCTGTCCATTGTGAACCTGGGTGATTAGCTCTGCTTTGTGCCTCTCTTTTATATTCAGATTCAAAAACTACATATTGTGTTCCGTTAAGAAGCATGCGGAACAGATCTTTCCAATCTTGAGGCAACATTCGATATGCACTAGCAATTGAATGTATCAGTCCTCTAGTATAGGGACTGGTTATGCCATAATCTTTTGTAGCCTTTTTCAATTCTCTGATCATAGCCAGGGGAAGTGCTTCCCAATCAACTATTAAGCCTGTTGTAGTCTGTTGGTAAGTAACAGGGAACAACTCTGTCTCGGATAGTTCAGAAACGCTTAAATCACCATTGTTTAAAGCCTTTTGAAAAGCACCACGGATGATTCCGGGCCGGAAGAGAAGCGGCAACGTGGCAGGAACAGGAGAGGCTGTTTGTTGTTTATCAGGATCCATAAAATTTGCAGGGGCCGAAGGAGGGTTAAAACCAGCTCCAGGGTGTAAAGGAGTGGCCAACATAACAGACAGATTTTTATACGGTGGAGGGTCTAATAAAGGCTGATGAGGCGAGTCAGCATGGGTTTGAATCAGGGTATAGGCAATTTTCCAAAGGCACAAAATCTCTGGGGGGGCTCTTGGAGACTGACGGAGAACAGCGCCGATTTTCCTCCATGTATCTACTTTTAAAGATCCAGACTCCTGATAGGATGAGCAGTTAGCCCATACGTAAGCAAGCAATTTTACAGCCTCAGATTTAGAAAGGTGACGGGTTAATTTCTGTTCCTGATTAGTAAGATATTTTTTCCTGCCAAGTAGCCTCAGATCTTCCACATGCTGCTTTTGAGCGTGAGACATTCCACCCCCCATACTTACGAAGAGGAGTCAGTTGCCAGCAACTTCGTTGGGTGCACCAAGCCTATTCCAGGCGATAAGTAAAGGGTCGGCAGGGACGTATCCCTCAGTGGATCACGTCGGGGTCACCAGATGAGGTCGTCTCCCATGGAGAATGAGACACACACGCAGCAGGTATCTCGGGATGGGAGCCCAGAGCTGACTCTTGCACCCTATTTTATTGTTACTAAGGTTTTTACATCACACAGCGTAAGCAAAAGACGTATATAGGGGTGGTTACAATATATCAAATAACAGACACTTTCCAGATGCAAGGCTACAGCAGGTGTTCTTATCAGAGTCTGTCCAAATGGTTGATGAATGCATCCTGTGTCTGAAACAGTCCGTTTGTTATCTCAGGCCCTTGTGGGAGATGCCTATGGGCAGATGTCTATGGGCATATTCGTGCAATTAATCCCACAGTCAATATTTTCATTTCCCAGAACACCATCCCAGACAAATCATTGTCAGAGCTTTGTTTGAAAGACCCATGAATTGAAGCGTGCTGTTCTACTGCCTAATAGTTCTTACAGTCAGCAAATTTCTTCTTATTTTGTATTTGGATCATTCTCTGTAAAGCTTCCATCTGTTGATTCTTATCTTATACTCAGGCACTAGCAAGAATAAATCCATACTCTCTTCCTAGCGACAGCCCTTTCAAGTATAGGAAGTTGCTCTCTTGTCATTTCTTAGCTTTCTCTTCTGTTGGCTAAGCAAGCCTAGTTCTTTTAAATTGTCTTCAGAAGATTTAGCCTCACCATCTTTGTTACTCTTCTCTGCATTCCTTGCAGTATCTCAGTTTTTTAGTATTGTGGCAGTCAAACTGGACAAAGTACAACTAATCCTCAACTCGTGACCATTTGTTTAACAATGGTTTGGAATTATGATGACCTCAGAAAGGGTGTTTTATTGCCTGTAAAGCCCTTCTGGCCATTGCAAAACATTGCACTATCATCCCCTGACTTATGATTGCAATCTGGATGTTTGAGCTTATGACCAGCAGCAGTTAGAGTGCAGTACTGCAGGCCACTTTAGCTGACTGTGTTCAGCAGGTCAGCGGTTCAAATCTCACCGGCTCAAGGTTGACTCAGCCTTCCATCCTTCCGGGGTAGGTAAAATGAGGACCCAGATTGTTGGGGGCAATGTAAATATATATACATTGCTTACTGGTGTACACCGCTTAGAGAGTGCTCGCACTTAAAGCGGTATATAAGTCTAATAAATAAATAAATTGCCATTTGCAATTTTCTTGGCTGGCTTGCCCAGAAAGTACAGAAGCCAGCAGGGGAGGATGCAAGCTGCTACTGCTGCCTACTGAGAGGAACAGTTCTTTTCCTCGGCCAAAGGAGAGCTGAACTTGGCAGGTAGCTCTTTCACTTTGTCCATTTAACAACCTGGGAGATACAGTAGCTTAATGATTGCAACCAGGAATGCTGGTCTTTTGGTCGTTGAACAAAGCAGAAACAAGGGCATCTCCCTGAACAACCACTTTGTTCAACAACCGAGATGCTGATCCCAGTTGTGGTCATAAGTTGACCACAACTTATGACCACCATAAGCTACCTGTGTACTAGACGTAATCTGACCACAGCATTTTAAATTACTCCTTCTTACCTAGTAGTTTCTAGAAGCAGATTGACAACTAGGGTCTCAGTTTATCAATGAAACCACCACTTATTTGTAATGAGTGTGCAAACTATGTTTTCAGATGTTGTTTTAATTACAAAATATTTGATATGATATGTGGATCCAATCTACATTTATTGCATGGATTTCACATAATCTCATTTCTTTTGGGAAAGTATGGCATTGTTCTGTCCAATGCTTTTTTTGTTTTAAAAAAAAAAAGTGCCGGAACTCACACAACCTGCCTTGCCTACCCTACAAGATTCCATCCAAAAAAGGTGCTGGAACTCCGTTCTGGGCGTTCTATGACAAAAAGCCCTGTCCTAATTATAAACTATCAAATTCAATAGTTGCTGGCCACAAAATATAGCCATGGATATGTTTATCATTTAATAATGATAAGATAAATTCAGTTGATTTTGATTTTTTGATTTTTGTTTATAGCAACTGAAGAAAATTGTTTCTAATTTACAGATTATTTGACTAAATAGACTGTTTTCTTCAATTTCTAACAGTACCCAACATATATATTTTAAAAAACTGCAGTTAATAATAATTAAGAATCCATTCATAAACTCTATATAAGTTGATGTTAAAAGTAAGTAGTCTTAATTATAATGCAGATCTCTATTTTAAATATTTTATTAGTCATTTTCTGGAGGTGGATACAGATTGGGAGACTCTACTCGGAAGCATTCTGAATATATACATGGAGAAAATCAGTATGGGCAAGATGTAAGTAAAACTATGGTAAATAAAATTCCCTGTTAAAAGAGAATCAATATGATTCTCTCAATGTAGACTTCACTTTAAGTTGTGTATACGTACAAAAATATAAACTCTGTGGTTATTAAATATGTTTCTAATTTGGTTAAATGTATTTGTGCTTCTGTATTCTATATTAGAGAAGTGAAGACTTAAAACATGAATATGTGATCGTCATAAAAAGAAAGCACAGAAAAACGTATTCTTCTAAATAAATATACATTATTTTGTGTGTGCCTGACTACATGTTTTAAGTTAGAATCTTGGTTCTAGGTTGATAGTTCATTCTTCCCATTTCTCTCTGCCTGATCAAGAAGATCAGGAGATCAAGTAGAAAGGCCTTTTCTTTTGTTTGCCATGGGAGAGGTGGGCCCTTTTCTGGATGCCGTTGGCTAATTGAAAATATAGTTTTATTCTGACTGAATACTGTTTTGCTAGGAAAGTGGCGTTTTAGTACTTATAATATTTTACTTTATATTCCATAAAATAAGATGTATTATGAAGACTCACTATCTTGAATTTAGATAAATTAGGTAGATAATCTTTTAATATATTGAATAACTTATTTTTATTCTACTGTTTTGATTTCTTACAACAAATAAACAAATACATTTTATGGTCTACACTTACATTTAGTATGCCTTAATAATAGATATGGCAATATAGAGACCTGTTGTGCTATATTAGGAAGTTCTGCTGTAGGTTCTTCAGCACTAATTAATTGTCCCTATGTACATCATGAATTCATATATGAACGTTATAATGCACTAAGGTTGAATTCAGTCTCCCACCTGTCCAGGTAGACATAATCATGTCAAATGCCAGGACTAGCGGAAGGGAGGGCCATGATTCATTGTAGAGGAAAGTGGGCCATGTAGTCTTCCTACATGAAGAGAACGTCTTGTGAAGGACAAAGTAGAAGCTACTGTTCCTAGTATTCTTGGATACAGAGTAGTTTGTCAAATAAGCACTTTTTCCAATTAGATAGGAAATATACTGAAAAAAACTATCCACAGCTATAGTTAGTAATGCGTTAAAAAGCAGAAGGGTGGCTAACATCATAAGGGAGAGCTTTTTACTAGAAATATTGTGCTCTAGTTCAGCAAGCTGCAATTTCTGCATTTCTGTACAGAGCTATTTGTTTTTCAATAGTTAGAAAGATTCTGATTTGGAACTGTTGTATAGTTTTAAAGGATTCAGATGATCATTTTAAATTAAGTGCTATAATACTGAGAATCAGGTCAATATGTATTGGTAGAAACAATTTTGTCTTCAAAATCATAATTTATAAGTCATTATTATGATTTATCAATAGGTTGAGATCTTGCTTAAATTGTGGAAGAATGGCTTCAGCTTAGATGATGGAGAGCTGAGATCCTACACAGATCCAGTCAATGCTCAGTTTCTTGAATCTGTTAAAAGAGGGTAGGTTTATAATATTAGTACAATAATACATTGCCTTGATATTTTTGTAGATTTTCTATTCATTGAGTAGGAGGTTGTGCTTATATTCTTCAAGATAGACTTGCTAATGAATCTGAGATATAGTAGATGCTCTGTCACAAGCAAGTCAGATGAAACTCAGAATAAAATGTAGACAATTTTTTTGCTGAATTAAAAGTATTTCCTAAAAAAAAAAAAATGCAAATGTGTTAAATGATGTTGGGAGATCAATGTGGAAAATTACTATAAGGTCCCATGAAAATTTATTTATTATGAAATGTACAGTCCAACCCTATTTTTGTACACTAAAGGGGTACACATAGTGTTCCTGATTCTATTTTCCCCATAACCACCCTTTGAGAGAAACTGACCTCTAATTTTAATTCAGCAAGTCCTCTAGTTCTCATGCTTAAGTGGGAACGATAACTTACAGTTTCTCAGTTTCTAGCTCAGCATCTTAAGCACTACATCAAGATATTTTTGCCACATGCCTTGTGAAAACTGAAGAAATATTTAAGAGAGCTTCCTGATTCAGCAAGAATTTGCTTTTGCAAAAAGAAGCTTAAATAACTAAGTTAAAAAAATTGATAAACGCAAAAGATATTGTCAAAATAGCTTCATTTAAAACATTTGTTCCATAAAACCTTCTATTAGAAGTCACCTATTTACCTACCTACAAAATTAAACATAAAGCTAGTGCTACAATCTTAATGAATTGATTATCTTTATTCTTATGAGAATCAGAAAAGTTTTTAAAGAATTTCTGGGGGAAAGAGATTTCATTTCTGGAGCACCAATTAACTAATGTCAAGTGGACTGTTCTCATTAATATGAAGGTTCAAAGAGGTGGATAAACTTTTAAGGTCAGGGAAATAATATGTAAAAGAAAAAGTTATTTGCAATCAATTAGTACTTCTTTGATTTCCAAAGCAAATAAACAGAGGATAATTGCTAAACAATTCTATTCCCTAGATTTGACCTGTGCGAATCATGCATGTGTGATTTATAAAAACATCTTGATGGAGTATTTTTAATTTTACAAATATTTCAAAACTATATCTTTTGTTTCAAAGAACAATTAGAGCTAGAATAGCACAATAAATTCCAAACTATGTTCAGCAGGAAATATGGGAGTTGTAATTAAGCATATCTGCTGACACAAGAAAAAGAATCATTTCAGAAAAGACGGCTCTCTCAAATCCCCCAGATCTTTTGTTGTTCTTTCCAATTTAATGAAATATTGGAAATAAATTATGTAAATAAATTATCTAAAACGTTTGTCAGAGAATAGAACCCACATATTGAGTGTGGTGAGCGAAGCAAACAACAGAAAGACCGAGTTCTACAATAGCCTGGAACTAGCAAAGAATTGAAGAAAACATTCCAGAAAAAAAATCCAAATGCCCTATGGGAGATATAGGAGAGCAACTTGGAATGCTATAATGTTTAATTCTTAACCCCCCAGGACAGAACTGCTATTAAGAGGTGGAAAGAATTCCAGAATTCATACCCTATCTGGTTTCTCTAGGCACCCTGTCCTGCCCTTCTCAGTGCACCTATACCCAGATACACAAACACATATAACATAAAACAAGAACAGAAGCTAGCTTAAACAAAAATGCAACATGTGTAAAGACACCTTTATCTAGACAGAAAATGTATACATATCAATAAACATGCCAAAGCAATGAATGGAAGGAGTGGAAACACATATTCTAAATGCACATATGCACACACAGTCACATACACCCATTCAGAGACAACACATGTCCATGCATCTATGGAGAAATATGTATGTTGGAAGTTTAGAACTATATGGGTATAACAGGTTAGAGAAGAAAAAAGGTATCTCCTATGGGTCTGACTATTAAAGAGGTTGGAAAGAATTCCAGACACTGTGGTGTCCATGCTTTCCCTATTTTATGGTCTCACTTCATGCAATTTGAAAATGTAATATTGATAATTTTACTACATTCTAGTTGTCATTCTTAGATTACAGCTTTTCCTTAGGTGTTTCTGAGGCTTATTTATAGCTTTTTGTAATGGTGCTGAGGCAAGATAATAATTTCTGTTGGTTACCAGAGTTTAGGTAGGTATATATTGCATTTAATGACAGACAAAGGTGATGGTAGTGAAAGGAAAGGAGAGACCTCTGGTGCCATTGAAGCTGTTACTGGATATTAAGGATTTTGGCAGCAGTAGTGGTGAAAACATGAACAATTAGAGCTCCAGAATAGTTGGCAAGAAGCAGCCTTGTGGGAAGTAGAATATACTAATAGTAATCAAAGTCAATATGGAAGCCATAGATGACACTGGAGATTGAGGTGATTAACTGGATAGGGAGACCAATTTCTTGGTGGCAGCAGCAGCACAGGAGGAGCTGCTAGGCAATGGGATGTTGGATGCTGGTGATGGTAAGTGCTTGCTCAGTGATTAGTACTTGTGTAACAGCAGCAGTGGCATTTGACTGCATATTGGTGGTAGTACTGACCTGGGTCCAGTTGGCTCAATGAGCTGAGGTACCAAGGTAACCCTTAGCATGTGGGACTGGGCTAATGGCCAAGTTGAGTGCTTGTCTGTTTCCTATGGTTTTTCCAAAATCCACTATGCTGGACAACTATGACATCTCTTCATGTATTATCAGGACCTCAAAGAAATAGACTATCAGCTGTCTGCTCTAACTGCTCAGAGTTCCTAAGATATATTCTTTTAACATTTGAATGAGACCACTGGGTAAGGATGGGTGAAGTCATCCATCATCATGCTGATGATACCCAGTTATATATCTCAATCTATCATGGATGTTGAGATTTTATCTTAGTGCTGTGGGCATCTGGACCAGGAAGAATAGGCTTAGAATCAACTCTTGTAAGAACAATGGCTGTAGATTTTGGGGTCACCTGCCCATGGTGGATCTTAGGATTTTGCTAGACCCATTGCTTATGCTCAAAAAATAGGTAGCAGTTATGCCTTGGAAGGCCTTTGCATAAATCCATCTTGTGCGTTAATTATGCCATTTACTGGATTGGAAAACCATACTTATGCTGACAGAGCCTTGGTACATCTTACCTGGATCACTTCAATACATTTTACTTGGAGTTGCTCTTGAAGACCACTTGGAAGCTAAAGGGATCCAACATGCAGTAGTGAGAGTAGTTATAGGTATACATTAATATACATGTAGCCCTATTACTTTGTACTAGTTGCCCAGTAAGTTTAAAGATTCTGTTTGTCAGGTATAAAGCTTTTCATGGCTATTGGCAGGATTGCCTGTCACTAGTTATGCTTCCTGTCCAGTGAGTCTGACAGGATTGGCATGCTCTCTGAATTGTCACTCAAGCAGTATCATTTGGCAGGACAAGGGTATTTCCTTCGAGGTCCAGATAGTTCTGACCCTGTCTGCCTTCCAGAAGATTCTAAAGATTTTGATCTTTCCCCAAACATTAATTCTGTATGCCATTATGAGTCACTTGCCAAGTGGGCAGCCATATAAATTAATAAATAATGAACAGTTTACTCTCTCTCTCTCTCTATATATATATAGTGGCTATATTGCAGTACTGTATTTTCCGGCGTATAAGACGACTTTCTAAACTATGCAAATCTTCTCCAAAGTCGGAGGTCGTCTCATATGCCCAGTCGTCTTATATGCCGGAAACTACTGTATTTTCCAGCGTATAAGACAACTTTCTAACCATGCAAATCTTCTCCAAAGTGGGGGTCATCTTATACGCCCAGTCGTCTTATACGCTGGAAAATACGGTATTATAAAGGAGAGTCTTTTATTTCGGAAAGCTGTCTTAGATTTATTTATTTGTCAAAAATTCAACTTTTGTCCTTTATTTTGGTCATTTAATTTTTGCTGTACAAATGATACCCGTTAATGCACAGCCTTTCACATTTATGTGGAAAACATGGAAACAGGATTTTCTTTTTAAAGTTAAATTTATATATACTGTTTGATTTTAGATAATTTTATTAGGATATATGTTTATGAAGTTTTTCTTGGTTTTGCTCTTGAATTTTTCTTTGTAAAGTTAAAAACATAAACAATTACCCTTTTTCTATCTTTATCAACCTCTTTCAGATTTGTCCATTTTTCAGGTTTGTCCTTTATTTTTTCCAAACAAATATGATCACCTTAAATATATGCAAGGCTATAGAGAAGAGTGTATCTATTGAATAACATTTTTTGATAGAACGTTAAAGAAACAGTTGGGCAAAAAACAAATCACTTTTAACATTTCACTGTTCAACTTAGTCTATAGGTTTCCTCATTGTTGTTCTTTTTTCTGCTGCTAAGAGAGATTCCTGCTGAACTTCAACGACTAGTGCATGGAGGTCAAGTTAATTTAGATATGGAAGACCATCAAGAGCAGGAATATGTAAGACCTAGACTGAAGTTCAAAGCTTTCAGTGGAGAAGGTCAGAAACTTGGAAGGTTAGTTTCTTTAAAAAAAAACCAGTGTCATTTAAAAAGAAATTATACTGAAGTGTTATTAATTGCATTTGAAAGTAGGAGTTTGGAATATTGTGGTACACAATTTCTGGGAGTTGCAGTATTGATATATTTAAAAGTACTGTATTGGGGAAGAGTTATGTATGTTGTTTTTTGCATTTTTTCCCCATGCCTTCAAATGAATCTGGACAATTCACTGCAGTTTTTTTGGCAAGATTTTTTGGAAGTGGTTTGCCATTGCCTGCTACATAAGACTGGGAGACAGTAAATGGCCCAAGCTGACTTCATGCTAAAGTGGTCTCCCAGTTTCAAGTCTGAATGTTAATGTTTTCTTAAATTATTAAATATGGAACAAATAATATCAAGAACTTATCTCAGAAGTTAAAATAAAAACAGTAGCTAAGTATAGTTCATTAAATTGTTACTTAGTGCTATGAAATGATCAAATTTTTTACATATATTTTATTAGAATTTCCAGACATGTCAAACCAATTAGTTGAGTGTTTATAAACAAACAGATAAGGACTAAATATTCAGTCAAGGCAATTCTGCTCAAGAGCTTTTCCTAGAAGAGTAAATCTGCAAAGATGGTGTTTGCAATCTGCAAAATATTTTTACTCCTGCAAAAGACATGTTCTTTAAATTAAGTAAACAATAGTGCAATTTTATTCATAACATTTCAATAGTTTAGACAAGGAATAAGCAACATAATGCCGTCCAAATTTTCTTGATTCTGAATTTATCAGACAAAATGAGTGTGATAATTTGGGTAATGCTGCTGGCTGCTTCATTCTTGAACACTATACAAGTAGTCCTCAATTTATAACCATAATGGAGTCTGCCAGTTAACGGTTGTAAATTGTGATGATCATCACATGACTGACCCTATTAAGACCTTTTTTTTTCAGTGATCATCAAGTGAACTCTGCAGTTGTTTAGCAAACTCATTGTGCACTATAGAACATTTCTACCAGAATCCAGAAGTAAACATCACATTCAGCAACAAAAAAATACCATCGTGTGCCAATAGGACACATAGATTCAGGCCAGTTGTTGAGTTCTCACAACAAAGTCATGTGAGTGAGGGTGGGGTGGCCATCGGAACTTTGGAATCAAATTGTAAGTACCTTTGGGGATGTCTGTCATAATGTTCATTAAGTGACTGTTCATAAGTCAAGGACTACCTGTATGCTTCTGATCACATGACCAAGATCAAATATGCTAATAAGAAATTGGAAAGAATTCCAGAATCATGTCCTGTCTCTTTTCCCTGCCTTGTTTTATTTTCTTTTAGCCTTACTCCTGAGATTGTTAGCACACCTTCATCTCCAGAAGAAGAAAACAAACCTTTTCTTGATGCCACTATTCCAATAGATGCCACTGTACCAACAACTAAGATCCAGATTCGTCTAGCTGATGGCAGTCGTTTAATACAAAGATTTAATCAAACACATAGGTAAGTAAGATAATTTTCCTGCAGGATCTTGGAACTGAACAGATGATCTCCAGAATTCCTTCCAATCTTCCATTTTATAATATCATAAAATTCTGCTGATCCAACAACTAAATTGTAAATCTTATTCATGCCAACAGGATTACAGATATACGAAATTTTATTGTCCAGTCTCGGCCTTTGTTTGCCACAACTGACTTTGTTCTTTTGACTACATTTCCACATAAAGAACTTACAGATGAAAGCCTGACATTACAAGAATCCGATATATTGAATACTGTGATATTACAACAGCTGAAATAAACTTTAAGCCTATCAGTGCAAGGTAGATTCTGGAATAGATAATGTTGCATATTGATTTGCAAGATTGCTTCAAATAAATGAGGAAAAGACCAAAATAACTGGAAAATATTGTTTTCCAGTTAAATATAGCAATTGACTTTTAAACCTGTTCAGTCTTCCAGTAACAATTTATCCAAATTGCAGGTCAAAAAGTTTCGTTAAACAAATGTTGAATTTGTATTCTTCCTAGTTCAACTTTTGTGAATTCAAGTACTTTTAGGGAAGTGGGAAACAGGGAGAGAGAAAAATATATTAACAGAAAATATATAGAAATTTACATTTGGAATTTATAGGTATGCAGTGGGAGAGGGTTGTGTATACCAGGGGATTCATTTTCTGAAGATTTGTAAAAATTGAACTATAGAAGAACTTTTTACTGTATCAGGCTATAGCTATTGAAACCTTCAGTTTCTTAGTCCCATTCTGTCACTTAGAAATATTTTGTTCATAGGATGTCTTTCACTTACCCAACATGGTTTTAACGTAATCTCATTGTTGTGCTGCAAATTATTTTGTTTGCCCTATCATTCCCTTTTAATATCAGTTATTATTAACCATAGTTTTAAGTGCAAGATTGCAGAACAAAGTATTTTTTTACTTTTATTCTGTAAACAGATTTCCTGTTATCAAATGTGAACTCCTAACTTTTATGACTAAAAAGAGAAATATAATAAAATAATATTTATGATTTTTAAAGTCTGGTATAAAAGAAAATAGTGTGCTATGTTGTATTAAATATGTAATTGAGGACCAATGAATAAAATCACTTTGCAGTATCACTTTTACACCTGGATTTGAATAGCAGTGAGTCCTTAATATGAATCTTTCAACAACAAGTATGTTTGTTTTGAGTATGCAGAGTAGCTTCCGCCACTGAAAATTATTGGTCATTGAACCTTGGATATCATAAAGCATTTCTATTCCAGGTTAATTTGTATGGCTAGTTGCCTTTTCAAACCATTTTCCAAAAGCTCAAATTTGCAAACTTCATAAATCAAAATTAAGAATTTTAGTGGTGTCCCAAATTTAACTTGTACTTCTGGTTATATTCTGTTGTAAATAATAAAGAAGAAAATGTGCACAAACAGGATGTACAGATTATCTTGGAATTTCATCCACAGGCGTAGAACACTGGATTAAGATTCTACTTGTAGCATTTTAAAGCATAGCATCAGTTGATGTAAGGAAAAGAACAGAAATAAAACTTTTTTTTTTAAAAAAAAAAAGTAGCGACCACAAATGCTTGGTTATCAAGGTAGAACAAAATTTATCAACACAAAGTTCTACATACAAATTCCACTGTTTCCACTTGACTATAAAAATGTCTGAAACTTAGATGACATGTGATAATTACTCTATATTTTAACTGTATTGCACTTATATCTTTTAATCACAATATATGAATCTTTTGTGAATAGATAGTTCATAGTATTATATCAATAATTATTTGACCAGCATAGTTTCATTTAAGATAATAAAAGTGTTAAGTATTTTCAGTGGCAGCTTTTCAGAAACTCTACTCATAACTCATTCAGAGGATAAAAGCCAATATATTTTTTCTCCTCCTTTTTAAGCTAGGTCAGTGGTGGCATACCTATGGCACAGGTGCCAGAGGCGGCACTCAGAGCCTTCTCTGTGGGCACATGTGCTGTCATCCCAGTCCTAGGCCTTTAGCTGGGTTTTATAAAACCTTTTCACTTTAGGCCTCCGCCATGTGCAAAAAAAAAAAAAAGGTTCAATCAGTCAATTTCAACTTCTCGTGGGAAAAAAAAAGATCTTGCAAAGTTGGAATTGATTGATTGAACCTTTTAGTCCCACGCAGTCTGCTGATACCACCCAATGGGCCATGCCCACCCAATGGACCACACCCACCCAATGGGCCACGCCCACCCGGCACTCGACGATGCATAAGTGGGTTTTGGGGTGCAGTTTGGGCACTCAGTCTCTAAAAGGTTCACCATCACTGAGCTAGGTTTATGAAAAAATATTAAAAGATTTAAATATCTTTATAGTATTTTTTTCCTTCAGTTTTGTGCCCAGGAATCCAAGTCTGTCAATAAAGGAGGTTGCCTTTAAATGTAGGATGTAATGCTTGGCTGTAAATTTTAAGTAGGGTTAGCTCCAGATTTCTACAAGTTGTTTGTAATTGATACAGACTATAGTTTTTTTCAAAGACATAAACATTTTTTAAAAATGAAAAGATGTTGAAATGAAAGCAAAATGTGAAAGTAGAATATGTGCATGATTAAACTAAAAATAAATTAGCATTATGTTGTAATTAATAAAGAACATGTTTAAATTATAATTCTGTATATTTTCATATGTTTATTAATTTGAAAAACAGATTGGTTCAGTCTGCTCTTCTTAAATCAGGGTCAGAGAAGTTAATTCATAAGACAGTTAGAACTTTTAACTGATGTTGAAGACAATGCATACTAAATTGGCATCTTTCAACTGGCCAGCTGATTTGCAATAGATACGAAAAACAAGAAGAAAATGCTATGATAGAAAACTCCTATTTGCTTCAGATACTTGGAGTTGCTTACTAAGTTATTCACATTCATGCAGTCATTCATTCAGTTCAGTCATTCATTTATTGAATTTATATGGCTGTTCATCTCAGAAAAGTGACTTTGGATGGCATATAACAAAATTGTAAAACAATAAACAGAAAACAATTATTTTTAAAATATTAAATATTGCAAGGCTAAAAAAGAAAAGCAGATGTTAACAGCAATAATATAATGAAACTACCTCAAGATTTCAGAAGTTTGCTGGAAAATCCAGATCTGATGACATAACCATTTCTGAGAAACTTCTAGAAAAACAAGAAAGATTGAACAAATCTCACTTGGGACGGAGGGTGGGGAGAGATATCTGTTATGTCCTAATACATTCATTTTTTTGTGCAAGGGGGAAAGTACCACAGCAGAGAAAACCCATCATGGGGAGCCTGCTAAGGGTAGTTGTGACAGACAGGGCATGTAGCAGGCCTCTTCTGCCTGAATGGATAGGATGGACTTATGTAATCAGGACAGATAGTCACTCAGATAAATCATCACATGCCATGAATCACTTTAAAGGTCAAAATCAGCACCTTGAATTAGAATCAGATACAGACTGATAATCAATGTGGCTCACAGAGTAGAAGTGTAATGTGCTGTTCTAGAAGAATAGATAACTGTCATGCCACTACATTTTGCACCATCTGAAGTTTCTCTTGAGAGGCAATCCAATGCCTACACTAATTAAGAAGAACGTTGCTCTGTGATTCTTTGATTGTGGGTACAACTTTCTGCCTGCTTCAGTGACTTGCCACTTATCCTAGGGCAAAGATTAACCCCCCTTGGGAAAGATCATTTCCCATGAGCCAAAAATAGAAGCTGATGTGGTTAAGAAAAATCATATCTGAGAGGCTACAGTATAATGTAAATTTTTCACAAAAGAACTTGTTTATTGGTTATGTCCTAATATGTTCATTTTTTGTGCAAATGAGAATTTACAGGTATACAAGAATAACTGAAGATGGCAATAAGTCCAAAATAATAATGACTATAAGTACAGCAAAAAAATGAATAAATTATCCGCATACCCTGCCTGATAATATACTGTATATTGAACAATAAATCCTCCTCAGAGTGAAGCTTAATCTCTGGTGTTTACATGGACATATCTCTGTAGTAGACAACAATATAGAAGAAATTTCCTATTGCTATCTTCAAGGATGGGCAGATTATTTTCAAGTTTAACCCATAGCAGTGGTATTGCCTGAAAAATGCCATTGCTCATTAAGAAGGCCTGACCCTACTTAGCTTCCTAGCTGAGACAATGTTGGCCAGGTGCTGTCATCGCCAAGATCAATATACTAGCTTTTTTGCACTCACCGAGGTGCTTCTGGGTTAAAGGGTTAGCTGGTGACATCTCTGTTGCCTGGGGGATGCACAGTTGGAAGCCCCTTTTATTCTCCAGCAGGAGCTGGAGCAAAGGATGGCAGCTCAATCCCACCCCATAGCAGTACTCAGGTCTTGAACACAAGCTTGCTAACCTCCAACCCAGCATCCTAATCATGCAAGCATCAAGCTACTAATATACCAGGTGTCATTAAGCTTCTGAAAAAGTTATCTAGATTAATCTTGTGAATTATTCAATGTTTATCATTTAACAAGAGGCAACTTTACTCTAACTTCCTACTAATAGTTAACTAGTGGAATAGTTGGAATAATAGTTATTCCAACTCAACTCAAAATATATAAAAATGTGATACATTTTCAGTTTCAATATAAGATTGTTACGTATTTCTGCTTTGCCAGTGCATGTTTGGGTTTCCATATTAATCAAAAAAGCTGATACAAGGAAGCTATTATGAAATAAATTAGATATACTCAATTACTGAAATTCCCATTGAATTACAGTTATTTTGATTTATTTTAAACTGATTCAGTCCATCAGTTAATCATAAATTTGAAATGATTCCATTCACAATAATGGAAAAAGATTGGTTTATATTCAAGCATTCTGATTTATCTCATGTCTAGTTTATAACCATAATAAATAATAAACCTATCCAACATGGAAGCTGTTTCAACCTTTAGTCCGTGTGAATGTATATAAACTATTTATCACACTATTGTGTAATTCAAGATAATGTAGATTGACACATTGGATACTACAACTTGAACTTTTATTGTCATTGACAAAGTCCAATGATTGAATATCCATCTTACATAAAATCTAATTTTGACTGAAATTAGATATCATCTGTGAATTAGAACCAAGAAGCATAAGGCTTTATTGATAATTATTTTCTAGTGCTACTTCAGTTAAATTAGCAATAGCACTTAGACTTATATACCGCTTCACAGTGCTTTACAGCCTCTCTAAACAGTTTACAGACCCAGCATATTGCCCCAAACAATCTGGGTTCTCATTTTACCAACCTTGGAAGGATGGAAGGCTAAGTCGACCTTAAGCTCAAATTTGAACTTCTGGCAATGGGCAGAGTTAGCCTGCAATACTGCATTCTAACCACAGTACCACCACTATTCTCATTAAATACTTAGCAAATGCAATTATAATAACTTAAATATCTTTATTATAGTATTACAATACCTATAATGTATACTAGTTTATAATATTTTCAGTAAAATAAATTTACTTCATAGATCCTGCTGTTTAGTTGTTCAAAGCAACTATTAATCATGAGATTGTCATTGTACCTAGCTTGTCTTGACCGATATTGAAAAAAATTAAGCAACATCAGGTCTTGTGAGTATGTACGCGAAAGAACATCAGGGCATCCCATGTAGATTAAGGTTAGAAAATATTTTCTAAAAATTCAAAAGCAGTGAACTTCTATATTTGTTCTAAGGAAAGAACATCAATTTGGGAGCGAAGAAAACTCAACGGAATTTTTATATTAGTTTCTTGTTCTAACTAACATGGACAGAAGCAGCTGATTCTAATGGTGGAAAGTCCATGAATAAAAACACGAAATAATAATAAATACAAATATCCTTTCAATCTAAAATGTGTTGTCTAAGATACTTGTAAAAGGACATATCCAAGAAATGCTGGCAGGAAAGATCTAAAAATCACATATTTTGAAGATCTAATATTCAGGAAATTTGTCTAATTGCAGTGTTCCTCCTGCATTTTTATTTTAAAGGTAATTCATAATCCCAGGAGTTTAATTCTCAAAACTGCTGCAATAAAACACATATTCAAAAAAATGTATTCAAGGATTAAAGGGCCACGGTGAGCAAAAAAGAATCCCCTTTAAGAGGAGACTGTCTGCCCCAAACTACAGGATCCTTTTTTCTGCTTCTTTTCCGTTCAAAGCCAGTGGAGGGGAAGAACAATTTAGCCCAAACTGCATAGGGCACTGGGTCAGGGATGCTGCAGTGCAGGCATGAACAAAGACATGCTCCTTCTTACATAGTTTATGTAAGGCTTGAGGCAGTTCTGATGCTTGATAAACATTATTTCTTCCCACTTACCCCCATGCTCCTATTTGCCTGCTTCCCTCTCTTTTGTGATATTGCCACAGTGTGTTTCTAGAGGCCAGTGCCCATAAAGCTCCATAGTTTACTTTTATACTGAGAGGTCTCTTATCTTTGGGCCAGTCATCATCTTTAAGTTTAAGTTATCTCACAAGGGGGTGGGAGATACAGTAGCGCAGAAAAAACAAAAGCGTGTTGACTTGAGTGCCAGTAAGAATGGGAAAGCATATTAACATCAATGGCTCAGCAAACTGGATTATAGTTTCAGATACTGAACCACCTTTATTGCTCTGTATGTGAAAGATACAACATTTCTCCTTATTGTCGTCCTCCTTCAAAATACGGACTTTTGCAGAGAAGTTCTTTGAATTTATGTTTGAATTTTAACTGTTATAGACAAACAGCTAGTGGAAGTCCAACATTGAAAGGCATTCAAAATGATTCCATTCTGCAATAGTTTTGTCACAGCTGCTGTTTGGAAGATTTTCAAATTCACACTCAGAGGATTGTTGTTGTTTTTGTTGTTGTTGAAAATTATAAGTTACTATTTTAGTGGGATTGTTCTTAAAACTTCCTTCAGTTAACTTTAAATAAGCAACAGTTCCTACTGTTATGGCAGGTAGATAAAAAAAATCTGAGACCTTTTATAGTCCAATCTAATGGAGTTGCAAAAGCTGCAGGACAGATAACTTGCTTAATAGTAAATCAAACTTTCTGTTCCTAGCTTAATAGTTAATGGCGACTCAAAATACTTACACGGACTAATGTATTCTCTCTGCATTGAGACCTCTGGACATAAGATGAGAGATATTTTTAAAATCAAATGAGCATTAATAGAAGAAAATATTTGTAGTTCAGGATTGAACTGTGGAGTCCTTGGTGCTCTCTGAGCTTGGTTGTTTTCTTGCAGACATTTCACTACCTACTACTGTAGGTAACATCATTAAAGCTAGAACTCTGAGAGAGCAAACCCCACTCTAAGAGAGCAAACCCCACTCCATTCTAGCATTGATGACGTTACCTACAGTAATTACGTAATGAAATGGTTGCAAGGAAACAATCAAACTCAGAGACCACCAAGGACTCAACAGATGAATACTTTTATCAAATAATATACATCTTTTAATGTCCAAAAATTAAAATTGAGGCTGCAAATATCAAATAGGTTTCCTTTCAGTGAATATAGTAATTTCCCCCTTAAAAATATCACTCCAGGTATAACTTTGGCTCAAGAGGCCTCAGGCAAGGCTTCAGGAAACATTCTTGTGCATCTTTGATTTCAAAGTACAGTAATATTGTTGTCCTGAAATTTCCTCATTTGCCTGATACATTTAATGTCTATACCTCAACTGATTAAAATAATCAAGGTCTCTATATCGCTCTTGATTTAATGCAATGTGTCTAGTTTGGTGATCTATTTGGTCATCCCTCTATTTGATGAAAAAAAATCACTTTAGTTATCTAAAGATTCAAGGATAATTGATGGCATATTCTGCTGTATTAGAGATTAAAAATGCCTATTATATCGAAAATCCTTGACTGATGCCGGTCAAGACTATATACTCAAGGCCGAACTCTTAAGGCTAAGTCCTTATCAAATAATCACTGTATTACATGCAGTTTTATCTAGGATGTTGTAAAAAAATTACCACATGTATTTCTGTTAGGCAGACACTATAGCCTTAGGCTCAAGCTACATTGATACACAGTTAATCTCTCTGTTTCAGTTGTCCTTTCTAAACAGAATTAGGGGAAAGAGCATTCTATCTATACCACTAAACTATGGAATCCTCTGCCATTAGACATAATGATGGCTACAGTTTTAAACTCTTTTCAAAGGAGACTGGTCAAATTTAGTTGGACTAGTAACAGCTGTTAGTCTTCATCTGCATTTACAATTTTTGAATTCAAGGTAAAATATTTGAAATATCTATATTTCACACATCCTTGCTGGTAAGTTTCCTAAATAGAGACACACATAAAAAAGGTAGAGTTTTGAAGGCACCATCTTAACTTTTGGGATCATTTTTTAACTTTCTTTGGACATCCTTGCTTTAATCTGCTCTAGCCTCAGGGCTCTTTTTATTCTTCTGGGCCTTCTTTTTCGTCACACTGTGAAATATATAAATTAATAACCGGCTGGAAATGAAAACCTCTTTGATGCCTGTCAGATCAGGAGTAGCCAGGAAAGGTTCCTCATAACAAATTCATACTAATTTAAGCCCAGAACAGTAGACAGCATGTTAGTTGAGCAAAACAGGATAGACAATTTTCTGTTGTTTTGCCTTGAAGGCCACTGTTGAATATTTTAGGGCTGCATTTCAGCAGGAATGTGTCTATGGTTAAGGGGAAAGCAGCATGTCCAGAATGAAAAATCCACTCTCTGTTAATATACCGAGTGTTAGAATTAATAACTTCTGTGTTGAAAAAAGCATTTGGAAAAGCTATGGAAAAAGTCAGAACACAAGGGGTTTTTTTAACCCATACTGTAAAATGAACCAAAATGGGATTAGTGGTATAGAACTTGGTAAAATGGATAGGATAATTTGGAAGGAAAAAAAAAACAGTATAAAAAAAAAACATTAAAATAAAACTCATTTTCAAATTTGGAGGAAGACCAGGAATGGCATTCTTGGGATAAAACATTTTGTGTATGAAAAATGGTACTGAATCACACATTCATCAAATGTTTAAAGGAAATAAAAAAAAAATCTGCATCTAGACAACTCCCTAAAATAGCAGATTAGATCTACTATGACCATAATAATTTAGATATTATAGATGTTAAGTGTATGTTATTTCTATCAATTTGCACCATCTGTGTATTGGTGTATGTACTGAAATCACATAATTTGCAAATGTTTGCATCAATTTAAATAATTATGCAAATGTTATAAATAAATTTGTATATCATATGTTAAGATTGAATGGACACTTCCTTACCCTGAATGGTCCTTTATATGAAGTTTATACTAAGAGCATGCATTGTGCTGTTCCCTTTAGCAGTAAGCAGTATTAGAAAGCACAGAAAACATACAGTAGTAGGCAAAATAATTCAAAGAATTGGATAAGAGGGAAAAACCAGCTAAATAAAAAGGAGAATTTTCCATCAGGACATTAGTAGTTAAATCATATATAAGAGAGAATATTGTGGGAAGAGATGGTATTGATTTCCTTTAATAAGCTGTTGAAATATTTAAATCAGAAGTAAACCTATTTATATATTCTTATGTAGACAAAAATACTATTGATGAAATTGGCTCTAAGAAGCAATTTATGGATATAAAGCTAAGTGATGCTTCGCTCCTTGATCAGTTTCCATCTGTTGTTTCTTGTCCTGCCCTCTGATGCTTTGGAAAATAGGTTGACGCCCTCTTCTTTATGCCAACCCCGTAGATACTGGAAAACAGCTATCATGTCAACCCGTCTTTTCATTAAACATTTCTTATTAATTACTTCATTAATATGGTCTTTTGCTAGATGCAGGCATCTTGAGTGATCTGGGATATAGTTTTGAACAGTATTGACCCTAATCTTTAAGACTTTTGCCCCAGTGAGCTATGATCTATACCTACAGATGACAACTTAATACTGTCCACTAACACCCCGAGAGGTAGATATTAGCCTCCATAATTGATTCAAAGCTTCCTAAGTAAGTAGGTGAACCTTGGGTAGCTGGGCATAATGGAGATGGTACCCCATCCACATCTGGAATTCATCTCACACAAAATAGAAGGTATTCAAGTATCGGTCTATTTTGTGAATATTTCTATTTTTTATTTAAAAGCACAAACTTCACTCTGAAAAAAACTGAGATTATCACCTCTAACTTTCCTTTACACATGCTTGTCTGCAACATTCCTTAATGCACTACTGTTTCTATGCAACTTTTTCTAATGTAGGCTTTCATTCTTTCTGCATTTTTCTATGCAGTTTTTAATTGCCCATTCTGAGATGCATCTTTTAAAATATCCCCTTATTTATTTTTTTCCTTACTCCCTCTATTTTTGTTTACTCATTTCTTTCTCCCCACTTCTTCATTAAGTTCATCACAAACCTACAACACTGCCCTTTTCCCAGCAAAATTGCTTATATGATTTTGGAAGTCTATAAGATTCTGAAGGCAATGCATGAATTGGGCATGTGTTTCCATCACTTAGCCATTGGGGCTGCTTTAGGAAACCATGTTTGCTTCTATTACTCTCAGAGCTTTGCCAGGATTGTTCCTATATACCTTTTGTGCTTGGCAGTGCTATTTTGGCTACATATGTCCTCCTTGTAAAGTTGAGAAATATATTTATATATATTTTAACCCCATAATAAATATTTATCTTATAATTTATATACTTGTAAATTTTTCGGGTGCATTAATGTAACTTTTTCCCTCTCTTCTTCTTCTTCTTCTCTCTCTCTCTCTCTCTCTCCCATTCCTTTCATTGGTTATAATCATGATACTAAAAAAACATTCTGTTTAGGATATCTGTCAAAAGATACTCATTCTTTCTATAGTGATCTGGGATCCAAATGCAGCTCTGTACTCAGTTAATGAGAGATAATCTCTCTACTTAAAATTTATTAATTTTTTTGAACAAAAGTAAATTATATGTTTTGTATCAATTTTATAACAATATTTTAGAGAACTAGATGTATAGAATCACTGACCAAATAAATAATATTGAAGGAGCTCATACTTGTTTGTCTAGAGCAGACATGTCAACACAAGGCCCGGGGACCGGATGCGGCCCGCAAAGTGGTTTCATGTGGCCCGCGAAGCCATCCTGGAAACATTGAGGGAACAGCCCCCTCTGCCTTGGCCCTGGCCCAATGTACAATTTTGTGTTGGCCATCTATGCTGAAACTCATTCAGTCTTAGCTCCACAAGGCCATCTGGAAACAGCGAGGAACCAGCCCCTGCCACATCGGCCCTGCCCCCTGGGTGCATGCTGGAGAGGTGTCACTCTTTGTGAGGAATGAAGAAATGCACCATCGCCTGGAAGTGGCCAGCAAATGGCCCTCGCCTACTTCACCTATACGGCTTGATGGGCTCCAGGGAAGGGGTTTTGGCAGGCAGCGGGGCACTCTCCTCACAGTGCCAAGAGGCTGAGCTGGGCGGCACGAATCCAAAAAGAAATGCAAGGCCGCCCAGCTCCCAGCCTGTCTGGTTTCAGCAGGCAGCAGGGCCCTCTCCCCACAGCGCCAAGAGCTGAGCCAGGGTGTGTGAATCTGATGAGAAGTGCAATGCTTCCTAGCCCCCAGTCTGCCCAGTTTTAGCAGGGAGCAAGGAGTAAAGCTGATGAGCTTCACCTCGCCCGGCTCAACTTCTCAGCTCTGTGAGGAGAGCACTCCGCTGCCTGCCAAGACTGGGCAGGCTGGGGGCTGGGCGGCATTGCACAGGTAATGTTGACTCTCATGCTGCTCATGGCATCCCATCTTCCAGAGCCCACCAAGCCAGATATGTGAAGTAGGTGAGAGCCATGTGCTGGCTACTTCCAGGTGATGGTGCATTTCTTCATTCCTCACAAAGGGTGGCACCTCCCCAGTTGTGTTTCTTGCCTGTTTTTCTCCCTCCCTCCTCTCATATATTTTCCCACCACTCTGTACTTAGGATGGAAGGAAGGAAAGAAGGAGAGGGAGCATCTGAGGGAACTCCTGCTTTAGTCCTGCCCTGCTGCCCTTTCACCATCCCCTTGCTCCCTCCTCCTGGCCTATCCTGGGGATCTATCATCCTATTGCTAAGGAAGCTTTGGATACAAAGCTGGGTCTACTCCCATGGAGAGGGAATGGGCCCCTCTCTGACTTTGCCCCCGTACCCATCATGAGCAACTTGGCTAAGGAGAGCAAGCACAGCAGCAGCAGCCTTGAGGAGGAGATAAGTGCAGTTGGGCGCCCCCTTGGGGAAATGAGGCTGAGCTTGGTGCTGCGGGTGCTCAAGGGCCAGGCTGGGCATTTGACCTTTGCAGCCCGCACCACCATCCAGCCCCCCCACATGGCCTGAGAGGAACAGTGAGGCTCCTCCAGTGGACCATGCCTTGGCCCTTGCCCTGGTCCTACCCCCTTCTGCAGAGACCCTCAGATCTGTCCCAGTCCTGCCCAGGCCCCCAGAGCCACCATTGATGCAAATGAAGTAGAGCTGGCCACGCCCACCCAGTAGGCCACACCCATTCCATCCACGTCCATCAAGTAGGCTGCACCTACCTGGCCTCCCAAGGGCAACCGCAGTGCTGATGCGGCCCTCAATGAAATTGAGTCTAGAGTGTTGGAAACAATATAAAAATAACATGTCCATGGTGTATAAACACATCTTGCTAGTCCATTATGCAACCTATTCTTCAGTTTTGTTGAATAAAAATCTGTTTGAAGAGTAAGACCAAACACATTTGCAATTAAATCTCTGATATAACAGTTTCAATGCTCATTAAGCATTATGCTATTATCAACACTAACCTTCTGTTTGCAAATTTTTCTGTGGGGGGGGGAAGTTGTTTTTCCTCTATCCATGAATTTCCAAATCTCTTAAATGTTTTCTAGAAGTCTTTTCCAAGAAATGTTTACTTTAAATACAGATAAATTGGCTAAGGTTCTATGGAGTAAGCTGGCAATAGGTTGTTCCAGGTATTCTACAGGAATAATGAAGATTCCATTTTATGTTTACAATGTTGAAGTGCTAAAGTCCATGGTGTTTGAAGATGGATTGTGCAGTGTAAAGAACCCATTTCAAGAAATATGATGATTTGAATGACAATAGATTTGTATGGAAAACACTATCTGTTTTAAATTATTGTATATTTTAAAAATAAAGTATAAATTTAGAAAGACAATTATAATGCTAGAAATATTAGCATAACATAATAATACAGCCGGACATATTTTAATCTGCCACTCAGATAACTATTTTTTTTTGTGGAAGAGTACATACTATATAGCATATTTAACATATCCAAAATATGTAAGGAATCAGATTAGAGAAAGTAATATTTATTTATTTTATTTATTAAATTGTTATGCTGCCCATGTCCCTTATTAGGTGACTCTGTCTGGCTAGAGCCTTCAAAAAGTCTGCAATCCTAACATAAATTGAGAATTTCTTTACCTATTGTCTCCTTATATGTGTATGGTATTAAAGACAGAGATAAAAATCTTTATATTCTTAAATTGTATGGTATATGATATATAATATACCACATGGTAATTCCAAATTCATAAGTGAGTCAGTATTCTGAATCCATCTCTTAGGTGATGAGAAGTGAGCAAAGAATATTGAGATTTATGTGGTAAGGGAAGAAAGCACGAATTAAAACTAAATTGGACTTCCAGATTGGAGACTTTATTATCAAGCAGCCATCTTGCTTTGTCTTAAAGAATGGTAATTACCTTTCTTACACTAGCAAAGAATGCTGCATGTGGCATAGGTAAGACTGAGGCTGTAATCAACTTTCTCTATTCTAAAAAGCTGTGACAGGTGGCACAATTCAGTATCTATGACCAGAGCATAAAGTAGATTATGACTTGGAATTTAGGATCAGTGTATGGTAAAGAGCAGGAATAAAATTATTGGAAGAAAAAAATATTTGTTCAGTTAATAAAAAATAAAAACAGTGTTTTAGATCTGAATGAAGATAATCTTGTGCAATTGTGCACTGATGTAGAAGGGAAGCTGAATTATAATTATAAATGAAAGAAATCAAATGTAGTGTATGTCAGAAAGTATGAATTGATGCCATCTAGATCAGTGATCCCCAACCCTTCTGGCTCCACAAATCAGCAGCAGTGGCAATAGGGGGGAAAGGATGGGTTTGCATGCGCAACCTAGCTCTCGTGCATGTGTAAATGAAGCTTTATGAACTTGCACACTGTTTGCACTGCCCAGTTCCCAATGGGCTGTGGACCAGTACCAGTCCTTAGCTTGGGCCTTGGGGACCTTTGAGCTAGATTGTTCCTATAGTGTATGATAATAGAAATTCATATGTTGATAATTACATCTTATGCTGCAGTAATTAATAACAGAGAAGGCAGAATATAGAAATAGACTAACCTTTGGAAGACTGAAGAACAACTGAAAAGAATGACTGTCATTGAGAAATATCAGCTTCTTTCAAATCTGTGGTTTACACACCAGTCCATCCATGCATATACATAAAATAGTAATGAATCAATAAAGTATGTTTAATTTGGTTCCTTATGAATTAGTGAAACATAATGGTAAAAGGTTCTGAATGTGGGTCAAATCATATTTTGGCAGTTTCGGGGGGGATCTTAAGAAAAATGGACAAGGAAGAAAAAGCAAGAAATGAAAGAATGGAAATGAAAGATATATGGTTGGAAGAGAAAGTACAGCTCTTGTCTCAAAAAAAATAAAATAAATAAAAGATAGATTAATCTCCCAACACAGTGACTAGAAAGAGGATGTAGGTACTGCTTAGAACAGAGTAAAATAACTTAAGTCTCCATCAGTGGAAATATTTAAAAATATGCTTGGTAGAATAACAAAATTTAAATTGGTTATGGATGAGAAAAAAAATCAGTTGAGAAACTATTTTTGAAAAAACACGAGGAAAGAAACAAATAGTTTAATGTGGTGTTTTTCAAACTTGAACATTTTATGTGTGGACTTCAGAATCTCCCAACCAGCATGCTGGGGGTTGAAATCCACTCATCTTAAAATGACCAAGTTGAAAAACACTGGTTTATGTATAGATAGAAAAGATAATTGCAAAGAATGCAGTAAAGAAAGCAAAATATATATAAACTGAAAACGTAGGGATAGAAATGTATAGGATACATGCATAGCCATGGTGTTGGCATAACCTCTACTCAGCTATATTTTCTTTTCTCTTTGTTCATGCCTTCATCTTCTTTCACCTTATTCATTCTTATTAGTTTTCTGCATTTGTCTAACTTTGCTTTCTCCAAAAGGGAATAACATGATTGGTACATACATGTATTTGAAGGTGCTGCAGCGTAAAGTGTGATGTAAAAACATAAGTAGCCATGCTGGATCAGATCAAGGCCTATATCAATTCAATCACTTGTTTCTACAGCAGTCAATCAGATGTTTCTGAGGTGCTTACAAGCAAGAGACAAACAAATTGCCTTCTTCCTCTATGCAACTCCTACGTGGAATCCCTCCAAAACCATTCATGTTAATGACCACCCTGGTAATGAATTCTACAGGTTTATTTATTTATTTGTTCAATTTCTATAGCTGCCCATCTCAGTAAATGACTCTGGATGGTTTACAATTCAGAATATATATTACAATTATTATTTTTTTTAAAAAAAATTCAAAACAATACAATCAGTAAAGAATATATATATATATATATTTGTTTTCTGAGGTTTTCGCGGGTGTTTGTATGTAGGTCTTTGGTTATTCGGGTTTTCTCCCACGTAGAATTGGAAGTGTCTTGGCGACATTTCGACGAAGTCTCATTCGTCATCTTCAGGCTGGTGCTTTCAGCTTTGCTCCTGGAAGCACAAAGCCGAAAGCACCAGCCTGAAGATGACAAATAAGACTTCGTCGAAACGTCGCCAAGACACTTCCAATTCTACGTGGGAGCAAACCCGAATAACCAAAGACCTACGTACATACATACATACATACATACATACATACATATATAGTGTGAAGAAATGGTTTCTGTGATTATTTTATATGTCTTTCCATTCTACTTTATAGGATTGTCTCAGGTCCTAGTATTTTGAGAGTCAGAAAAAAAGGATTCCCTAGCTACTTTCTCCATGCCATGTGTAATTTTATTCAGTACATTTCTATCTTTTCCCAGTCATCCTTTTTCCATGTTAAAAGTTCTTTGCCTAACCTCTGTGCATTTGCTTATAGAAAATACTCAACTGAAGGTAGACACTATTTTCAAAACTATGTTCCCTCACCCTGACTCTAGATAGGTGACACATGTGGATGGGATTTCTCCTTGCATTGATTTAACAGTTGTTAGACTAAGAAAAGGAACTTGGCTAGGTACTGTAGTAATATTTTTTTTTTTAAAAAAAAATGTGACATGAATCCATTTGCTGGCCTGAAGGATGAATTCTTATTATTTCTTTTCACTATTCATGTTAAAAAATCTTTGCCTGCTTGTTTTGAAGGTTATTATAGGTTAAATAAATAGCACAGCCAGTATTCTGTTTGATGTATTAGGAAGCTTGTGTAGTTTTGCTGACTGCGCCAGAGAAAGAAGAAAATAGTGTGAGGTTACTTTGGTCTATCAGTAAGTAAACTGACAGTGACCTTCTATTTGCTCATAACCCAGAATTCTTATTTCCCTCCTGAAATTTTCCTCTCAATATTTTTTAGATGTTACATATTGAGCAGATTTTGGTTGGTTCTATAATAGGAGATGTCATCACCACTGAAAATTGTCTGAGCTGAAGAATAAGAAAACACTCTTAAAGCTTTCCAGAATGAATAAAATATTTTATTGAAGAAAATAAAATCTATACACAGTAGTTATATAGAAATAAACAAAAATCCACAACACCCAGACCTTCATTTGGGATGATGTTAAGATCAGAGTCTACAAAAGCAATAAGGCAAGCTGTACCACCCTTGCCTGAAAAAATATTCATACTAATCTGGTATTAGGATGAGTTTGTACACATTTTATCAGTGACCTAAAGTCTAACACATGATCTTATGTTTGCAAGCTTTATTTGCAAGTACGTAAAAGGCAGCATAGTACAAAGTTATCTATTGTTTTTCAAAATGTAGTGAAGTAATCATGTCTCATAGGCTTTGGGGTTATAGATGGTCAATTTATATCCTTCTTTCATTTTTTCCCCTTTACTCTGATTTGGTCTCAAAACCAATACAAGCAGATTTAGTGAAAAGAATTATCCCCAGAACTCACAAGAATCAGTCCAGAAATCTGATTTACACTGGAAAATATTTCCTATACAATCATATAAAACAGTGATAGCAGTTTCTCCAAGCTGTCTAATTTTTTTCTAGTATATTTCAGCACTTTTACTCAATGGACCTTTCTACCTCTTTGGAGGACTGATGCTAAGATATAATAGTGCTCTTTACATTCATGAAAGTTTTAATCTGTACTTGAAATCTATATCATTTGAAGGTTGCAAAACACCAAGTCCAGCTCGCGATTGATCCAAAGAAGGGCACTTTACATTGTTGTCAATTAGTTCCACTTCAAAATAGAAAAGCAAGAAACTCAGAAATTGTTTGATTTCATTAATAGCAAATAATCTTCCAGGACATTTTGCCAATCCTGTTCCAAATGGCATATAATAATATTTTAATTTGTGACCATTACGATAGAAAGTTTTTTCTTCTCCATTTTCTCCAAGATAACGATCAAATTTGAATGTCTGTAACAAAATTCAAAACAGTGTATGTGCTAATTCAGCAACCTTAAGATAATTTAAGAGTTGCAAATGAAAACTGTATGTGCATTCTTTTTTCTGATGATTTGGAAATCAATTGCTGAATACTAGCCAGATAAATTAAATATGATAATATATTTTATAATATTAAACAACTTTCACATAAAATATTGGATAAAATGTTGGAAATATATAAAAATTTCAGATCAAATTAACACTTTAATATACTTTAAAACGGCACTTTGAAGTGGGAAAATCTTGGGTGATGAAATAAGCAATAAACTCTGCTTCCTTTTTTTTAACCCAGTGAGTAGCCATAGCCTTGATATTTTGCATTTAGTTTGTCACTTCTAATGTTATCACTGTCTATAGATATAGATATTTTTTCCTTTGCTTTCTACTTATTACAAAAATTCTTTAGGGAGTAAGTTTTTTCCTCCTTATCATTAATAAGTATGGATCCAAAAGCAACAATCATTCTCTTTCAATCTATATATATATTATTTATTTATTTATTTATTTATTTATTTATTATCCCTCTATGATTTTAATCAATAGCTCATGGTGGAAACCCACATTAATACTCCTTCCTGCTAGTTTCCCAACAATTAACTATATGAGATGGGTTAGGCCAATGATGGCGAACCTTTTAGAGACCGAGTGCCCAAAACCCGGATCTGCACCTCCCCCCACTCCACCTCCCGCCCACCCCACTCCATCCCCGTGCCCCGCACCCCGCACCGCCTCCACGGCCTGCCACAGATCACCCAGGTGGCCCAGCAGTGCCATGGCAGCCCCCCTCCGCCTGCGGCACACAGCATCAACTGCACGCAACGGGGTGTGACGGTGGAGTTTTGTCTCCACTGCCCAGCTGCCATGTCCTTGGCTGTGCTGCTCTGCATGGGCCGCACTTGGGGGCAACTCTCCTCTGGGGGGGCTGCTAGTAAGAAGAGGGAGAGGCGGGGCTGGAGCAACAGCAGGGGGGCCACAGAGAGGGCTCTGTGCCACCTCTGGCACACATGCCATAGGTTCACCACCATTGGATTAGGTTGAAGGAGTGTGACTGGTCCAAAATGACCCAGCTGGCTTTCTTGTCTAAGGTGGCCCAAGAATTAACAATCTCCTGGTTTCTAGGCCAGCACTTTTACCACTACACCAAACGTTCTCTCTCTCTCTCTCCCTCCCTCCCTCCCTCCCTCCCCCCTCTCTCTCTCTCCATACATATATACACATGCATTATCATTTAATTTTAACTTTCATGAAAATTATGAGCTTCTGGGGAATAATGGCAGATTAAATATGGATCCATATGAATGAAACTGCCGGATATGGGGGGGGGGGAGAAGCCTGTGAATGCATTGGCTCCTTGGAACTCCTTTCCAATCAAGGAGAGGGCTCAAATTACTCACAGGTTTGCTTTATACACAAGCTCCCCACAAAGAGATAGCAACATAGTAATCTCCTGCAGATTTGAGAGTCCTGGGAATCTGTGGAAAATCATCATACCTAAGCCATGGTTTGGCGCCTTCAAAAGCACCCTGGATTAAATCCTATTAATAGGTAACCTATTATCTTTCTTAACTACTCTAGGAAGTTACCTGCTTGGTTATTAATAATCTTCTGAACGCTAGATTTATCATGCTGGGAGTTTCCTTGTATCCTAGATTAATGAAGTTTTATTTAAATTTAAGGAATAAAAAGAAAAAAAACTTTTGAAAATAGCAAAAAGGGGACTTGGGAAAGTTAAAGGCTAGATGGACTTGAAAGAATATTTCCCGTGGGATATTTAAAATGGTATGAAAGAATATATGAAGTTTCTTTCTTTCTTCTATATCTTTGCACTTTTTCTTTACTGTTTATATTTTTCTTACTTTGTATTTGTATTCATCTTTGTATTGTACACTTTAGTAAAATTATCACCCAAAAAGATTATTTGGCAGCTAATTATGGTATTTATGGAATCTGTCTTACTATATCCAAAGTAGTGTGCTGTACATTAACACTTTCTACCTATGAACATGGTTTGTTTAATAACCTCAGGATAGAATGGTTATTTCAGTCCATTTCTTTCCCAGTAGTTTATCAACGTTGGTAAAACATAATGTCTTAGGAAACTAAAACTGAAATAATTATTGGGGTGATATTTAAACTGATTAATTATATAATTACAAATGAAAAGTATTAATGCACCTAATTGTTGCTAATACTAAGGCAAAGATGGAGCCTGGACAAATACTGATATTATTCTGCCTATGATATTAAGTTCTTACCTGTGGGAGAATTCACTGAACAAAACCCAAATTGTTTTATAATATAGAATTATTTCTTCCTGTTAGTAGTCTGGCAAACTGTTTTGTTGGAAAACTCACCAGTGGATCAGGATAGATTTCAGGATCAAGATGCAACAGCTGGGGATAAACAGCTATGATGTCATCTTTGCGGATATTGTAGGAATCACTGCCTAATTGCAAAATGAAATCTTTCTTTGCAACTCGGACTGTCAGGGATGCACTGGAGAGTCTTAGTGCTTCTTTTATAATGCTGTCTATGTAGAGAAAGTAAAAATGAACTTTCACCTAAATGTAAGATAAACAGCTGTGCTACTATATTGATATTAAAGTCAAACCTGATCCAGTAAAAATGAAAACACAAAATCAATGCATGAATTGTTGTTCCAGCCAAGCATACTATATTTCATCATTAGAGCAAGATTAAGACTATTATCCAGCTGATTTGTTCTGATGATTAGTGGTTTCTAAATTCTAGCAGATGGGAGTTCATATATTTCAGTAAAAGTTAACCAAGCATACCTAATATAGGCATGTCATCCAGCTGTTTTTGATTCAAGCAAATGGGTTTCCTGCTTGTACAGATCTTTTCGCCAGCATCTTTTAGCACTCGTTCTGCCTCTTTTGTAGCTGCTTTCATTGCACTGAGATTCCTGAAAGAGAAAGACACAGTGACATCACAATACAAATATTCACGTTATTTTATTTGTTTATTATTAATCATCTGTGTTGTCCATCTTGCCAAGGCGATGCTAGACATTAGTCTAAGCCATACAATGAACATCAATAAAATGCATTATTACAGTCATTGTGCCCTATCCTTAGAAATAGCTCCAGGTTGTGTTGAGTTACAGGCAGACCTTGCCCAGGATAATCATATCTTAAATAACCAAGATAGGAAGTATGGCCATTGGCAACATTTCTCTCTTGACTCAGCTATGAAAATGTGGTTGCATGGTTCAGTTTGCCTATGGAAGTATTCTATCTACATTCTGTCTATGATCAGCTTTATTGCTTTGCATTTTACTTTTCAGTCTTAGTATCTCACTATCAAAATGTATTCTGAAAGTTTGTTTTTAACCTCATATATTCCAAAAAGGACACAATTGAGAAGGTATCTCATCCTAAGTACTGGAGACTCAAGCATCATAACCTGGAAGTTGGCATGTTGTAACTTTAACAGAACTAAATTTATATTTCTGCAGCAATTATACCTAAACAAGTCACACAATTATTATATGGTATGCAGTTCAGTCCTTTTACAACCCTTAGAGCATATTAAACCATTCATTTATGTTTATTAGGATTCAGTTCAGTTCTCCAAAACGTGTCCCTAATGCAATTGTGAAGCCTAAAGCTAATAGTCCAAGTATTAAGGCCCAAATCTGGACCATGACTCCAACTTTGTGGTTCAGAATCATGTCTAATCCTGCAGAGCTAGTATTTCTGATGATGATAGAAAACTACCAGTCTTGTTGGAATCAAACTTCTATGGAGGTATTATGTAGTTTCATCCTTTTTCCTGAATACATAAGCCAATTAACCCTTATGGAAGTCAGATTAAAGGTGAACGGATCAATTGGGACCATGTATCATCAGAATAATCTCACCAGTGTTCCTAAATTTTATTGCCAAATGTTAGGATGCTGCAAGCATCCGTTATAACAGATGTGCAACATCACGTGACGTGTCCCAACGTATCGTGACTTTTTTTCCATTGCTGAAATGGGGTGGGTGCGGTTTCGGCATGATGCATCCGGCCCATGGGCCGGCAGTTTAACACCCCTGCATTATAGTGTATTTACCCAATCTAATTCTGAGCAAATATAAATGGCCTTTTTTAGAGTTCATTTTAATTCTCTTCCTTTTGTAATATTGGTTTCATGAGACTCTTTATCTTCAGAGAGGATTTCTGGCCATCATGGAATTGGCAAATTAAGATTCTCTGGTTCAGCCTTTCCCAGCTGATGTCCCCAAATCCTAGGATAACAAATCCTGAATTCCTGTCCAGCAAAAGCTTTGTAAGAGTTCTGATTTAAAGTCATTAGGTAATATTGGTTTGGAAAAGACTTTCCTAGGCTTTATAGCAAAAAATGAAACATATAAATAATGTTTTACAAAATAATACCCTACAGCAGTACATTTGCAAAAGAGCTGGTTGTTCAATTCTTCCCATTTTGAGGATATTTGCACTGCTCATTTATTAACAAACCATATCTATCATGTCTATAGTGTCAGATGCAAAAGACCAGGTCCACATGGTGAAGGTTCAATTTAATTGATTATTGCTAAAAGCCTACGTACAGGAATCATCTCAATGAACATTCAGCATCTGGTTAATAGGTCAACAGAAATCAAGGGAAGGTTGGAGTTTCTCTGTGGCTACATAATGATTCTAGTCTGATCCTTCTTTTTACTTGTCCCCTGACAGTCCTTCTCTATAGAGTTCTAATAACATGCTTTATGAATAGGGTCTGAAATCCAGAAAGGCAGAAGAGAATTGTTAACAAATATCATTAATGTATTTAACAACATTCATCCAGCATATCAACTAATACTAATCTCACCACTTAGTCAACAGTAAATAAACTGACTATAATAGAAATAGTATTCTTGTAGACCACCATTTGTATGAACTCACCTAATAAGATAGAATGAACTCCAAAATGTAGCAGGTATCGTGTTAGCTTGCGATGCCCACAGGATTGCAAGATGTGTCTTTGCTTTACCCATATCATCAAAAGTGGACAATGTATCATTCAAGTACATTCGGAGAGAAATGAGTTCAGAAATGTTTTCTCTTTTTTGAAGGTTCTCATGGAGCAGAGTCTCAGCTAGCTTCTCTCGTGCACTGTAAGCATTTTTAAATAGATGGATAGGAAGACCTGCCACAAGAGCTGGAAAGATTTGATCAAATTCCTTGAAGTGCTCTAGGGCATTGAGAATACGTGCTCTCTGGGCTTGTTGACTAGAAGCAAGGACCTTGTCGTGATGTGTATTAAATTCTGTACCAAAAAGTGTTAAAAACCCAGATTCAAACATTACACGACAGCAGAATTCATAAAGCTTATCAGTGACCCAGTCACTGGAGTTCATTTTTCTTGCACTTGACTCCACCATGACATAATGCAAGTTCTCCATCATAGTTTCACTGAGAAATGTTAAGGCATTACCCTGCAATGTTCTTGTGAAGGTATGGTGCATATTTTCAGTAGTGAATCCATCACTTGGATCAATGCTTGCGTGTCCAAAGGCCTGTCACAAAATATTGAGAATATTAATTGCCACTAATTAATTATCTAATCTCTTCTCCTCTCTTTTCACCCTATTTTGATAGCATTTAACCCACCACAAATCATCTTAAAGATAGAACTGAATGCACTACTTAGAGTTTTGTCTGTCCTGTGCATCTGAAATTGAAAGCACTTTATTTTTTTTCTATAATTTATAAGAGGGAAAGAAAAACTTAGGGAGGAGGTATACTTAAACATACTGCCTACTGATGGATTCTGAGTGTTAGAGTACAGCCATTTAGAATCCCTATTTAGTAACCATTTAAACTCAGGAGATTCATCTACAATAGGAAATGGGTTTACATCCATCATTGGCTTTCTATGCTGGATGAGAAAATGATAGCAAATACTAAATCTGAAACTAATCTAAAACTTATCTTCCAGATTAAAAATCCATCATATTAATGGTTGTCTGTATGGCAGAACAGTTATACTTGAAAATAATTTGCTGTTATTGTATGTATTCTGAACAAAGCAGTGTTTACACTTCTGTTTTCCAACAGTAATCTAAATTACAAAGGTGGGGAGATAAAATTTGACACTGAACTGTGTCTTTATTTGAAAGATATAACTCATCTGATACCGGCCTGCAAGCAAAGATATATTAGGCAAGAGAGCACAAAATTACACCCTGAATCAGTCAGGCCAATCACTAAACTGAGAGTTAAAATCCTACATTTATATTCTTGCTTTATTTGCTTTAAATATGCTGGCATTGATTTATCAAAATCCATAAAGAGAATCAATTTCTATATACATTAAGGAAGATTCTTCTAGGTTGTAAAAGCAGTAGAGGCAGTTTGAAGTACTGAACTATAAATAAGACAAAACAATAATCACATTTAATGTGAAATTTGGTTTCATCCTATTGGGCTTAAAAGCTTGGATCTGAAGAATATTGGGATAGCATCCTTATATTGTGCTAACAATCCCAAACCCCACACCAATCAGTATTTGGTGGCATGGTTTTTAAATTGAGCCCTTCACCCTGCCCACATTTAACAGAAAAAGAACTTAATTATTATAATTATTCTTTTGAAATAGTACCTTTGCTGAAGTTGTAAAATGGAATTTTTTCCAATCCAGATTTCTTCCTTGTTGTATCATAGCATGATAGGAAAATGGATCTGTGAGGAAATGGACATATTTTCCAGCCAATTGGCATGTGAAAATGGAACCGTGCTTCTTTTGTCGTTCCCTGAGGAATTTGAGAGGATCGACCCCAAACTGTAAAGCACAGCCAAGATATGGCAGCATTCCATTCTCCAAAGGTGGCTCCCCTGGATGTCTAAAGAAAGGAATATATATTCATATTTACACAGAGTGTAAATTTACAGTATAAATTAAGGTTTTGCCTTGATGTTTGGTACTTTGCCCTCCCCTGAGGGATAAATCTATTGAGGAGATAGTAGAGAACTGATAAGAACTCAATGATTTGAGTCCAGTCGGGAAGCTTAATATAGCCCCAATAATTAGAATGCCTTAGACCTATTGTAAATAAAATTCAATGAAATCTATTTGCCATGCTAAAGATATCCTTTATAATTTGGGACAGTTTATCTAACCCTTTGAATAAAATGCTGATTCATGACAAAATATGAATCATCTATATATGATTATAATGTCTATACTATACATACATACATACATACCATACATACATATATACATACATATAATACATTTATGTTACTTTCCCATGCATATACAAATGAACAATCAATCATTGTAATCATTGTAACAATTAGTTAATAAAAGTGTTAAACATATAGTTTTTTTTAAAGAAATCTTTAATTAAAAGGAAGGAAAATCAGAATTCATGACAGAACGCTTGAAATAATTTTCCTTACCTTCTTCTTACTCTCAAAACATACCACAAACTACTGCACAATATTATCATTGCTCCCCATGTCAAAAGCAAAGCCAACATGTCAGATAACTATAATAAATTCCAAAAATGAAATGAAAGTCTGAGACTGATACAGGCAATTTCAAAAGGCCACTACTTACATTCAGCAGGGTCACCTATTTATTTCATTGAACTAAAATAACCTATGCAAGCTATTAATTAACTATTTTTGGACAAAATTTCTATGCTTGCATTTGAGGCAAAAGGTTTGTGAAAAAATCGGATTGCACACCTTAGATTTGACCTTGAGCTGATTATCACTTATCAGGAAAGGTCCAAAGTAATCAAAAAAATTACCAACTTATATTAAAGGTCTATCAAATGTGTTTTCATCTATCAAACAGACTTAACAAATACAGTTTATAGTTCAAGTCTTGGCTTTATGTGAATGTCTTGTTTGATGACTTCACACACCCACCATGTTATCTGGAATTTTGCTACCTATTTTTGCCTTAGGCAGCCTCCTCTAAAAGTAGTTGCCCTCCAATTTATTATACTACAATTTAAGTATGTTGGCTGAGAATTCTGGAAGGTGTAGTCTAATATATCCAAGGAAAAAATAGGAAAGGAATCTATCTTTTCCCATTGTAACTGATGAATTTTATCTGATTGACTGCTGCAAGAGTTGTGCCATACTTTAGATTTGATTTATGTCAGTAGTGGTGAACCTATGGCACGTGTGCCAGAGGCGGCACTCATAGTCCTCTCTGTTGGCACATGTGCCGCTACCAGCAACAGGTCCATCAGGCCGCCACCACCGCCCAGAGCAGGAGCCCCACCCAGCACAAAGGAGGTGAAGCAGCCGACTAGCAAGCTCGAGTAGAGGTTACCAACCATTGTCAATTGGCGGACTGGAAGAAAAGGGAGGGGGAAGTATTTTAAATGTGCGTGTGCACGCAGGGGGTGCGAGTATGCATGCATTGCAAATGAGGCGGGGCTAGTGCCTGCATGATACTCACTAGCCCTGCCCCATTCTTGCTTGGTGCAGCACCTTGTATCTGCACCCTGCGGAGCAACGGTGGCTGTTTTTGTGCCTTGCAGCATGGTGGCCCATTTTTGCACCCCTGGTTTTTGCGTGCCCCCCCATGAGGGCATCACAATGCTGATGGGCCCCTGACACTTTGTGATAAAAAGTGGGTTTTGGGTTGCAGTTTGGGCACTCAGTCTCTAAAAGGTTCGCCATCACTGATTTATGTAGTACTCACCTGCAGCTCCTTAAGGCAACTGGACCTTTCTATGGAAGGTTCACAACTGCTTTCTACAAGCAGCATGATACCAGGAAACATGGGCTTGGTTGAGGAAGTTGCAGTCATATGTTTGCATGCTCTCAGACACCTATTTACTTTTGAATCTGAAGTGCTGTCCAATTCAAATTGCTACTTCTTGCAAAAAGATAATAGTTTTGACTTTCTAGATTTCATCCCCAGTCATAGCAAAAGGAAAATAAATTTTGGTAGAAAACTGTTGTATACTATTGGCTTATCACACAAAGTAGTTGCAGTGTAAGTTCATTACAGCTTCAATGCCTCTTTTATAAGGGAAAGAAAGAACTGAAGATGAATTATCTCAAATAAATAGAAATTATATTCTCTCCTTTAGCTGTCTTTCCAAGCTATAGGATTAATATGTATTGTATAGAACATATTCCTAGAATGCAATTGTTGGATGTAGGCTGAAATACTATGACTAAATAAGGGTCAAGGAAAGAATGTTAGATAATATCTGGAGTTTTTTATTTATCCTATCAAATGATATATTTTAAAATGTAAAATTATAAAAACATAAGCATTTAGAATTTCCACTAGAGGGAGCCATAATTTCTATGCAATACTGTAAATAATGAGGAAATACAGCATGTAGAAGGAAAATCTAGTGTTCATCCTTTATAGGTGTTTGGAACACATTTGTTTTCTTTTTCTTTTCCTTTCAAAGTTTTCCAGAAATAATGTGAATGCATGTATCTCTTCCAATCTTTTGGTCATCTTGATAGGAAATCTAGAAAGGAGACAGAACTCTGGAGGTTTTATACTTTTCAGAAGCATTTGTCACCATCTGCCATGGCATTCCTTTAGGGCTGTCAGCTGGGATGGAGTTTAGGACTACTACAGGTTTTGCTTTATTTCTGAGCCACAGAGAAACCAATCAGAGTTGAGAATTCTGAATTGGGTGCCAGCCCCCCTTCTCCCTGATGACTTTTAGTGGGCTTCACACAGATTTGATAAGGTTGGGACTGACTCTTCTATACAACCTGTACATTTATGCATCACAGCAGATTGAAGATGAGATTAGATGGCAGCCAGTGCAGCTGCTACAGCAATAATGGCATTTATAGTTTGTTTCCTGCAAATTCTTTTTTCTATGAGTCATCCTCAATGGCACTACATCCACATGGAGAGAAGTAAGCAGAAGGGTACCACAAGGTTCCATCTTAGGCCCAGTACTCTTCAATATCTTCATAAACGACTTAGATAAGGGAATAGAAGGGGAACCTATCAAATTTGCAGATGATACTAAGCTGGCAAGAATAGCCAAATACCCTAGATCAGGGGTGTCAAACTGCTGGCCCGTGGGCCAGACATGTCATGTGGAAGCCACGCCCACCCCATTGCCAGCAATGGTAAAATAGTCCCAATACGTCGCATGACATCACATGACATCGTGAGTTTGACATTTCTGCCCTAGATGATAGATGAGCCTATGATAGGCTCAAGATCCAGATGGATCTTGACATACTTGAACCTGGGCCCTATCTAACAAAATGAAATTCAATGTAGAGAAAAGTAAAATCTTACACTTAGGCAAGAAAAACCAAAAGGACACATACAGGCTTAATAGCAGTAACTTTGAGAGGGACCTCAATCAATTAAATATGAGACAATGGTGTGCAGCGGCAGCCAAAAAAGCCAATGCAGTTCTAAGTTGCATTAACAAAGGGATTCAATCAAGATCATGTGAGGTACTAATACCACTCTATAAAGCCTTAGTAAGACCACACTAGAATACTGCAACCAATTTTGGTCTCCACACTATAAAAAAGATGTTGAGACTTTAGAAAAAGTGCAGAGAAGAACAACAATGATGATTAGGGGACTGGAGGCTAAAACATATGAAGAACGGTTACAGGAACTGGGCATGGCTAGTCTAGTGAAGAGAAGGATCAGGGGAGATATGATAGCAGTGTTCCAATATTTGAGGGGCTGTCACAGAGAGGAGGGGATCAACCTATTTTCCAAAGTACCTGAAGGCCAGATAAGGAATAATGGGTGGAAACTGATTAAGGAGAAATTCAATCTAGAAATAAGGAGAACTTTTCTGACAGTGAGAACGATCAACCAATGGAACAGATTGTTTTCAGAAATTGGGGAAGCTTCATCACTGGAAGCTTTCAAGAAGAGACTGGACTACCATTTGTCAGAAATGGTGTAGGGTCTCCTGCTTGGGTGGGGGGTTGCACTAGATAACCTACAAGGTCCCTTCCCTCTGTTATTCTATTCTATTCTGGTGTGCCTGGATTCTTGGTCAAGTTTGTTTCATGTATCTTATATCAAGATAGAAAGGATAAACTCTTGAGAGAAGGATAAATTCAAAGATGCAGTCAAACTTCATCCTGAAGTGACTGTAGCACTAATTTTCTAGAATGGCCTCCCATTTGAAATAAAACATACATATATAGATCTTGCTACAGCTAAAATCATACTTATTCATCATGATATATGAGAATCCATAATGTTAAGTCAAATTGATTATTTTTGCTCTTGTAATATTTTCCCACATGAATGGGGAACGTGGTATGCTATAAATATGTCTGTCATATTTTCATCTCACATCCAGATCATGAATGAATCACCCTTACGTTGTTTAACTTAATTGCTTCTGTTTTAAAATAGTTTTCCTATTAAGTCAGCAGATATTCACGGCAGCATTTAAAGGATCATATCTGATGCCCTTTTGTACTAGGGCCGCCCAGCAACAATTTGTTTCTTGTAGTTGATACAGACACTCTCCTCTACGGCCATTTTCTCTTCCTGGAAGAAAGAGCTGCTGTATTGGCAGTTCCCTGCCGTTTCAGTGAAGAACTGAGCAACAGCTGGAGCAAAATAATGTTACAGACCTGGCAATCAAGCATGCTCAGATTGTCAGTTGGGGCTGTGAGTGTGGGAGGAGCTATCTAATAACTAGCTGGGAGTCAACAAAGTAGGAGAGGTCCTCTTACTTTATTGGACAAGTCATCCACTCCCTGGATCAGCTGTTATTCTATATTTGACAGATGCTTTCTTGCCAGATGGTGACATTCAGAAAGGAAGAAAATAGAAAGGTCAGAGACTTCAACCAATGGCTTTACTTAAGAGGGCCAACTAGGATCAGAACACCACCACCTAGTGGTCCAATAGAATAGAAACCAAGAAAGGCAAGATTGGAAGAATAAAAATTCCTACTGGCTTAAAGATGGATGAATATCACTTTGATTTAGCCAGGGGAAAGGCTTGCAACATGTGTACTGTTCTGATATTTTACGTATTTTATAATTATATATTTTGTTCTTAATATATTTTTAACTTTGTACACTGCCTAAAGTTGCAGATAAAAGAGCTACAAATGTTATTTCATAGTAATAAATCTTTTGAAGCAGGAGGTATGCATGATTTCAGACTTGACAGGGCCTTATTTTTTTTTCCCTAGGCCTAGAACCTTGAGGCTGACTAACTGGAGCCATCTAGTACAGGCAACCAGATATAAGAATTAAGGAACGATACCTCTTTGAGCCATGTTCTGTGAATTTTTTGCCACAAAACTTTTAGAGCAAAATCCTTTTCTGGTTTATCACCATTCAAGCATATTGAAGGGGTGGAAAATTAAAGAAAAGCTTTTGATATTATGTGATAAAGAGTACTATTTCTACTGATAGAAATGTTTGAATCATTGCATTGGGTAAGCAATGATGACTACTCGTTATCAAAAATGTTTTAAAAAACCATTTTCTGTTTTATGATCTTATATTAATAATTGGACAGTTTACTAAAAAAGCAAGTTTTTGACCAACTTTTTAAATTAAATCTAGTTGATTCCAACAACTATTCTTAAATATTCCATCAAAATTATATTCTCTCTAAGTCTTATGAAAACATTGTATTTTTAATTCCTTTTCCATATGAATACCATTTATTATTTTTTCTCTACATATACAGTAACGTGATATACTTCGTAACTTGCATGGATCCTGATTTCAAGTGCTGATTCACAAATAAAACCTCTGAAAAGTTAAATTAATTCTCTATTTAATGTTGATGTATATTCTAGTTTTATTTGTTATCAGTATTAAATATGCATTTTATAATGCTATCTTGAATATCTTTGAAAGCTGTTCTATACATTGTAAAGTTTTCAATAAATCTGTAATTATTGTTAGTAATGAGGGACAACCTTGCAGCATAATATTCCTTATAAGATTTAACTACAGGAAATGCACAGTTCCTTTGGTTGCTCATTTCTCACATTACTTCACTCATTTTCTAATATACATTTCCTGTCTATCACTTTTCCAAAAGGGTCATATTTCCCATTCATAGTGATGTAACAGAAAAGAAATAATAATTATTCTATTGTTACATGTTGTAATTGCTTTCCCATTTAGGAGATAGAAGCTATTGCTCTATAAAAAAAATTGTGAGTGTACATGTAATCGTTTGTGGTTAATAATAAACATCGAAAGGATCCATTCACAGATTTTTAAGGACAGCTTGGTTTATAGTGATTCATTCTTGTTCTCCCAAACATGTTTGAAATCTACCACCATGAATGTTCTCTTCAGAACCATGTCAAGAGAATGTATTTATGAATGTTCAGGAACTAATTAAAACAGAATACGGACAAGGTGGCAGTAATGCTGAGATGAATGATCACAATCTCTAGCCCACCATTAGTGAAGAATTTAGCCCTGTTAAGGAGGTAAGAATTATTTCTAGAAATATCTCCCCTCGTTATCTATTCTTAGACATACTGTCAGACTTTCCTATACTCATCCATGGTTCTGACAGCACATTTGATGATTACAGTGAATTTAGCATAGAGCTCCTTTCAAGCCAACTGATAGAAAGCTGCATACAGATTCAGTTACAAACAGTGATTGCAGTCTTAAGTGGCTTGATTCCTGTGCATAAAGTGGCTGAAATGAAGATTATTGTCAAGATTTCCATCCTTTCCTCCATAGACACAGCTGAAGTTTGGGTCCACTCTGACCACAGTTTATGTATTCTTCCTTACCTTTCCCATTCAGGCTAGTAAAACAAGCACCAATCAATTTCCTTCCCAGGTCTTTGAAGACATGTGGTTTCCATGATAGAGTGTGAGTGTCCATCTGCTGAATCTTCTTCATAATGAACACCTGTCTATCTGGTACACCCACCAGTGTACCACTAAAAAGAAGGCAAGGAAAGGCAAGGCCATCATTTTACTATTCTTATGATCACTTGGGCTACAAGAGGAAACCTAGTTTAATACAGAAAATTATAGCTGTTTTAATAGATAATGCATTATTATATTAATATCTTGTTTGATTTATACCCTTGATTTTTGGACTACGTTCTATTGTTAAGAAATAATTTTATTCTAGCAAAATGCAAAATTGCAAAAAAAATGAACAACTTATTTATTTCTTTATACAAGATAATTTTTTTAATCCATAAACTGCTTTCCATATCAACAACAAAAAAGATTCCTTAAATTGATGTACAGCAAAACTTCAGAATTAAAATAAAATCATTTTTGAAATCAAAATTAAATGATGGTTCCTTTGTGGAAGGTGGGGGGGGGGTTTAGACATATGTGTCTCCTGTTCAGAATATTTAACCTTCAAGTTAATTTAAGCTCTGTGAATAGTTGTAGAGTATCACTTAGTAAGGCAGTAGTTTTGGCTTCCTCAGTATATAAATGCCCGATAGCATTGTTCAGTATTTAAAACTGAATTTAGATTAGTTCAACCTGTTTAATCATCTGCCCTTTTTCAAATATTTCCACATACTTTGAGAGATGACTACATTAAATAGCAAAAGGAAAAAGTATTTCCAGAGGTAGTGCTAGCTTTTTTTAGCCTTTTATTGCTGCATTGCCTTTTCACAGTCTTCCTATCCATTGAAGTTCAGTCATCACTATAACTTTAAAATTAATTAATGTCAATTAAAAATAAATCAAGATAAAAGTGTCAGTTCTGCTAAAACAGAACAGTGGTGTAGTTGGTTTCTTTGAGATATTGTTTCTTGCAGGTAGGGAGTCAGAAATAGAGTTCCCTGGGCTTCATGGCAAGCTTGTCAAACGGGGACCTCTAATGGTGAGTGATCTCAAGCACTATGTCCTCTCGAGCTGCAACAGTTGACAGAGGTTGGCAGAAGAGGATGGTAATAGGGTCTCTTGTCCCTTGCTGTCCTAACAGCTAAGGTCCTGAGAGCTGCAGGGTTCCATCCTTAATCTTCTTCCCATATTCTCCTCCAACTCAGGGAGACTTGCCTTCTGTCATATTCAAAACATAATCACAAATGCATGTTGCATTCCTGTTCCCTTCTCTCCAAAGACCTTCTCCCTCTTATCCGAAACTCCTCCTGTAGACACACTAGATGGCAGCAAAAAAGACACCGGAAAAACCTGACCCTGCGGTCAACTAATGATTATCTGGAGCATCTAGATTTTTACAGCCCAAATGTGGATACTTTCACCCAACCCTGCATGATCAAGGTTGTTGAAGATGAGGACAAGAAATGGGCTGCAAAGGTCCCTTTGCCTTTGTTTCCTGGGACAGCTTGCATTCCAAGTCTTCACTATATTTATACCACATGAGGTAAGACAGAAATTGAGAAAATGTTTGTTAACCAAATCTGGAACCCAAAAATTTCCCTCACTTGTATTGCTACATAAGAACTGATAAAAACAAATGACCATCTATTTTAGTGTTCTGCATGTGACAAGAAGCAACGGATGGAAACTAATCAAAGAGAGAAACAACCTAGAACTAAGGAGAAATTTCTGACAGTTAGAACAATTAATTAGTGGAACAACCTGCCTCCAGAAGGTGTGAATGCTCCAACACTGGAAATTTTTAAGAAGAGACTGGACAGTCATTTGTCTGAAATGGTATAGGCAGTGGTGGGATTCAGCCAGTTCGCACCAGTTTGGCAGAACAGGTAGCTAATTTTTTGTTGCCCAGGCCCAGAATGGACTTTTGGAAGTGGCATCCACACAGAGAATCGGTTGTTCACATATCTGAACCCCACCACTGTTTCCTGCCTGAGGAGGGGGTTGGACACTAGTTGACCTACAAGGTCTCTTCCAACTTTATTATTGTTGTTGTTGTTGTTTATTTAACTTAGCCATAATTATGAAGAAGTATTCTGCCCGTGATGCTAAATAGTTCCTTCACAGAGAATAAGCCATTGATATAATTATCCTCCACAGATATATTTAATACTTCCTTACATAGTTTTGTCTATCTTAGCCACAGATCTCTAGAGATTTTGTCAAAGATGAAAACCCTGAAATTCCAGATGCTAGTAACCCATGAAAACTTTGCATGTAGTCCTTCAGCTCTTCCAGAAAATTGCCACCCACATTTTATGGCAAAAGGAGAAAATTATTATTACATAAGGAGAGATTTTATTATTATAGTTAATTAATTTAATTTAATATTATTTAAACATGATTAAACCTAAGTCCCATCACTACTTTTTGTATAAAAAAGGTATAATAACTTAGTTATTTCTTGAAGTGAGAAATCTGACATTGAATAAGCAGAACAAGATGAGCTAAGAGTGATGCAAGATCCATCACATAAATACTGTTTTTTCCTGTTTTTCTTTCTGCCAAGTTCAAAGGTTTCAAATTTGAGAAGGTTTTTCTGGTAGAATACCCAGCAACCTATAAAACCTATAAATTATCATTAATTTTAAATAGAGTAAGAACTCATTCTACATTATTATTATTTGCAAATGTATACTCAAACAGTTTTGGTTGATTAAAAAAATCTAAAAAATATAACACACTAAGATATTTTTATAACATACTGTTTATGTAACTAAAATTATTGAGCAAATATTTATTCAAGCTTTATCCAAACTCTGGGATACTTAAAAAAAAGTTTATTTTAGTGAATCATTTAAGCGTATGTTAAATTCATTTGGAGAGGGAGTTAAAATAGTTCCTGTGTGGTTTGCCCGAGAGCTTGAAAGCCAGTCATGATGTAAAATATTTACATGCATTTTTGAAAAATGGGGGTGGAAAGAAAAATACTAGAAAGAAATTAATGTTGCAAAAGGAAAGAAAAAAGATATGACAAATTAAAATAGGTGAAAGAAAAACATTCAAACATTAAACACATTCTCTGTGTGTTTATATGTCAGTGTGTATGCTATCTATTCCAACACTTACATTTAAAACAAATGATAGTTATATAATTGAAGACTGTATAAATATTTAGTTCTCTACATAATTCTCCCAAAAAGAAATAAAAAATAAAATAAGTTTCTAATGATTTTGATAATGGTCAATCCAGATTATAAGAGCCGAGGTGGCGCAGCAGTTAGAGTGCAGTACTGCAGGCCACTTTAGCTGACTGTGTTCAGCAGGTCAGCGGTTCAAATCTCACCGGCTCAAGGTTGACTCAGCCTTCCATCCTTCCGGGGTAGGTAAAATGAGGACCCAGATTGTTGGGGGCAATGTAAATATATATATACATTGCTTACTGGTGTACACCGCTTAGAGAGTGCTTGCACTTAAAGTGGTATATAAGTCTCATAAATAAATAAATAAATAATATTCCAGAGGTTTATGAAAGGCAATACAAAAGTGTTTACAAATACAAATTCACTGATTGTAACAAGGCAGCAATGTCGTCATTCATAGGAAGCATTCTGATTCTACCCACTGGCAAGCTAAATTTGAAGGCAATGTTCTAAAACAAAATTCAGATTCCTTAAGAAAATAATTTATAAGAAAATGAGAATAAATAGATGCATAGAAATGATGTATAGAAATATTAGATAGATTTAAAATGCAATTAGGCTCTGGAAATTAATGTATTAAAGAGCAAGAGAATTCTATTTGATTGGGAAAATGAAATGAGCAATTGTAAGTTATGTATAAAAGCAAAAGAATAGAGCATGTAGATCAGAGGTGTCAAACTGCTGGCCCATGGGCTGGTTGCATCATATGTAGGCCGTGCCCACCTCAGCTCCAGCAATGCAAAAAAAGTTGTGATACGTTGCAACACGTCATGCGACACAACGAGTTTGACACCCCTAATGTAGATGAATGTGCACATTCTATTAAATATTTACTAACAATGGGGAAAATGGCTGGAGATATTGTAAATTCTGGTGAAATGATAGATTGTTTTCCTTCCAGGGGACTAGTATTTAGCATGATCAAAATGGATTTCAACCCAGTTTATGATATATTAGTTTGTATGAACTGAGCCTCGGATATATTTGAGGGACTGGGATCACTATCCTGTAAAATTATTGAGTATTACATAGTAAAATAATAACAAACTAGACTATGCTTGGAAATAAATTGAAATCTATCATGCTTTTTGTTGGGCTGTAGATGCCTTGACATTAAAAAAATCTGCTGATCAAAAGCAGAAATTTTCTTTCTTCATTTGCATAATCTGTATCAAATGAACTATGACAAACAGTTTGTCATGAGACTCACTTAGAAAATAATGTATTCTATTGAGCAAACTTGTCAAGTTAATCTTTTAATGTAATTCAGAAAACCATACTACTTTCAGATCTCATCTTCCATCCATGTATGCTTCAATGAAAAAAAAAAAGAATGATAATCTGTGAAGCAACCCATAACAAAATTAATCCACATATTCCAGGATAAAAATTAGTAAGGATATGTTATGCTAATACACACATGTAGTGACAGTTAGTCTTTTTTTTCTGTAAAGCAATACTAACATATTTCCAATGTATAAATTAGCATCCAAACTAAACATACAAAAGAGGCACTGCAGTGATAGCAATAGCCCAAGAAAAAAAAAATTAACAGCAATTCTAAGCAGGCCTCTCCACAGACAAGAGATGAAAATTTGCAGGAAGATATCAGCAAGGTAAGGGCTAACAAAAAAAGATGCAGTAATAGTTCAACTCTTCACAAACGAAATAATAGAGGTAATAACAACAATAATAATACCCATCAAGTGTCATCACAAACTAATGACTCATTTACAAGCAGCTTTGCTGTGCTTTTTTCCCATCCTAGAAGTGGGAATAAACCAAATTGGCATAAATAATTTTGATCTTACATTGTGCCCTTAATATGCTTCTGAAACGTGGCCATTTTGTACTGCTTTCTCATTCAACACTGCATTGCAAGTGACTGGGAGCCTTCCTCCACCAAAGTAAGCAATATATTTCAAGGGCACTTACACAGTCTATGTGCTCTATCCAATCATGTTTTTTTTCTCCCAATGACTATCAACCTATTAACTAATGAGTGTGAAGTGGTTTTAAAGCATGTGTTTCTCTTAACTGCAGCAAAGTGGCCACATGAGCTTGTGTGGCCCAGATGTAGCTGCTATTTAAGTGTTTCTGGAGTCAGAGTTCAAACAAGAGATTTTGAGTGTTTTAGAGATATGTTCGGGTTACTCTTGTTGAATGAAGCCAGGAATGGGCTGCTCAGCTTTGAAGATTCACTCTCGGAGTTGATGGTCAACCAACCAATTCATTTAAAAAGAAAAACAAAATGGAAAGGAAATGGTTCCAGTATCCCTTGCCACCCAAGCAACGTTGCAGAGCAAGCATCAAGCAGAGAGACCTGATGGAAAGAAGTGGTATCATCATACAGTTGCTGCCAAACACATCATCCCCATCAACCATACCACTTCAAGTCAATTCCTCTGTGTACCATGGATTGTATGGATGTGAGGTGTTTTTTTGTATTCCAAGGGAAACATGTCAGAATACTTTGTACCTAAGCAGTAGGTAGCCTATGAGATGTAGGCTCCATTAAGGTGATGTCCTCAAGTGAAATGTCTTTTTTTTTATTGAAAGTTTTTTAAATTTTACAAAACAAATCCCCTCCCCAAACCCCCCACCCTCCCATACCCTCCCCCACCTCCCCAAACCTCCCAAACCCTCCCCCAACCTTCCCAGAGCTGAGTACAGACTTAATTAAAATTTTTCAGAAAAAGAAAAGAAAAACTTAAAACACATATAAATCCTAAACAAATCTAAATACATTAAATTAAATAGGTTATCTTCTCTAAAAAATAATAATTGCAATCATTAAACACATTATAATATACTCTAAACATTTTCTAGTATCATACTTATATTATTATCCATCATTCTGTATAAACTCCCTCCAAAACACAAATTTAAACATTACTTTCTTTTGAATATCTATACCTACAATTATGTTATTATCCATCATTCTTTATAAACTCCCTCCAAAACACAAATTTGAACATTACTTAAAACATTAGAATTCCCTTATACACATTTAAATCTTTACCAATAACAAATTCCATCCACAATAAACACATTCCTTATCAGTCTCTCTTGTCCATAAACCATTAAAATTCCCTTATACACATTTAAATCTTTACCAATAACAAATTCCATCCACAATAAACACATTCCTTATCAGTCTCTCTTGTCCATAAACCTCAAAAGAAGTGCTTTGAAAACTGCCCTTAAAGCTAACTCCAAAAAGTTTGTAAATCTTGCTTCTCCCACAGACTCAGTACTCTTTTGAATACTTAAACTAAGTACTTAAACTTAAACTTCTTATCTAGAATTTTCATTCGATCTCCATCCTTGTCAGTCTCTCTTATCCATAAATCTCGAAAGAAGTGCTTTGAAATCTGCCCTTAAAGGTAGCTCCAAAAAGTTTATAAATCCTGCTTCTCCCGCAGACTCAGGAGCCAATACTTGTGAGGCTTCCTTAAACTCCTTCTTCTGTTGCTCTTTTTCTTTACGATCATATGTTGCACGAGTTGTCCTCTGCTCCTTCATCTCAACTTGTTGAGGCCCCTCAAACTGAGATTTCCCATTTTTCATTAATATAGGCTCTTCAGACTGCAATTCTACCCTTAAAGGTTACTCCAAAAAATTTATAAATCCTACTTCTCCCGCAGATTCAGAAACCAATAGTTGTGAGGCTTCCTTAACTTTCTTCTGTTGCTCCTTTTCTTTACAATTATATGTTGCACAGGTTATCCTCTGCTCCTCCATCTCAACTTGTTGAGGCCCCTCAAACTGAGGTTTCCCAATTTTCATAAGTATAGGGTCTTCAGACTGCAATTCTACCTTCTTTTCTTCCAAAGCTTTAAACTTAATAGATGGCGATGAACATACCCCCAGGACCGAAGTATAAAAGTCTTTTGCTTGAGAAACAGTATTAAGTCTATAACATATCCCCAGGTAATTCACCACCATTCCAATCGGAACATCCCATCTGAACAAGATTCGTCTCTTTTTAAGTTCATCTGCTAAAAAAGCAAACTCCTTTCTTCTTCTTAAAATTTTAGATGGGATCTCCTTTAGAATTATAACATCTTGTGAAGCAATTTGAAATCTCTTCTTATAAAAAGCTTGTATAATTTCGTTGCGCAGGGATCTTTTCCCAAAGTAAATTACCACATCTCTTGGCAAATTCTTTTGCACTGCCACCACAGAGTTAACTCTAAATAATTTTTCAATTTCACTAAGTATTTCCTCTTTTTCTTTATTCAAAATCACAGCAAAGTCCTTTGCAACCATCTCTCTCAGATCTCCTTGCACAGACTCTCCCAAACCTCTGATTCTTAAGGCATATTCCATTTGTCTATATTGAAGCATAAGAATCTCATTTTCCATTTCTTTTTCCATGCTTTCAAATTTTCCCTCCATCAATTCCACTTTTTCTTCTACCTCTTCTACACGAGAGTTCAGCTTTTCAAGAACAGAGGCAACTCCTTTTAGAGCCAAAACTATCTCTTGCCTCAAAATCTTATTATTTTCCTCTAAAATCTCTTTCATTTCTGCCCTAATTTGAGATATAACATTTCCCATCATATCTTGCAAATCCTTCACAATTATTGGCTGTACCAAGGAAGAGGGTGAAGCTATTGATTTAGGTTGTTGCACTGATGATAACACCGAAGAAGAAACCACCTTAGGAGCTGTAGGAATTACTGGACGCTTTGGAGCCATCTTAAAAAAAATCTTTACTCCTTCTTAAAAATTACAAAAATTAAGCAAAAGAAAAAGAGAGATTAAGTCCAAAAAAATTCAAAAAATCCTTCAAAAGGAGATCATTATAACAAAAAGATACTGAACGCTTTGGAGCCATCTTAGAAAAATCTTTACTCCTTCTTAAAAGTTACAAAAATTAAACAAAAGAAAAAGAGAGATTAACTCCAAAAAATCAAAAAATCCTTCAAAAGGAGATCATTATAATAAAAAGAAAGGAGTTAAAAAAAGAAAAGGGAAGAAGAAAAAAATAATTAAATAGAAAAAATCCATTCCATTTTTTTAAAAGTACAAAAAGCAAAACAAAGAAGTTAAACAAAAATAATAATGCTTCTAAAATCCAAACCCAACATCAAAATCAAATCCACATTCCGTTCCAATCATTAAAAAAAAGGAAAAGGATAAAAAAAAACACCAAAAAGCCTGCCGATCGCCATTCTACCTTCCCAAAAAAAAAAAAAAAACCCGAAAGGCTTGCCGATCGCCATTTTACTTTCCCTTTCAACAAAAGGAAAAAAATAAAAAGAGGGAATATAAAAGTAAAAGTAAATCTTTAAACTTAAAATCCAAATAAAATCAAAGAAAGCAAAAGCTAAATCCTCTACTCAGCTCTGTCCGCCTCTAAAAAAAACTCACCAGATCACTTTAATCGCGGAGGTGGTTGCAGCGGCTTGTTTTGTCCCTAGGGACAAAAGCAGCTGGGAAGCGGAGACAGTCTGAACTCCGTGGGAGCACTCCTCTCACCCTCCCAAAAAAGCCTTGGGGGTGCATGAGAGTGGCTCTACCACTATTCAGACAACCCTCTTCCCCCCCCCCTTTGCCCGGGAGGGGGATTTTGAACCGCTGAACAGCTGATGGCCGCTGTTCATAGCGATTCAAACACTTACCCAGGAGGACGGCTACAAAGTAGCCGCCATCGCGCGCGCAGATCCCCCGGAAGTCAAGTGAAATGTCTTTATACTATGAATAAATAGTCTGTATGGATGTACTTTAGCAGTGCTTTTTGTGAGGGCTTTTAATTTAAGCCTTTGCAGATTTTTTGGCTTTTTTTTTCTGACATACTAAAAAGAGAAACAGAATAGTTACACATCTTCTGATTCTACTACCAATTGATATGATTATATAATTTAGCCTCATTATATCTCTGAGAAAAGTTTTGTTCAGAATTAGTTTTAATATCTATTCTTTTTGTATTGTTGATGTATACATTTTTATTGGAAATAAAAGGCAGACATCACAGGAGCAGGTGATCACATAAACAATCAAGTCCTATGCCAAGTAGGGATTTATATGTAATAATAAGTACTTTGAATTGCATATGAAAACTTATTGGGATTCAGTGTAGGTTCCAGAATAGATCTATTATATGGACCTAACTAGAGAAACCCAAAACTATTTGTGCTGCTACATTGTGAACCAAATGAAATTTCCAAATAGTCTTCAAGGTCAACCCTATGTAGAGTGCATTGAAATAATTTATTTTATTAGATTTTTATATTGCCTTTATTACATGCCCAATACTCCTGTTTTTCCTTCTGTTTTTCTTACAACAATCCTGTGAGGTGGATTGGGCTGAAAGAATGACTGGTCCAAAGTCATCCAGGCTGCTTTCGCGCCTAAGGTGGGACACACAGACTCCTAGTTTCCAGCCTGTTGCCTTAATTACTGACATGACCAAACCTGAGTGACTGTGAGAGGACCCCCAATTCAGGAATAAGCACAACTGCCACACAATACAGAATTCTGTTCTTCAAGCAGGAACTGTGAATCCAAGACGATCCCCAGATAGTGCATGGAATCCAAGCAAGCGCCACATATATGTAATCAAGCACCATCGGCATATTGATGTTAGTTTACTTTCACAAAAATACAGTGAAGATTTTGAGTGCCTTGTCAGTTTAAAGCTCCTATTTTCTGGGAGCTTTCACTGGCAATCTGCTAGGGATTTTCCCCCCCGTTGTTTCAATGAGATATCGGAAGAAAGATCTGCCCTCATCTTTTCTTTCCCGGATAGGGTACAGATCACATAAGTCTAAAGTTTGGACTATAAAATCCTTGTTCAGAGTATCAGTCTGTCGCTGATTGAGGAACCCAGGGCGAAGGGGAAACTCCTTTTCTGCTTAACTCCCCAAACAACAACTCCGATCCACAAACAATCTGACTAATTCCAAATTCTCCCCTACGCGGCTTCGTCAGACGTCACGAGGCTTCTGCGAGTGGCGCATGAGCAGCGTAGCCTTCTCTGCCTGGCTTGTTTCAGTCTTCGCCGAAGCAACGCCGGGAGGTGGGACAAAGGGTGCCGCTTAACGGTTTCCAGATTACTACCGTCGCCCACCCGCCAGCCGGTGAGTACCTTGTCCTTCAGCCCGCCGCTCTGTGTGAACGGCGGGGGGGGGGCAGCAAGGCGCAGGGGCCGAAGCGGGCGGGCGCCTAAAGGTTTCTTCGTGGGTTCTGAAGGGCAGAAGGACAAAGGAAGGGAGAGCTGGAAGGCTGAGCCCCCCCCCGGCGTTAGGTGAAAGGCCCGTTCCGTTAAGGGAGGCGAGAAATAGGGAGACCTGCGCCCCTCCGGATCGGCAGAAAGCGGGGTCATTTGTCCACGCGTTCTGCTCTCAGGTTTAAGGCTCCGACCGATCAGGACCGCGCCCTTTGTTGTGTGGAGTTCGCCATCCGGAGGGGACGTGAGCCATTCACCTCACTCCCGCGCGGGGGAAGGAAGGGGAGCAACCTGGCTCGGGTCCCGCACCTCTGAGCGGCGCTGCGTGGGGGGGGGGGGGTGAGCGGCGCTGCGTGGGGGGGGTGAGCGGCGCTGCGTGGGGGGGGGCTGGGGAACTGGGCCCCGGTTTCCTCCTCCGGCGAGGGGTGGAAACCCACGCTCAATTATGGGAGGCGAAAACCGGACTGGGAAAATGAATAGAGGGGCGCTGGAGGTCTCTGTGGCCTCGTTATGGGCGCTGCCAGAAACCTTCGCAGAGCTCAGAGGCGGGTGGTGAAGAGACCGTGAAGGAGCACTTGGGTTTCATTACGTAGCTTGTTTGCGTAAACGGGAAAGAAGGAAGTAATTGCGCTTTTGTGAGAATTGGTTTCCCTTACGCGGAGGTGCGCCTTGATTACCGTAACGATCCTTTAGTAATAGGGGCCGAATCGATATTGGCCTGATTCATACATCATATTAAAGCTTACTCCGATTTGATTTAGTATATTGTGCGAATCTAGCCGTTACGGTTTAGTGTAAAACGTGGTTTATGGATTAAAATAACTTTAACTTCTGTGAAGACTTGAACACAGGATTTAGCATACAGTGTTTTGTCATGGGTGAACAGAATCACAGCATTTGCTATCTTGAAGTACTTTTCCCTTCATTTTATTAAAGTTATGTATTGTTAAAAAAATACAATTATCCATTATTTGCATAAACAGATTTTTACTAATAGTTTTAGATTAACTGTAACAGTATAAGTTTATGAAGTTTGAAATTAAATTCTGCTTCTGGCAGAAGCTTTTAGAGTTATGATTGCATTTGTTACTTCTGAATAGTACCATATTTTCTGGCGTATAAGATGACTTTTTAAACCAGCGGTTCTCAACCTGTGGGTTGCGACCCCTTTTGGGGTTGAACGACCATTTCACAGGGGTTGCCAAAGTCCTGGAGTTTTTCCTCATAGAATCCTTATGAAACATAGTCAGGCATTTTTTTGTTTTGTTTTTTTTCCCCTTTTTCATGAGCTGTGCTACTCCCTCTTATTCTATTGGCTTTTGAAAGCCAATAGAATAGACTCTATTCAAGAGAGTCTATTCTATTGGCGTTCGAAAGCCAATAGATTCTATTGGCTTTCAAATACCAATAGAATAGACTCTCTTGAATAGAGTCTAATTCTATTGGCTTTCAAAAGCCAATAGGAATTGTCCAGGCTGTCTCTGCCCTGCTGAGCCCGCCAAAAGTCCCAGTTGGCAAACGTTGCTGCAAGTTGTCTGCAGCTAAGGCGAGCTTTCTGGAAGTTTCCACCCCTCCTTGCTGAGCAATTACTAAATGTAAGTAAAAGAGGGCCAGGGGTGGGAGGGCTTCCCAGGAGCACCTGGGCCTACCTGCCACCGCACCGAATGGGTGGTGACCATGGTGAGGCTAGCAGGGCAGCGGCGGGTGCTGGGAGGGTAGCTGGCGCGTGTGGGGCCTGGTGGGTGGCTTACCTCCCTTGGACTGGGCCAACTGGTGGCCCAGCCGGTGGTAGGCCTGCACTGTTGCTGCCGCTTGCCATGGCCGCCAGGAGTGCCTGGGCCTGCCTGCCACCGCATTGAACGGGCGTCTTGCTCTGTGATTGCCGCGAGGCGTGGCTGAAGCAAGAGGCGGTCCCTCCGACGTCCGGCTGGCATGCCTCTGATGCCCAGTCGGCGTAGGGACTTCCCCGGGGTCCGTGTCAATGGGGGGAGGTAATTGCGGTGCATGGTGGCCTTGCCAACTCCCAGCTGGTCTTCGGAAGTTGGGCGGCACCCCAGGGCGGCATACGGATGTTGGCTGGCCGCTGGCTGCTCCTTCCCTATCCACTGGTTCATGTCAAGCCCAGGGACTTGACACACCGCTTATAAAGTTTTCGGCAAGCCGTTTCCAAAGCTAGGGACAAAGCTAGAATTCAAAAATAATCGCCCATTTAAAGCCATGCAAGAAATGGGTGGAGGGGGGGAGAAAAAGAAGAACCCGTGGAATTAAAAGTGCTTCTCCTCCTCTCCCCCACTGAGGGGGCTTTTTCTTGCGTCCCACGTGTATTTTGCAAGGAAGTGGGGTGTCAGCGCCGAACACGTTTCACTCCGCGCGGTTCCCCAGGTAAATGTGGCAAGTGATGGGCAGCGTGAGAGACAATGTAACACTCTGAACGTTCTGAGCCATTGTAACGTTTCGAATCCCGCGAGCGTGAAAGTACCAACCCACAAAGCTGCAAGCGCCGCAGCAGGGATGGAAAGGGGAACCCCTCGTTCTTCCAACTCTCCCGCTGCTTAAGACTTCGCGTACGGTAAGCCACCGAGGCCAATTTCCTTCGTGAGAAGAGAACGCTTTCCCTCTGCTCCCCCCACCCAAACTCTCCTCGAAAGGGGTGGGGCTGAGACAGATCAAGCGCCACGGCAGGCGGTTCTTAGGGAAATTACCCTCTGACCGTTTTGAAATAAAATAATAAAATATACTAAGGGCAATTTGGGATTCATTTCACTCCAAATGGGAGATGTAGAGAATGATCGGAAGGTTGTCATTTCTATAACTGAATCTTTTTTGAATAACCAGGAAGAAGACGATCCTAAATTGTCTAAGAATAGAATAGAATAGAATAGAATAGAATATAGACCAGACCAGAATAGAGTATAGAGTAGAGTACAGTACAGTAGAGTAGAATAGAATAGAATATAGATCAGACCAGAATAGAATAGAATAGAATAGAGTAGAATAGAATTATGTTTAATTTGTAACAATGAAAATAAATAGAAATAAATAAATAAATGAATAGAATAGAATAGAAACCAGAGTAGAGTAGAGTAGAGTATAGAGTATACAGTAGAGTAGAATAGAATATAGACCAGACCAGACCAGAGTAGAGTAGACAATATGGAAGAGAGAATAGAATAGACAATATGGAATAGAGTAGAATAGAATAGAAGAATAGAATAGAGTAGAGTAGAATAGAATTATGTTTAATTTGTAACAATGAAAATACATCCTGCATATCAGATATTTACATTACGATGCATAACAGTAGCAAAATTACAGTTATGAAGTAGCAACAAAAATAATTTTATGGTTGGGGGTCACCACAACATGAGGAACTGTATTAAAGGGTCGCGGCATTAGGGAGGTTGAGAACCACTGTTCTAAGCCATGAAAATCTTCTCAAAAGTCGGGGGTTGTCTTATACGCCCAGTCGTCTTATTTGCCGGAAAATACGGTGTGTGTGTGTGTGTGTGTGTGTGTGTATATATATATATATATTCAATAATGATGGTGAAAATGTGACTCCCGGGCATAATTATAAATGGAATGAATAAAGCGCGTTCACCAGGAGAGTTTAAAGTTAAAATACTTTAATTAAAGTATTTTACTATATTAAAAGGTTGCCAAGCTTTCGTTGGGAAAACTCAAAAAAAAAATCAAAGATGTTGGGGAGTTTTCCCAACGAAAGCTTGGCAACCTTTTAATATAGTAAAATACTTTAATTAAAGTATTTTAACTTTAAACTCTCCTGGTGAACGCACTTTATTCATTCCATATATATATATATATATATATATATATATATATATATATATATATATATAAATTCATAGGCAGGAAATATTTTCAACTCATAAAACATTTAAACAATTTAGAGAGCTGGATAAAACTAATTGCTTATAATGTATTCTTGTTATTTATTATAATTGTTGTTAGAAGTAACAAAACCATTATGAATAACTTGTCACTGATAAGTTTATCTTCCATGAATTTGACTAATCCTCCTCGTAAAATAATCCAGGTGGTTTGCCAACAATGTATTCTTTTGGAGTGAAGTCCATAGGTTTAAACTATCTTGAGTGTATTCTCTGTTCAGTTTGTCAGGCAAACCCTGTATATATTTACTTTTTTAGATTCATATGCAGCCTTTTGTACACAACCTTCTTCCTGTTTTTCCTCATAACAGCCAGATGAGGTTGGTTGGGATGAGAGTGACAGGCCCAGGATTACCCAGCAAGGTTGACATTAAAAAACTTGTTTACTTTTCTACATTATACATACACTATGTTTATACATCTCTAATATATTCCCGGTTTTTTGCTTCTTGCTAAAATAAAGAGTTCCAGTGTAATCTTTCTCATCTTTACAATTTTTCCTTTAGATGTTACCAGATTGAGAATGTTATCCCATGTCAGTTATTTTACAGATGTTATAATGTCTGTAACTGAAAAATAACTGAAATCATAAGTAGCATATTTTCATTTCTTTTTCTGATAATTTCTAATGTACAATTTACCCTTCTTTGTAGCAAATGACAATTTATTCTTTTTTGTAGTAGATTGCAATCTACTACAAGCCCATGACCATTTCTTGGTCAGTCATTGTCAGTGTGAATTCAGTGAATATAAAGTAAGGATTTTTTGGCTGAATATACTTCACTTTTGTCATGCCTCTCAATTAGTTTGAAAAGATCCATTTGGAAGTATTAAAGAGGTATTGAGTGATCTAATTTCTATTAATTCTACAAAATACTTTGTTATCCAAAGGGTTATTCTATTGTGTCTCTCCATTTATTCAGATCAAGGTACCTACTAATATAACCAACAGTATGTCATACAAATCTTCTGGATTTTAACCAGCAGTGAAATAAAGCAACAAAACTTTTTTCCCCCTGTATTTTCATTGATGCCCAAAATCTGAGATTGCAGCTTCATGTTGCCTAACAGTAAAGCCAGATCTGATTCCTCAATTATTTGGGTTCTCCTCCCTACCCCCCGAAACTAGATTGCTCATCCCTAACTCTAGGTTCATTAGGAACAAGTTAAAAAGAATTAGGCTTATTGGGGATTCCAATGTTTATATACATTTTGAGAACTGTCTCGCCCCAATTCCCCCTTTCTATCCTTCAGCCTGTAAGAGATTTCCCCTCTTATCCCAAGACCAATATATACTCTTGAGAACTTTGGTGAAGACTTTGTCAAAGTCCACTTAAACTCTGCCTACTAAGATACTGTTAATTCTATGCTTGTTGGCTTTCTTGAACTATTTGGAAAGCTGTGTTCCTTCTTCTCTTTCAAGTAACCTGCACTTGCTGGGAGAGTTGGGGCAAGTCCAGATAGAGGCTGACTAGCCAACTGAAATACCAAAGCAGTATTTTTTGACAGATACACATATGTTCATACATAAACATATGTTTTCTTTTTGTCCATTCAGTCTGATCAGAAAGGGGAATACAATATTATTCAGTTTTAGAACAAAATATTGAAAAGAGTTAATTTAAAATTTTGGAAGTATTCTGTACTTGTTTGATTTACAGTTCAACCCATCATTTCCTAGATGTGAATGCTGGGAGTGGTTTATTTATAAAATTAACTATATAAATAAAGATCTGAATGACATGACTCAAAGAAATAAATGAAAGGGCTGGAATGAGTCATATCAATTGCTTAAAAGTGTTGGACCCCAAATACTCTATTAACGTGAATAAAAAGAGCATCAGTTGTAACTCTTAATTGTGCAGCTTATACTTATACATATAAAACATGAATATTTTAAATTATTGTTACTCAAGATCGCATCTCCTCAAAATCACTGAGGTGCTTCCCGGTTGAAAGGATAGCTGGTGACATTACTATTGCCGGGGGGATGCCTGGTTGGGGGCTCCTTTCAGGTCCCTGGCAGGAGCTGGAACAAAGGACAGAGTGCTCACCCACCCAAGGCAGCACGTGGGTCGAGAACACGGGCTTGCTAACCTTCAACGTAGCATCCTAACCACACGAGCTCCATGTTACACAAGATTACCTAAATATAATTCTAGTAAATAACATTTTTTAGAAATAGAAATTAATGTAATAATTTAGAAATAAAAATATTGAATTGTGGCTGTTAATAACTTTTTATAACTGTACTTAGAATGGACATTGGAATTTTGTATTGCTTATTTAAAAACTTTTTTTCCTCCAGTGAAAATGTCGCTGTATCCTTCTCTGGAAGACCTGAAGGTAGACAAAGTAATTCAGGTATGACAAAATACATTTTATAATAAACTTTTGTTGTGGGTAAAACTTGTGTTTTGAGATTTCTGAAGTATCACAGTAATTTAAAAATATTTGTGGTATAAATATTAAGTTTTATTAATATATTGCATATATATATGCAAAAATCCTCTGGAGAGATGAAACCCACATTTTTTCTAGAAGCTCTTTTAGCTAGCCTGTTTAAGAAATTGAAGAACATTTCCATATCCAGAATTGCTCAGGTGTACGTTGATATGAGTAGTTCTCTTAATCTGTTCATGCTTGGTGAGCAGGATGGGATTATCCATCCCTTTGAATAATGCTAGATAATGTTTTCTGATTTACTAGAAATATGATTTCATCAAACATTGTTAAACTGAATGCTCTGGGCAAGTCATCCCATGTGGTCTTGCCATAGTTTACTTATGGAAGCTAATTTTAAGGTCTGATTGCAGCTTTAAAACTTGATTTCTTGAGATAATGTAGTATTTCAGGGGGAAGAATAAACTCTTTCATTAGTGTTGACCTTCCACTAAATGGAAAAACAATAAAACTCTAAAATCAGTATAAATAATAATAGAGGTGATTTTAAAGTCTGACAGATCGGTCAAATAACCTTACCTCTAAACTGATGTTAAGTATAAGATAAGAGCTAAGAAAACAGGGAGAAACTTTTAGAGGTGATGACTTTCCTAAGAATGTAGGTTGCATGAGAACTTTGGACTGCATTAAGCCCTTTGGACAAAAGTTGTCCATGCCTGTTGCAGGATTAATGTTAGATGAGAACTCCAGTGACCGGATTTAAACTCTAAATGTCAGTAAGCTCATTGGGTAATCTTGAATCAAAATTTCAGCCTTGAGTACTTGAGGGAAGACCATTTATACCAGCTTCAATTCTTGGAAGAAAGTGGAGAACCCTTTTTTTTTTAAAGTTATAATTTACTGTATTGAGGACATTTAAGCTAGTGTTCCTTTTTGTCTCTTTATCAACATTGTAGTGTCATGGTGCACATAGAAGTAGAGATTGTAAACACCTTTGTTCTTACCGCTTTTGTTGCATACTAGTTAAGCCCAACATCTAGTATTTTTACATTTTGTGAAATCAAGTAGAAGGGGAAGTAGGATACAATGTTGTTACAGTCAATCTATGCAATGGGTGGAGCATGTTTTAAGCTTTTTATTTTAAGCTTCAAAAATGTTTTGGACAGGAAAGCCGTGTTGGATAACCGTTTTATCTCACTGTTTCTCTGATCAAAACCTTCTTGTCCAAATTGCTATCTTCCCATCTTTACTTTGTGAATTTAACTGTTATCAAAGCACAGCTAATTGTGACTGCAGTGAAATAAAATAAAAAGGCAAGGTTCTTACTATTGATTCAGATCTAGTTGAGCATCTGGAGAATTGCTTCTTAAAATTACATCTTACATAATGAGGAAACTGAGAAAAGTTACAAAATCTTATAAATGTTCATTTAATTCAATATATATGTATATATGTATGTATATGTATACATATGTATATTTAAAAACATACAGGTAGTCCTTGCTTAATGATAGCAACTGGGGGGTGGAAGTTCTATCACTATCATAAAGTGCAACATCATATGATCGCATCACTTAGGAATAGCAATCCTAGCAGTTCCTGTTGCTATTGTCAAACAAGGATCACAGGTAATAAAGAAAAGATCTCCTCACAACTTTCTGCATGTTTTCAACAAGCAGAGTTAATGAGGAAGCCCGCAGGAAGTTGCAAGCCTTTGGTGGCTCACAAACAGGCTGACAGTCAAATAAAGGGCTGCTGTGCTGTGCTGTGCTGGGTAGAGGGTGGCTGCTATCATTTTGGGAAAGGTGCATCAGTATCTGCCGCAGAGCTACATGAAGATAACAGGGCTTGGGTACTGGAGATGGGAAAGTGCATCTATGCCCATGAGTAGTTGCTGCCAAGTGAGGGATGCTGTGTTAGTAGTAGCAGGTGGCTGCTTCCAGGTGAGGGAGGGTGTGCCAGTGATTGCCATGCAAGCATTGCTGGACATAAATATAATCTAGGCAGGAAGTGTTATGATTATGCACATAACTAGCAAAAGCACTTAGATCTTTATACTGGTCCATAGTGCTTTACAGCACTGAGCTGTTTGCAAATGCCAGCATATTGCCCATAACAATCTGGGTCCTCATTTTACTGACCTCAGAAGGATAGAAGATTGAGTCAACCTTGAGCCGGTCAGGATCGAACTCCTGGCTGTGGGCAGAGTTAGTCAGCAATACTGTATTCTAACTACTGCAGTACGGTTCATAAGTACACTACAATAAGATTCCCAGAATCTTGTACGCCAATAAACCAGAATCCTAGGGAAAAAAAGCTGTGGAAGCAACTTAATAGGACCAACTTATAATCTTCCCTACTGGCTTCACCATTGACTTTGCTTGTGGGACATTAGCAGGGAGATCACAAATGGTGACTATGTGACTGCAGGATTCTGCAACGATTGTAAGCTGAGTGTCAAGTACCCAGATTGTGATCATGTGATCATGAGCGATGCTGGGATGGCCAGACTTTGAAGACCAATCATAAGTACCTTATGCTCAGTGTCCTTGTAACTTTGAACAGTTGCTAACAAGTTATCATTAACCAAGAGCTGACTCTAAAATATTTTTATGTAGTTTAATCCTTACATTTTTAAATCCTATTTCTGTATAGGCTCAGACATCCTTTGCCTCAAACCCAGCTAACCCAGCAATTCTGTCTGAAACTTCAGCACCGATCTTACAAGATGGAAGTAAGTTGCTATAAGATTTGAAAAATGCTTGATATTTTATATAAATTTCATTGATTGTAGAAGGACTTTTAATTGATTGTTATATGTTTTGCTCTTAATATGATCTTACTTTCATAATCCAAGCATATATTTATTTTCTAGCCTTTGAAATCCTGTCTGTTGATGAATTCTGCCTTATCTCAAAACAAATGAATTTTGCAGGTTTTAATTTAAAGAAAAAAGCTCAATGATGTTCTATATTTTATAATATGTACTTGAAATACATTGTTTTTTTTTCTGAGAATGATAGTATCAATTTATATATACACATTTGTTATAAAAGTAAATCAAACTTTTTGATATGCTTATATAATCAGTTTGGAATTTTGAACACAAAGGAGTGCAGTATACATTTTGTGACCTGTTGTCTTATTTTTAAACAGAAAACCATTTTCTGTAGTGTAGAATCATTGTAAGACAATGTAGTATTGCTGAGGTATCAAAGTAAGCTTTAGGTAAGTGAATTTAGTACCTCCAACTAGTGTGTTAAGTTTTTTAAAATTCCAAAGGATAAGATTGGTGAAATATGAGGCATGCTGTTGATTTTGCCAAGAGTATAACTGAGGGGACAGAAATACCATTATAGTAAGTTTGTAGTAACTTTTTTTTTACTTGTTTTAGATTTATACCCTAAATTGTATCCTGAACTTTCCCAGTATATGGGTATAAGTTTGAATGATGAGGAAATCCAGAGAAACCTGGCAATGGTTCCTGCAGCAAATTCACAGGGGGTAAGTGTCATAACCGAGAAGAGGGATTCCTTTGGGCTTTACTGATTTTGAGGGACTGAATTAAGAAAAAAGGGAAATAAAGATGGGATACTTTCTTGTGTATTCCCTCCCTTATAATTGAAAAAGTCGTAACAAAAAAACTTACATGTGCTATGTTAAAACAGTGGATGTATTTGCTCAGCTTGAATTTACTTGAATCTTTGTCATAATTGTGATTTTATAGATGCTAAAAATATTACTATAAAACCACACATAGGTCTGACACATTTACATCAAAGATCTATATTTGATAATAGGATTTGTGATGATTTTTAATTTATTTTGGGGGGGATTGTTTTTGTACTCCATAGCTTGTTGCAAGATCTGCATCAGATTACATGGTAGCTCCAGTAACTGGAAATGATGTTGGAATTCGTCGAGCAGAAATTAAGCAGGGGATCCGTGAACTGCTCTTGTGTAAAGATCAGGATGGAAAAATTGGTCTTCGTCTTAAGTCAGTGGACAATGTATGTATAATGTTTTCATGCTATAGAATTCAAAATAGACAAATTGTTACATAACTTTATAGTTTATCTTTCAGCCCTTAGTCTGCTATATGACTTTCAATATATGTGAGTTGGTAAGCAACAAATATTTTAAAAAATGAAAAAGGTTTATGAGTCAGAAAGAAATTCCTAACTTTTTTAAAATTAAACACTTTCATGAGTAATAAAATTAATAGTGTAATCAGAGAACTAATACTAGCGTAAGAAATTTTATCAAATTTATGCATTTTTAAAATTAAATTTAGGGAGTGGAGGATGTAATCTTTGTAATATAGTAATGTTAATAAAATGTTGGGACTTGTTTATTTAGAAAAATGATAGATTTCTTCATTATATTTCTCCTCTGCTTTTAATGTATACGGGAATTATATCTGCATGCACCACCTAAACTGGCAAACATTGTTGTTCTAGGGTATATTTGCTCAGCTGGTTCAGGCAAACTCCCCGGCCTCACTGGCTGGCCTGCGATTTGGAGACCAGGTTCTCCAAATCAATGGTGAAAATTGTGCTGGATGGAGTTCTGATAAAGCTCATAAAATTCTGAAGCAAGCTCCTGGGGAGAGAATTTCCATGATTATTCGAGACAGGTAAACTTGCAGGATTATTGCATATCACCTGAATTATATTAATATATTAGTAAGATCTGTGCATTCTATATTGTTATCTTAATACGCTTCTGCACAGCCAGTAAATTTGGGGTTAATTTTATTGTGGACAGTGGTTCAGTAATACATCAATAAATTTTATAAGTATTGAAGTACAAACATTTTCCCTCTAGGCCTTTTGAACGGACTATTACCACGCACAAGGATAGCACAGGACATGTTGGCTTTATTTTCAAAAATGGAAAAATAACTTCAATAGTAAAGGATAGTTCTGCTGCAAGAAATGGACTTCTTACTGAACACAACATTTGTGAAATTAATGGACAGAATGTAATTGGCCTGAAGGTAGATGATAAGTTTTTTGTAAATATATGGTACTCTAATCCATTAAATTGTCAAAGAACCTCATTTCTTAACATATCAGTAATATACAATTGTACCTTGGCTTTTGACTGCTTTGAAACTCATCAAATTTGGTCTTTGACATATTTTGACGAAAAAAATTGGTCCTGTGTATTATTTTAATTTAAACTATTAAACTATTTTATTCATTCTAGTTCGACTAAAACAAAGTTAAAACCATTGTGGTTATCTAAACAACTTCAAAGCTTATAAGAATTTATGACTTTTACACTTTGTTCACCAGGATTCTCAGATTGCAGACATATTATCAACAGCTGGAAATGTAGTGACCATTACTATCATGCCTTCCCAGATCTTTGAACACATAATAAAAAGGTATGCGTATTTTTTAATATGTGTGTTATGGGCTCTTATCTTTTGAAAGGATGGATAATAATGCATTGAACTTACAGTGAAGATAAAATGCAGGTAGTTTTCTCTTTACTAGCCATTTCTTCATGGACCAAAGTAATGACAGTGCTGAAAAAATAATTCTGACCAAATTATGACCATTGGAACAGTCCCTCAGAAATGTGATCACCATTACTATTGCACATTTTGTCCTATGCCCGAATTTGACTTTTATTTTTTTCTTCCCTTGATAAGTGGACTTCAAGAGAGGAAGCTTTTTTAGTAGACAGTAAGCAGGCACTTGAACATTCCAAAGAATGGAGGAATAGTTAGGGGGCAAACAGAAACTGTAGATATGAAACAGTAGTCTTATCTATTTCTAGCGAGAAAGCTCAGTTGTGGTGACATGATTTCTCACTTAATGATTGCTTTGCTTAGAAATAATTGTCTTCCAAATTAGGGTTACTGTGAGGATTATCTGTACCTTATTCCAGCAACTTTATCCTCAGTTAAATTGGAAAGCATCTAAACTTTATTGCTGAAATAATTGAAAACTTAACACTTTTAATTCTTGAAGTTTCTTTTTAAGAGTAAACATATTAATATAAGAATATGTATTTATTTCAGGGTTTAATTGTGAGTCCTTAGTGCTGAGTTTGGTTGTTTGCTTGCATATGTTTCATTCCTCTACTAGATAACAATCAATACAAGTGAATGTGGTGTTTGCTACCTGCTTATATACAATCTGCCAGTTTTGAGGGGTTGTGGTTTTTCTCTTCTGTAGTTCCTTGATTATGTTTTTTTTTCTGCTTGATAGCAACGAAACCCTGAGAGCACCAAGGATTCCACATATTAATGAAAGTTATAATTCTTTGCATATATTTGCTCGTTGAATAACATCATAGCTGTCAGATGTGAAAAACTAGGTCCATGTGCAAGTGTTCAAAATTAACTTGCTAAAAGTCTATGCATAGGAATATTTTCAATTAGTGGTCAGCATCTGATTAGTATTAGATAAGTGTCAGCCATTTGATTTATGGCTGCAGAAGAACTCTAAACTGATCCCTCTTTTTATTCCTCCTCAGGCTCTGCCAATTCTTTTACACAAACCTGCTAATACTAATTTATGGATAATTCAAATATTTTGCTCTATTCTTTTTGTAATACTGCAAATTTTGAATGACTTGCATATTCCGTTATGAGCTAATACATTGTGAACTTTTTTTTTCTAGGATGGCTTCAAGTATTATAAAAAGCTTGATGGATCATACTATTCCTGAAGTCTAAAATTTATTTTGGATGCATTATTTTGTAATTGAGACACTGCTGAACCTGGGCTACTACATCTCTGAAATATTTACATTCTGCACATGAGCCTTTCTTTGACATAATGTTGCATTGAGCATTTAGATAACATTATGGCTGGGAATGTCACATTTCAACATAAAACCTTGCTCAAATTTTCCATTTTGTATTCATCATACTACTTTGACGAAATATATGCTTCTTTCATAGGGTTGTACTATGTAGGTCAGGAAAATTTCTGTCATTAAAAATGGAAGAAAACTAATGTTTGTGAAAGCATCTAGTATTTGCTTTCTTTGACCCAGATATACTGCTGCTCTTCGTACTTTTTCAGATTCATTTTTGTACTGCATCTATCAATGAGAATATAACTTAGTGTTAATTAACTGATTTTAGTTATCTTGTTTACAGAAAGCATGCTTGTTAAACTGAGCATAGCTTGTATTTATCATTCCATAAGTATTTTAAAATAATTGTCGTCTTGCTGTCTTATAAAATCATTCTAATATGCTTATATTGTGTTGCCTTAATCCTCTTAAAACTGAAATAAAGTTGCAAATATATTCACTTTCTAAATGGGTAGTATTTTGCATTTATGAATCTCTAAATCCTTCCTGACTATTAGCAGTATAATCCAGCATAAAGGAAGCAGTGAAAGTGTTAAACATTTTACCTCAATGGTGTGCTTTATGGGCTCTTGAAATAGTAAAATTCAGTGTAGGCTATAGTATTTCTTTCATTACATGAACTAATTTTACTAATATCAAATAAAATTAATATTGGAGATGACTAACATTTTAACAGCATACTCATTAGGGTTTTTAATTTATTTCTCTAGCAGATAAGCTTTGATACAGTAATTGTAGTAAGAAATCATCAGCAATTTACTGATGAAGTTCTATCAGTTGGATGTCAAGCTTTAATGCTAGAAGATAAGCTCAACCTGGCAAATAGAAAAAAAAGTTACAAATAATGGCATATAATATGTGAATTCTATCACAGGTGTAATACAAGGAAGTAGATGTAATCCTTAATTGCTTAGCAATCATATCTGCATTAAAATAATAGAATTATCTCTCAAAGTAAATGATTTATTAGCACGTACTAATGAAGAATCATTGGGAATTATGACTTGCATTGTCAATTTAATAACATGTTTTTCTATTAAACTGATCAACTTAGGACAGGGGTGTCAAGCTGCCGGCCTGCGGGCCATATGAGTCATGGCGAAACCGCGCCCACCCCTGCCAACAATGGAAAAAAAGTTGTGATACATTGTGACACGTCATGTGACTTTGCGAGTTTGACACGCCTGCCTTAGAAGGTGATGTTTAAGAGAACTAGATAATAACATTAAACAATGTTATGGCAAATGAACAGTATTTAACCACTACTACCCCAAGCAGACGCAAAAAGTTTAAGAGATTCATTAAAACAGTATATTGTAATTTTTAAACACTACAGTATATAGAGAGATCAGCATTTGAATGGGACTCAGCAGTGAGTATGCAAGCACGTTACACATTGGTTTGCAGTGGAGGGTGAAAAAGGATTCATGTTTTGGTTTGGCCAGTAAACCATCACAGTTGATAAATTTCTGAGAGATTAAACTGCAGCACTGGACTTAACTGAAGGTAGAATGATAATGACTGTCATTTAACATTGTTAAATATTTATTAGTAAATGAAATACTACCCAGTCCAAACACTGAGATATCAAAGATCAGTGAAATGTGAAAATTAGTGAGAAATGATAAGGAGCGATCTAGGTCAGATCTAGTGAATGTGGATGAGAATTTTAAACTCCACTTTTCACCAGCACTCAATAATAATGCCAAATCATGACAACATGGATATAATTCCTTAGTAAGAAGGTGGGAAGGTATTTGATAAGGAATGGGTACTATAAACATAATATTCTAACCTTATGAGCTGATTTATATCATTCCAAGCAGCTTTATAAAATCAGGAAAGAAATAGAGACTTTCCCAATAAAAATACAGAATTATCAAATTATTGATTTAGCAATCAACTGCTGTTTGACAGAGTGATCTAGGGTGAAATAGTAAAAACATGATCATATTGAGATGGAAGTTTGGGAAAGCATTTCTGCCAGGTACATAAAGTTGAATAAAATCTTGTTAGTTAGAAAGTAGGAGACCGTAGATTCTTAGGCACAAAGCCCACTGGTTCACTTTGGCCCTAAGAAGAAGACAATGGCAAACAAGCCCACTAATTTCGAATAAAGATAAAATTTAGTGATTGCAATGTTGGCAAACTACTGCCAAGAAAACCGCGGGGATTTGTCTAGGCCACAGGTCGGCAACCTGCGGCTCCGGACCCGCATGCGGCTCTTTGAGCCTTCCCCTGTGGCTCCCAGCCTCCTCTGCCTTTGCAGAGAGAGACAGAGACAGAGAGAGGCAATTGCGTTTCCCTGCTTCCTTCTCTCTCTCTCTCTCCGAGGAGCTGAAAAGCTTTCTGGACGGAGCTCCTCCCTTTGCTGCGTCTCTGCAGGAAGCAGGAAGGGCAGGAGAGAGCTAGCTAGCCCAGCTAGGCTGACTCAGGAATTCTGGGAGTTGAAGTCCATGAGTCATAAAAGAGATGAGGTTGCCTACCCCGGAGGTTGTTGGACAACAGCTTGAAGCTTGCCAGGTGAGCAGCAGATAGGAGAGAAAGAGAGAGAGAGAGGGAGGGAGAGAGAGGGAGACAGAGGAAAGAGAGAGAAAGAAAGAGTGGGGGAAGAGGAGTGGCAGGCAGACCAAGGGCAGATAGGGAGGGAGAGAGAGAGAGACCCTTTTGACATCTAAAACGAAGATAACAGTGCATATATCCTTTTTTTACCTGTATGTGTATTTGTATGAATGTGTATATATATATATATATGTGTGTGTGTGTGTGTGTGTGTATACATACATACACACACACATATATACACACACACAAACACACACACACCTATAATAAAGGTAAAAAAGGATATATGCAGTGTTATCTTCATTTTAGATATCAAAAGGATTTTGCGGCTCCCGGTGTTTTGTTTTTGGTGGGAAATGGGTCCAAGTGGCTCTTTGAGTGTTTTGGGTTTCCTACCCCTGGTCTAGGCAGTAACCAGACATCAACACTGACTTGAAGACAAACATACACAGGAAACAATATATAGGATAGTATGATTTCAAGTTAGAACATACTGGTTACAGAAAAATAAATTTATTTTCAACAGAAGTATACGACAAGTACCCCAGGCTGTTACAGTATTACTTCAGTAAATAGGCAAGTGCATACACATATTTGTAATGTGTTCATCAATATACAACAGGAATGGGGGAGAGGGGACCAGAAGTTCTGTCTGAACCATAGAAAGCATTTTTACATTTAGGCAAGGTCCTTTTAAAATTCTGGTTTAAAATATTAAGGATTGAGATATCAGAGAAAAAGCACTTAGTATTGTTGCTTCCAGACCACAATTTGTCTGTCTTCTCCTCCAGTAATTATATTGCTGCACTGGTCATTCATCCACATACACGTCACAGCACCTAAGGAAGACACATATACAAGTCATTCAGATTGACCATTTGCAACCACCTTCCTCAGCCTGCTATCTACAATTCATAATTAATTTTATTCCAACTGCAAAAGATGTTAGCTCACCGCACCTATGAAATCTACATTTTGAGAAGCAAGTTATAGAATTTGTCATATTTAATTATGTCAGGAATAATATATCAAAAACTCCCAAGCTAACCTAAAAATGGTGGGACATGAAACTGTCCTATAAACTGTTGATTAATGAACAGGAAACAGTAAAAAGGAATATCATGCATCCCTATTGGCAAGGCAGATTATTCTTTCCAAACATCTGATTTGGGACTGGTACTTTCAAAACTAACTGTTTGAAGTTCAGGGTTGAAATGAGGGGTCCTTAGTGCTCTCTGAGTTTGGCTGTTTTTTTGCAGACGTTTCATTACCCAAACTAGGTAACATCATCACTTCTAGTAAGGAGTGGGGTTTGCTGTCATCTACAACAGGGCTTTTCAACTGGTGGTATGCGTACCACTTGTACTTTGCCATATGGCAGGTGGTACATGATTGTTATCCAAGTGTAGCAGGGGAGAGGAATGAGTTGAGGCGAGCCAAGCCTGAGGGAGAGGCAGCTGCAGAACTCTCTGGGCTTGGCAGAAGCCCCAGGAGCCGGCAGGGCTCCAGCTGATTGGCAGTTCCAGAAGCAGCTCAGAGCTGAGGTGAACTGAAGAAAAAAAAAAGGGGGGGGGGTGAAAGAGAAGAGAGGCTACAAAAACATGGTTTGGATGGGGAAAGGGAAAAAAAGATAACAGGAAAGATTTAATCCCTTTAAACAAATGTAATTAGTTTTATCCCCTTTAATTGAGTCTGTCTGGTTTTTAGAAAGTTTTCTTTGAAAGCTAAAGCTTTTTGCAATTGTTGGAGCCTTTCAGTCTAGAATTGCAACATTGTGACAGTGACACGCCTGAGGCAGCTAAAAGAGAAAAAAAAAAACGGAGTTTGGGTTTCTTTATTTTCTTGCTTTGCACTTGATTTCTGTGTCTTTAAGGGTACAGGGAAAGGATTGGGGGGTACATTCTTATTACACTGTGGAAGAGCTCAGAAGGGCAAACCAGCTAGCTCAGGAGTCTACAAACTTAGCAACTTTAAGACCTGTGGTCCAACTCCCAGAATTCCTCAACCAGCCATGAGGGCTGACGAATTCTGGGAATTGAAGTCCACAAGTCTTAAAAGTGCCATATTTGAAGACCCCTGAACTAGCTGCTAGTGGTGCATATTAATAAACATGGATAAATTCATCATACATTTGTCAGTGCGAAGGGAAAGTGATTCAGCACAGGAACAGCCATCGAAGAAATTAAAACTGGTTCTTTTTTTCTACAGTTTGTAATATTTGATTAGATTATAGCAGACATGTCAAACACAAGGCCCGGGGACCAGATGCGGCCCGCGAAGTGGTTTCATGTGGCTCGCGAAGCCATCCTGGAAACAGTGAGGGAATGGCCCCCACTGCCTTGGCCCTGGCCCAGGCTGGCCAGGAGCCAATGTACAATTTTGTGGTGGCCATCTATGCTCCACAAGGCTGTCTGGAAACAGCAAGGGACTGGCCCCTGCCACGTCAGCCCCACCCCCTGCATGCATGCTGGGGAGGTGTCACCCTTTGTGAGGAATGAAGAAATGGACCATGCCTTGGCGCTTGCCCTGGTCCCTCTCCCTTCTGCCAGAGACCCTCAGATCTGTCCCACTCCTGCCCAGGCCCCCATAGACACCCTTGACGCGAACGGTGTAGAGCTGGCCACGCCCACCCAGTAGGCCACACCCACCCGGCCCCCTAAGGGCAACCACAATGCTGATGCGGCCCTCAGTGAAATTGAGTTTGACACCCCTGGATTATAGAATAAAATACAAAAATACAAAAGCAAATAGTGGGACACAGTGGGGGGAAAAAAGGGGGGGGAAGTGAGGGGGAGAAGGGAAAAAGAACATACTTCCTCTGTTGCAGTAGAAGAAAGCATTAACATTGAACGTCAACTTATTAGTTTTCCATAATATTATAAACTAGACATTTCTATAACAACAAATGAATCTAATCAGTAAAACGTGAAATCCACCCCCCTCCCCAATTTTTTTTAGTCATCAAGTTTTTGACACCTTGCTAAGCACTGGTGGCACTCAAATATTGGCATGTCCTAAAAGTGGTACAATCTGTGAAAAGGTTGAAAAGCCCTGATCTACAACATACATTGTAATGACTACAACAGCTACTACGTAGGACAAACAGGAAAAGACCGGCAGAATACATTTATGAACATCAATTAGTAGTTAGAAGACATGTTGAAAACTCTTTAATTTCATAACATATGGACAGACTTAACCATAGTTTCATCTAGGAAACTGTGACGATCCTAGACCAAGCCCAGTCCAAAAATGCTAGAAGCTTGACACTCTAACAAATTAGCCATCAGTGGATACATAAACAATATCTATTCTACGTGCTATGCAAAAGAGAGACTCAATGAGCCAAAAACAGAATAAAAAGACCAAAACATCTCCCCACCAGCAATCAGCACTCAGATGAGCATATATTAACTGCAAAATTAACATCAAACCAACAATCAAGAAGTAAATAATACTGCAATCATGAGAATGCCAAACAAGCTAACAGTAAGCAGTCCAACCAAAGAAATTCCAAGATCATCCCCACCAACACTGACAGGGCAAGACACTAGAATATAAACTGAGAACAAACTTCACTCCTTCTAGCCCTGATGATGTTACCTAGTTTGATTAATGAAATATCTGCAAGAAAACAACCACGCTCAGAGAACACCAAGGATCCCTCAAAGCCAAGACAGAATAATTTGAGGTCAACATTGTTTCTGGTTTTCTGATACTTTTTGATTAGTTTGTATTATAAAAATATCTCCAAACTATGAAAAGCACATTAGCCAATAACAGGAAAGAGAATGCTTTTTAAAAAGTATTTGCTATGGGGATTGTGAATGTAATATTTTACATTCCTTCCTAGTTGGTAGGATGAAGGCAACAGTGTTATTTCCTTGTAATGTAGCCTCTACACCAGGAGTCTGGCTGAGGAATTCTGGGAATTAGACCACAAGTCATAAAAGGGCCAAGTTTGAAGACCCCTGCTCTACACTGAAGATCCTGGTTTGCTTAAAATTGTTTGAAAATGCTCAGGCTAAAGGCTGCCCAGAGTCATAAAGAGAAGCCTATAAATCAATTTGTACGGAAACCTATAAATCAATCAAGTCAAACTGATATTTTTTTTGCCCCTCCTATATCCATCCTTTAAACTTCACTAAACTTTTTGGGCAGTCAGATTCTGTTGTCTCTATTTTTTTCTTGGTTGGAATAGTTCACAGGTTTAGTAGCTTCAAAAATGTTTTCCTTACTTCTTAATATTCTAAGCTTTAGCATACATCAGACATGTCAAATGTAATTTTGGAAAATACCTTTTTTCTGCTTTTCTAACTGAAAAATAAAAAAGTTAATTGTTTGAGAAAAGATGTTGTGGTCTGCTGGGGACATCTTGTGGCGAAACATGGCATAGCAACTGAATTTCTTTGTTTTTTCAACTGTGCCTGTTGACTCCCTTGATTTGTCCTTCATATTAGCCAAAAGATAAGAATTGGAAACAGCTGGCTGGTGAAAACAATTTTTAAAAAGTGTGAAAGTGAACATTGGTTGACTCTTACTAAACATAGCCTCAACTAAAGGACTATCTTTAATCACCATGGAAACGGAGGAACTCTACCACAACTCAACTATAAACTTATTCTTGAAAAATTTTTGGAGCTACTGAGCTAATCAAATCAAAAGTGAAAGCCGAGGATATTTTTATAAAACTACAAATCGAACCCCAGACTCCAGATGATCAATTTATAAGCCAAAAAAAACAGAAGAGGAACAACAACATTTACAACTTTTGCTAACCCAACACTGACTTTAACTACAGTATCTATAACTCCAAAAACAACAGGAACTGATCAACAAACATATAACATCGAGAACTTAGATAATTTAGTTAATCAAACAATAACTACAATACCGGATATGACTCTCTACTTTACTCAGACAAAACTGGAAGAAGAACAAGAGGACCAGACTGAACTGATGACAAATATTCCAAACCAAACATGATTTGAATTATTAGGGCAACAACCTAACTATTACAAAGGGGCCAGTTCGTTTGAAAAATTGATAACTGGATGTTCTCCCTTGGTTCAAACAACATGTGTGGGAATGAAGGGAGAGACATCAGTGGATTCAGAGGAACTGGTATGGAAACCTGTTTGGCACAAAAAGAAAGCCAGAGTTAGATTTAAAAATGGGATTTAAAAATTCACTTAATGGTCTAGGTAGCTTTTTGGAGTGATTGGTTTAATATTCAGGATTAAGACTTATAAGGGAAATTAAAATTAATTGTTAATTATAGTTTTGATTGTTAGATGGAAATACATTTGTGATAATGGAATATATTTTGTTAATAAATGAAATAGAATATATTTGTGAACAAAGTAAGAAGGTAAATTTTGGAACAATATGTCTATTCTATAAGTATTTTATAATGAAATGAGGGAAATTAAGGTTGTCTGAAACTTAAATATTGGTTATAAAAGGCTAAATTAGAACATGGTAAATGGAATTAAGTAAAACTTAAAAACAGGACTTGGATATATATAAGTAAAATGTCATTGATAAATATATTCATTGATTGAGCGTTAGTTGGAAATGTATTAATATGAACACGATATAATATTTAAGGGAATTAGAGAAGGAATTTCTATTGATGTAACCTGAGATACACACGAATGATTTTACTATTGGATTATTGGTTACTCTATCACCATGCTGCTTCCCAAGCACTTGGATGTAAAAATCTGAAAAATTAATAAAACTTGCTTATAAAAAAAAAGACATGTCAAACTTGTGATGTCATGTGATGTCGCACAACGTATCGAAGCTTTTTCACCATTGCCGGCAATGAGGTGGGCATGGTTTCCTGATGCGTCCGACCTGCGGGCCAGCAGTTTGACACCCCTGGCATACATATAACAAAGGTCATGAACCTTATGAGCCAATATTGTTTTGATTTTCCATTGAATGGTTTAATAGGACCCTTAACAGCAATACTCTGACTTCTTTCTACAGTATACAAGTTCTTAGGATTCTTCTTGATATCAAGATCAATAATTTAATATAATAGTTTAAAAACCAAGATAAAGCTATAAGGTGAGCATGCACTTTATCAAATATTTAAGGGCTTCAGAGATTTGAAATGTCACCAAGAAACATTTTAAAAATATATTCAAACATACCTGCATGTCCCGGAATTTTTCCTACTGTTTTTCCTCCAAGTATATCCCAAACAAACAATTCTCCTGACTGACTTCCTGATAAAACTATGTGTCCATCCCACTTGAAACATCTGCAAAAATAAGTTTATCAAACCAAAATTGGTTATCATTTGATGTTATATAACTGTACTGTCGTCAATACCTACACTTTCCAGGGTTTAATAAACATAGGCATTTGTTGCTAAAAAAGTGTGGTTTCAGACTGTAAGAAAAAGAAATGTATTTGTATTTTGGTGTTAATTTGGGAAATTTACGCCATGACTACAATCAAATGTACCCAAGCTAAGGAGGTAATTTAGATGTTTTGCATTTTCATATTTCTCAAACATTAAACTTTGTGCTAACTTTAGAGGAACAAGCCCAGATTGCAAAATTCATCTATACCCCCCCCCCCCAGGTAATCTTATGAGATGAATCTTATGGGTCCCATGTTGAGACAATATGTATGAAAATTTTTCAAAACTAATCTGTTTCATATACAGGATAGAGTTTTAACAATATTTTTTTTAAAAAATTAAAATTGGCAAAAGAGATTACCTTTGAGTCTGCTCCAAAACTATAGAAGAGATAATCATTCCAGTTTGCACATCTGTTACTTTAAAATAGGCATCTTCTCCTGTGCTTAATAGGTGCCGGCTATCTATATTACAAGAATAGATACACTGGGTATTTAGTTCAAGTATTTGAAGTTAATTACCTTGTCTTCATTATAGAACATAGTGCTTCAATCCCATACATGATTCAGAGAGACCTTCAACTCACAATCTGTAATTCCTCACACAGATACAATGATATAATTATTTTAGCTATTAGATATATTACATACTTGACTGTGCAGAGAACAAAATACCTATAAGCCTCAAAACCTGATATCATAGTTCAGTTTCAGGAAAATTAGCTAGTTGATAAAAGAAAGATGCTCTCCAAATTACAGTCACCATTTTGACTGCAGGCATGCATGCAAGGAAAAACACCTACTATAAGTGGATGTCTTTCTTCTGTGAAACAACTAATATGCTACAAATTACTAACATAAAAATGCAATGGAAGGCAAGCTAACAATGGTGACCGAAACTTTGTTACAGCTGCTATTGTGTTTTATGATTATAAAGCCCAGATCAAAATGAGATGATTGGGGAGGTCTACTTACTGGGAGCCTCAATCTGTAATCCATTTACTGAAGAATAAACTAATTGAATATACAGGTAGTCCTCAACTTATAACCACAACTGAGCCCAAACTTTCCATTGCTAAGCAAGACAATTGTTAAGGCAGTTTTGCTCCATTTTTATGACCCTTCCTGCCACTGCTGTTAAATGAATCACTGTAATTGTTAAGTTTGTAACCCAGGGGTTAAGTGAATCTGTCTTCCCTGTTGACTTTGTTAGATAGTCGCAGAAAATAGCCTCATGACCCTGGGACATTGCAACCATCATAAATGCCAGTTGCCGATGTCCAAATTTTGATCAGTGACCATGGGGATGATGCAACATTTGTAAGTGACAGCCATAGGTCTCTTTTTTCAGTGCTGTTGTAACTTCATTAAACGAATGGTTCAAAGTCAAGGACTACCTGTGATGGTCCTTGTTTCCTCAGCAACACAAACAAGTATTGTATTGGAATTGTATGTTTCCAATCCAGAATTAGATAATAACTTTGTTTATCTATTAGGGTGCGTGTTTTCCTTGACAGAATGGGTATTTAAGAAGAACATTTGAATTATCCATACCAGGACTGAAAGCAACATCCAAAACAGTTCCTGAGTGGCACGGAAGGCGATGCAGTATAGAAGCAGCAGGAACATCCCAGATACTAATGGTTCCATCTTTTGTTCCTGATGCTAGCAGAGTATATGCAGGATTCAAGGTGATAGTTGTTACCTAAGTAATTATGTCAATGTTATTTATTTTCATGTTATTAATAATAGATACAATGATGAGCCGAGGTGGCGCAGCAGTTAGAGTGCAGTACTGCAGGCCACTTTAGCTGACTGTGTTCAGCAGGTCAGCGGTTCAAATCTCACCGGCTCAAGGTTGACTCAGCCTTCCATCCTTCCGAGGTAGGTAAAATGAGGACCCAGATTGTTGGGGGCAATGTAAATATATATATACATTGCTTACTGGTGTACACCGCTTAGAGAGTGCTTGCACTTAAAAGCAGTATATAAGTCTCATAAATAAATAAATAAGTTTCTACACATTTTCTAGGATACTGACTCTTTAAGCTTGAAACACTTGAACGTTTAAAATTATATGCATAGTTTTTTTTCATAACTGGGGGTATTTCAATGAAGGATTACTTTCACAGGGAAAATGAGCACAAGAAGGATGGGATTTGGCATCTTCAGAGCTAGCCTCAGAATGGTCAAAAAATCTACTCTTATTTTTTTATGTCTTCCATATGTAAAAATAGGCAGAGATTTGCCTGCATCATTGTGGCCGCTATCTTAACTTTTTATTGTTATTATATGCTGCAGATATCCTTGAATCTCTGGAAATCTACACTAGAGGATTGCAAATGTTTTGAAAGAATGGGAGGAAAACAACAGATTATTGTCATTTTCTTTCACTCAACATTCACTGTTCAAAACAAAAGTTTTCAAGATATATGCTAAATTTTACAAAACAAATAATTCTTCCAGTGCAAGTGAGATGTGATGGCATTAGGACTATGGCTATGCATGATTTATACATTTGGGGAAAATATTTCAGACTGCTTCTAAAAAGTGAGGACACACATATTTGCTACATATGAAAGTAGTCCCTATCATTTCCAGCTTCTGCCTGAGCCTGAAAAAGGAAGATTGCGTGTACTGTAAGAGTCACATTAATTTTAATCAAGAGCTTTCTTAAAGCAATTGCCCTTGTGCAGAAGCCAGAATAAATACATTAAGCACTTTTTAGAGTCAAAAGGTTTACAAAATATCCAAAGCACTTCTTTCATATAATTTGCAAGGAAAATATCCCAGTTAGAATTCTGATTAGGTATAGTATACAAAAAGAACCAGATGTAAGAAAGCAAGATCCATCAGTCCCTCGAGTCCAATTTTCCACTTAACATAGAATTCCAGATTAAACCAAAAAAGAATTCAAATTAAACATAAAGTTTCTATGGCTCTTTATGGTAATAGTGATGAAAAATTCAATATATTCTCAAAACAATTATTTATCTTTCAGTAATTTATCCATTTGCTCATATTTTACTAAGATGAGACATTTCCAAAATTCTGATCTCTTCAAATTCTATATTTTGTGAAATTATCTTTAAATATCTATGTATTTTGGCTTATTTTACCACTGTAACAACAACTTTATTTTTTAAATAAAATCTATGTTTTTCTAGGCAAATCCATTCCCAAAAGATGTCCTACCGTGGACGGAAGGAAGAATATTCATATTATTCTATAGTTAGAATTTTTAGATGGCATTTGAACTTTATTGTTTATAAAGTACTACATACACAAGTTTCACTAAATAAGGTTGAGAAAAGAACCTTACAAGAGAAAAGAAACAAAAGATTTGTATAATCTTTTTCATATTATACTAATTGTACACTATGTTTCCAATTCAGACCTCCTAGAGTATATTTGCATATTTTAAACAGAATCCTGCACACAACAATCTGTCCCAACCAAAATGTTGTTTAGATATATGAAAATTGCCAATGAATTGAATTTTTTAACACTTTAAACTTAAACTTAAATCTATAAGTAATAAGTGAATAAGCAATCATAAGAGCGCATTTACTTAAATCATTTAAAAAAGTAATCACATTTATTGATCAAATTTTTGATCCTCGGATGCAAGATTCAGAGGCAATCAATCTGAAAAGAGTTATGTATCTTCATACTTACACTAACATCATGTTCCAATTCAGCAAGCAATTCAAAATGTTTCTTAGTGTTTAATAATTCTGTTGGATTACAGTGCCACACCTGGGACATAAGATACATAGTGACTAGAAATATATAAGCATTGTTTCACTCATTATGCCATTCATAAAAGATATAAGGAATTGGAGAAAAAACCATGGAACTTTTTGTTATATAGAAGTAAGATTATTGCATGCATAAAGATAGAAAGATTTGACAATACCTACAACAGATGATCAGTGAAGATATTCAGAAAATGCTGAACAGGCCAAACTGACTTATTTGATTATAAGAAAAAAATATCTACATTTATTGGTGACTTTATGGACTTTTTGAATTTACAATTTATAGTTCTGATGATTAGATAGAAAGGATATTAGCAAGAAGAAAGGAACATTATAATTTTAGACAGACAGCTCAATTTATAATTGTGCTTATAACCAAAAGATGAAAAAAAGATTGGAAGCCATTTCTATATATCTTTATTTCCTTCTATTATTTTTATCTACTACTCTTTTTCTTTTTGCACAATTAGTTTTTTCTTATCTTTTTTACTTTTTTCTCTTTTTTCTATTTTCATATTAATATTGTGTTTATATTTTTCAATAAAATTATACATGTTAGATATAAGATAGCTCCCTGGAAGTCATATGTTTTGTTCCATATGGTTTGCTATATTATTATATATTTATAATATCATACATTTATATTATAAATGTATATTATGCTCTACACAAATTTAACAATTCAAAGCCTATGTATCTAAGCCACCTTAGATCTCTTAGCCATCTCTGTAGCTGTTTGCAACTGTTAATATTCTACTATGAAGAGCTTTTTGTCAATCAATTTATCTGATGGATTGTTCTTATGCTACTTTTCCGAGCAGAGATCTATCAGTAGTACAGGAAATAATGGATCATCCATGAGGCTATAATCCGCCTAACCTATCATAAATACCACAGGAAGCACGATCAACTAGAGATGATAAATAGTTTTTATGGGGCAGTTTTATAAAATAATCATTACTAAGGTATCTCAAACCGACACAGTCCATGAGTCAAACTAGCTGCTATTAACCAATTTATGGATAGAAAGTTTTGGCACTGTAATAGACACCTAATGTTGCAAAAGGGACAGATTTTGAATAGTCTGTTATCCAATTACAAAGTTTTTGTAACAACTTTGTTACAGATGTATGATATTTCTAAAATTAGCTGCTCTCCAGATGCAATGGACTGCAACAATCCAAAATTTTAGTCAGCATGAGTTAAATCCTGAAAATTGTAATCAGCATGAGTTAAATCCTGAAAATTGTAGTCAACTTATATTGTATCTAGAGCACGGGTGTCAAACTCACTGCGTCACGTGACGGGTCGTGACATATTATGACTTTTTCGCATTGCTGGAGCTGGGGTGGGTGTGGCCTCCGCATGATGCAACCGGCCCGTGGACTGGCAGTTTGACACCCTTGATCTAGAGGGTACTTGGTAGAAAATAATGACCTGCAAAATGTCTTCCATCACAATCATACCTACTTTTACTGTTGAATCCCAAGATGCAGAATATAAACGATTATTATGCCAACAGATCTTGCTGACGGCATCATGATGGCCTATTAAGGTGTCCTGTTGCCTTCCAAAGGCTACTGAGTAGAAATAGCTTTTAGAAATTAAAAAGAAAGAAAGAAAGGGATTTATAAATACTTTGGAGGCAATTTTATTTAAAACAGTACATGCACATACAAAAGTAAGCCAAAATGTAGTTCTTCTCATTTTCCTATTTTTAAAGTATTTTAAACAGCATTTATATTTGGGATTGTCCTGTTGATTAGTTTCAGTGGAAAATCCTCTAATAAGGCAAATATTGCAATGTCAGCAATTAACAGCAGTAGATAGTAGAAATTATTTTGCTCTCTGAGATAAAAAAACAAAACTGCACTAATTGGTTATTGAATCTTTTGTTAATCTCTGTTGTTCCCAAAGGCTGTTGTAAGAAGACTGTGTAACATAAAAATCTCTCCTTAATAACTTGCTGCCATTTATCAGCTGCTAACAGCTACTTCATTCAAATATTTAGCCATGGTAGAAATAACTATTCCTGTCAGGAAAACCTGTCCAGATCTGGTCACTGGGGTAATCCATTGTGCAACAGATTATATCAAATTACATCCAATCACACTTGGCCAATAAAGAATTCTATTCCATTTCTCATGTCCATGCACAATCTTTTGCCTCCTTAAATTCACTTGAATTCAGCTCATGGAAAAACTGGTCCCAATAAAAGGAATCATGAACTAGTGATGTACATTTAGGAATGTGTAAAATCACATACATATTATTGTCCCATGAAGAACATACAACGGTGCTATTCCCTGGTAAGATTAAACAAGACGACAAAGCCTGTAACAAAATCAACAAGAAAAATGTTGCTTCATATTATTAAATTATATATTAAAATATTAATATATTTTGAATCAACATATTTTGTATGTTATGAATTCAAAAGCTATTCTTTTGAAATAATTAAACATATGAACATTATTTTGGTGTATCTAAATCTTCAAAGGTAGCTAAAAGAAAAAAGGGAGCCATATAAACCAAAACATTCCCACTAGAGAATTATTAATGCATTACTCTTTGTTTATGTAAAAAATCATTAAATATAAGTTCAAACAAGATCACCTAACCTAAACTTTAAAAAAAGCAAATGCACTCTTAAAATGCAACAGCAGAAATATAGTGTAAAAATCAAGAAAATTAATCATTCTTGAGATAGTCACACCATATTTAAAATATTGCTTCCATTTCTGGCCACCATGTTTTAAGAAAGATATTGACAAACTGGAATCTATCAAGAAAACAGAGATAATGAAAAAGGGTCTGAGAAGAAACTTCTGGGAACTATTGTAGTTAGTGAATGTACTTGATCTGAAGAAAAGAAGACTGTGTGGTTACATTATCCACCCCCACCCTCACGCATCTGAATGACTGCCTTATAGAAGATGGGACAGCCTTGTTCCAGAAGCCAGAAAAAACAATGGATTTAAATTAGAAGTAGATGGACATCAGGAAACATTCCATAATATGAGGTAATGTACAACAATAGAACATAATGTTTCTGACTATCTGACTATCATTCAATATCCAATCATTTAAACAGAGGCTGAATGGCCACTGTTGGGGATGCTTACAGTAATGGTTTCTCCACTCAGCCAAGGATTATATTAGATAATCTTCGGATCCTGTGAAACCACCAAACCTTTCTATGAATGGAGGTTGAAATATCACCACTTGGCAAAGAGGATGTCATCTCTACATCAGGCCTTTAACTATGTGTTCCTAATGGAGATTGTATACCCTAGCTTATATCAGTTTCTTGGCTTGGATTTGAAAGGAACATTATCCTGGTGGCCAGATTCAAAGGCTTAAGATTGGCACTGGGCATCAAGAAGCTTTGTATATTTTGAAACCCACTTCAAGTTCCAGTTTTCAAGTAAATCAGGCAGCCTCTAATTCAGCCTACATAGATTTCAGCTGTTTTCTGAATTATAGTCCCAACCAAATTTTGTGTACACATCTAAAAAGGCTACAATAAAGGCTTGGAAGGACTGACCATGTTTGAGAAAGACATACTCCTTTGAAGCATTTTTGAATCTGCAGAAAACATCTTCAAAGTTGAATCTAATGTAAATGATGAGAGAAAAATAATAAGAACTGTGCTCATTTAAAGGCATTCTTCACCTTTCAGTTTGAAAAATCAACCAAGTCAGGATACAGACTTTCAATTGGCAAAAAAAAAAAAAAGGTGTTTGTGCAGTCCTGTATATTGATGCATAAATAATAAATGCATTTGTTAAGCAATGAAAAGGCAATATTTTTCATATTACTATGTAAATATATATTAAAAGGTAAAACATTACTGTCTTTGAATGAGCTTGTACAAGGTGAACTTCAACTCTTTGTAGATTTATTTTCACTGAATATGGAAGGAATATAGGTTGTTCTACAGATGCAATTAAATCAAATTGTGTATACTTTTGCAAAACCTGGTGTTTATGGCAAGCATGCAAATCTCTACCTTGTTCTTATATAAAGCCACTTCTGTTACTATATTTTTCACCTAGGGACAGTACTATGCTACCCTAACTTTTAATATTTTTACAGGAATTTGTCCACACTTCTGCTTATTTAACGAAGTTAACTTCTACACCATGTGATTTCTTTTGGCACTTCCACAGAACTACGGAACAGCTTCCTTCCTTTCTGTTCATACGTGCATTCAATAATATATACATATTAAAATGTTTAGACAGTCTGTAAATCTTTGGATTTTTAATTCTGCAGACCATAACATTCGCCACGCCCATAGTAAACCAATTTAAAAGGCATTGTAACATTTCACTTTATTTGAAAGCAGGCACCTGATAAAGGCATTACTCACCTTGAGATGTAGTAAAGATAGAAGATTGATTAGAAGTAGAACACACGGCAATTCCAGTTATTGGCCTTTTCAAAACAAAATCATGTAATTTATTTAGTTACTTTAGGCTGATTGAAAACTCACACCAGTGTTTCCTGAAGTCTCTAACTAAGGATTTTACTCATTACATTTAATCCACGCGGGAATTCTAAATTTGATATTCAGATGTAAATCTATCTGTATTTAATGGATTTACTCCAAAGTAACTAAAGTAAGTACTTAACTCATAAAGTCTTAAAGGAAGAAATATTTACAATATTTCAAAATTGCAGGTATCACATTGATTCAAAGTGTAGGATGATTTCTCATCCCACTCCAAACTCAATAGAAGCTCTGCTTTCAAAATGAAAATGGTCAAATAAACTTCTCAATGATAGCCAGTTAGTTCTGGTGATACCTGAATTAAAATTTCAACATTTAATTGCACCAAAGTTATATTTTCACCCCCATGGCTCAATTTAAAGCACTTGTTTTAGCTGTTAAGCTCTGAACAACCTGACACTTTGATTTTTTTTTTTTCCAAACAACTTTAATTTTCTTATCCAGGATTTATGTTAGTATCACACTTTCACTACAGGGATTTTGTATTCTATAAAGGTTTAAAAAAAACACAGTCTTATTTTTTTTTAATTTTTGACAAAAATCTCTTTTATGCTGGAAAAACTCTTCCCAATGTGTTTTGAGGTTTATCTGTTAGTATTTTTCCTGTCTTTGGGAGGAGCTTTTTATGACTGGCTATAAAAGTTCCAGTTGTGAAAGATTAACTACTGAGGTATTTTGGATTATATTAAATTGTAGTCAAAATGCAAGAAATATATCAAGACAAAGCTTATTGGGAAAGCTGGGCTGAAAGAATACTTTTCAGCTTACAGGTTCAGCTTGAAAATTTAGATAAAAAACTTGATAAAGAAACAATGGTTTTAAAAGATGGCAATCAGATGCAAATAACAGCACTACAAGATTTACAATTAAATGGATGAGGTGAACTTGAAAATTACAAGTTGGTTAGATAATTCTGAGATAGTTTTTTGTACAACAAATGCTGTGGAGATACACACAACAGACAATTATGACTCTAGGGAATAAAATCCAATTGCTAGAAAGTATCCTGATTAATATCACTAAGAATCAGTGGAGGATATTTGATCCTGGATGGGCCAAACACAATTATTGTGGTTACTTATCGTAGACCAGAAGCATTGTGGACTTTCTGCAAGTCAAATACAACAAACAGATTGTTAACAGAAGGTTTTGAAATTTATTTTAGCTGTTGGTTTTATGTGTTAACTATGGTTCCATATAGTAGATTGATGTCAGGCTAAGTGGGTTGGGTAAACAGTGTTATAGAAATTTATAAATTGTGTTTGTTTCGCAAGGGAAAGGAGTTATTACTTTTGAAATATATTTAACAGTATTCAACTAGAGAGGACAATTTATGTATATGTCTGTTTCGGTTTTTATGCACTTTTTTTGGATGTAGTCTTTATTTTTGTTTTTGTATTTTTCCCTTTTTTGGGAGTTTTATTTTAATGTTCTGAATAAAATAAAAAAAGACAAAAAAAGAAAAGAAATTTTCTTCCCTACGCTAAGCATTTCATTTGTGGTAATAGGGTTGAAGATCACTGAGATGAGTTCAAATATTTATTGTTTTCTTTTATACAATTGCCCATCTAGCTGCTACAATTTACCCTTTGTGGATCTTGTATTGCTCTTCAAGTTTTAAACTGGCCATGTTATTCCAGGAAAGTAAGATGCTTTCTTCTGTCAGATCCTCAAAAGATTCTTCACCTGGAGAGACTGACAAATATGATAATAACGTAAACTCAATGTAATCAAATGAAAGTCAAAAATTGTATATTTTCTATAGGATCTTATTTCAGGGAATAGACAATTCAGGCTTTTTCACATTCCCTCCTGTCCTATTTTTTCTCTCTTAAATAACCCCCTGCCCCCCCCAAAGTATCAATTATAATGTCCATCAGGAGGCACCAAGTTATCAATTTCATCCTTATAGGTAATCATCAGGTGTGGGCAGCCAAAGGTTATTCGATGGGGCTCAAACCTGGTCGTGAATTCGGGGACCTTTACATTTGGATGGCTACATACAGCATATTAGCTGTAAGAGCTATCCGGGTCCTGGTCCTGAATAGTTTGCAGGAAAGGATATAAAGCAGCTGTCAGAGTGGCATATGCAGCCCACCTTCCCATAAAGTCTCAAAACAGAGAGATAAGATAGTAATAGTAGTAAAGTTGGAAGGGACCTTGGAGGTCATCTAGTCCAACCCCCTGCTCAGGCAAGAAATCCTACACCATTTCGGACAAATGGCTGTCCAGTCTCTTCTTAAAAACTTCCAGTGTTGGAGCATTTACTGCTTCTGGAGGCAGATGATATATTATATCATCCCTCCAAGCATGGAGTTTTACTAAGGGTTTAAAAATAGTATCAGTGATAGTAATACAATACTGCAAGCAATCCTGTTGATCATCAAAATTATCTTTTAGTGTTTTGTTAATGACTATATGAATGGAACTCGCAGTTAACTATATTATTATATAGCAGGTGTAATATAAAAAGAATTCAAAAAGAAAAGCTAATGTTTTTCTAACTCTTCAATAAATGATCTCTTCCTTATGACTCTGTTGTACAAAGAGTAATTCAAATGTCATCACCTACCAACAATCAACTGCTGCAAATCAGGTCTAATTTTATCTTTCCAATGTTGTGAATTATATTTCATCCACTAACAAGGATCAGTACACTTTGGGTTACCCATGCATATCCTAAAAGATGGCATCCCATAATAGCTGCCTCTCATTTTTGAGGTTTGTTTCAAAAACAACGAACACGCCATTTTGAATGTTTGTGAACATCAATAACTATGTTCTCCTAATAAATCATATACTATTTTTCACTATATCCTGTTTCTTAATCATTTTAAAATTTTATTTAGCAATTTTTTTAGATTTTGTTGGATAAAGCAACATAGATTAAAAAAGGGAGTGAAACAGGCAATGTGCTAAACAATAAGAAGAATCTAAAAGTCTACAAAATTTACCTGAAGATTCAGTCAGGCTGGATCCAGTCAGGCTGGATGCTCGAGACCAACTTTTTAATTTTGGGATTATCCTTCTTGGATGTGGGATTGTGAACAATTGTTTTGGAGTCTGTCCAAATTCCAAGATTTGCGTCAACAGAGCTACTCTTTCATTTGTGTCCATAATGCTTCAGAAGAAGAAAAAAAATGATCTTGCATTGTACCAAGAAAAACATCATAGTATATTCATTATATATCTGTGGAGACTCTCAATCATCCCGGTCATAGTTGTCCTAAAGGTGCTTTTTCCAAAAGGCAACTGAACTTTCTTGGGTTTTTTTCTTTGAAAAATTTTCCCTTCAAGCTTCTTCTTGAGAGCTTACAACCTTCCCTCAGAGTGCTAACAACCAAATGAATTCAATCCTTGAATTCGCCACCAGTCAGTTGGAACTGACAAAGCTTCTTGGATGAGAAGCGAAACATTTTCCAAGAAAAAAACCAAGAAAGTCCAATTACCTTTTGGAAAAAGCACCTTTGGGCATATTTATTACACTAGGTTAAATCTGTATGTTTCTACCAATAATAGTTTTCATAGTTTAAGCTGGTAGGATTCAAGATACAGAACTTTGTCTCCTTACCTTTGTGGCAGGAACTATAAAGTTCACTAAATTATTTCAAACATAATAGGAAAATGAGGGCTTTCTCTCCACCCCAAATAATTACTTTATGTAGTAGGAAATGCAAAGGGATGCAGACATTGTTGTTGAAAGGACAGCTGTGAAGACTGTGACTTCGAAGGAACTGCTTGTCTGGTGAATTTAACCCTTTTCACCAAACAGGCCTTCTTTTTCTTTCTTTTCCTTTAAAGTTTTCTTGCCTTTCCTTTATCCTTACTCAGTTGTATTTCTTCCCTTTCCTTCCCATTTCCAACCAATAACTTATTGCTCTTATTCTTATTTTTGTTATTTCTGCTGGAAAGATAGAGAAAAATCTTATCTTTGAATGGATGGTATTTACACATGAGGGTTATTTTATAGGCAATTCAGTTTCTTGGTACTGTTTAACTAAACATACATTTATAGGCTTTTCTGTTCTGCTCTATATGTCCTATGTACACATTTAGTAACGGGAGGAAATTTTCAGAAAATCTGAGGATATATATGGACAGGAGGAAATTTTTCAGCAACTGGCAACCCTAAACTGAGAAAGTGTCATTTTCCTATTTTTTTTTCTTTTATCTCTGCTCTTCCTTTTTGGAGATAATCCTTTTAAATTTAGAGTCAACTTCATTTCTAGTAAAGAGTATGGAATGAGAATCTGAAATGTTTTTCCAACTCTAATTTAAGTATCTTTACAACACTGAATTAGTCAGAATTGCACAATTCTTAAACTAGTGAAAAAGATTTACATATATTAACTACCTAATTGTGCAATTAATTTATGGAAACACAACTCATATGTAGATTCCACAAACTCTTCAAAATGGCCTGACATTTATCTTGAAATGTATTCTGTTCTTTAATCACCCTTTTCCAACATCACCCTTTTAAAAACTATTTTGATAGAAAGAGCTTCAATGTTCACACCAAAATTGTCCTGTTCAGAAGGCAAACTTTGATTTAAACAAACCAGGATCTCAACACCAAACTTGAAATCAGAGGGGAGTAGAAACTTATGAGCATCTTGAACTATTCTCAGCATGTTTATAAAATCAGGAATGAGAAAGACCCAATGCTACTGATTTTATTATTTAGGTGCAGCTTTCCAAATTGGACATCCCATTAAATGTATAGGATTATAAGTAGGCTACACACCAAAATGTTGCAGTATGCAGTGATCCTAGTCAAGTAGTCATGCCCTCAAGACTATGCCATTGCTTGACCTCTTCATTCCCACCTCCAGTTTTTTTGTACCTCCTCTTCGATTAGGCATTGGAGCATTCGGGCATGGAACATGCTTTGCGTTCAGCATACTATTCCTGAACATGCATCTTGCTCCATTCTTTTTAGGGTTTCTCCTAAAGGTTACTTTGCTGCTTATGTGCTTTTGCAAACTTGAAGATTGTCTAAAGACCGTCAGTTTACTCCTTTGAGTGCATACAAGATATCTCAGAATTCATGCTAAAGAACTGTATTGAGGCAATACTTTTTTTTCTTTTTGGGGATGAGTGGGGGTTAAGCACATACATAGCATTCTCTCAAAGGGAGATGTATAAAATTTGTAATTAAAACCAGGGTTTGTAACAGAAGAATATGAATGCTATATTCTCATTATAAGCATATAGAAGTTACCTGTTCAGATCTACTCCTCCTTCATAGGTCAAGGGATGAAATACTAAAAAGAAGTAGAGAAGTATGCTGCTTACTTGAAAATACAATTGTGGCAAGACTCTTAATCAAGGAGCATTCTGCAATCTCTCACAAGAAGGTGCTATGTCATTTGTACACAATAAATTTCAGCTCTATTCAATATCAAGACAAATAGCACAATGTCTGAAATATAATTTTTTAAAGTTCTAACTCTCTATAACTGCTTAACATCCAAATAGTCTTCTCTTTATGAACTCTGATTATGTAAATTTCTAACACCAGCATGAGCACCAGTCCAGTGCTAAAAGATAACTCCAGAAACCACAAACCCAGCAGGTTTTGACTTTAGTCAAAACCTGAGCACATCAGGGAGGCCACCTGGTATTTGAGGATTAGAAACTAAGAATGTTTGTAGGATCATTGTCCAGCCTTATGGATCTGAGAGGTAGAGAAGCTGCCGAAGACAATGAAAAGAATGGAGAAAGCAAACAGCAGCTTAGAAGCCAAGTAGTGCCTAGCTGCAATGGAGTGGAGGCAGTAGTTGGTTTTTTTTCAGATTTAACCCAACTCCACTAAATCAAAGTATATGACATAAAAGTTTTATTACAGAAGTCTTAGAACTGAACTTCCATTGCTACTTCAAGTAGAAGTCAAATGTGATCAATACTTTTTGACTGGTTTCTTAATGAATACTGTACATAAGCAACCTGCTCTACTTTAGGATGTTACTACCCTAATTACAATGGAAACATATTTGTGTCTATTCAGAAGCAAGCCAAACAGAATTCATATAATTTACTTCCGTGTATATTTATATAAGATTACAGTTATGACCTATAACTGTAACTTCAACAAAAGAGAAACTTAAATTTAATGTGGATATAATCAAGCAAGACTGTTTCATACGACAAAAATCAGCAATATTTATAAACATTTACCTTGCAGCAAGTATTACTTAACATAATAAAATTTATTTCTGAGAAAACATATTTAGAATCATGCCATTAAAATGTGCTTGAATCTGTTTTCATTAGCATTATAATTTATAATAGATATGGAAGAGAATTTGGTACATTATGACATGTTATGTGTTCAATAACGGGTAGAGTGTGTCAAAGAAGTCCTAGTATAAGAGAACGCCATACAGCTGAAATGCAAAAATAGCCCTTAAGAACTTTAAATATCTATATCAAAATTACCATTCTGAGCTGCAACAGCTTCATTGCCCTTCTGCTTATAGCCAAACACAAGATCAATCCATTCATGGAGATGTTCTGACACATACTGGCTTTCTAAAGCATCTTGACTCTTCTGGAGAAAATCTTTGGCATCTGAAATAAATAATATTCAAATTTCTTGCATGTTGTGGACAGCACACCTCTAGTCACATTTTCCTACCTCCCTTAAAAAAATAATTAAAAACAGCACAAGAAGCTTCGGGAAATCATATTAATCAGCATTCAGAATTTTGTAGCAATCATCTTTAAAGCCCAGAATAGGAGAAAAATGGATATTATTTTACAAGTTTATGGAATGAGAGCAAATCTCTGGAGCAGAATCCAGATAATAGTTACACCTAAAATTTTATTTACCTGATGCCCATGGAGGAAGTTCTACATTGTCAACCATCTTTCCTCCTTGTGTCTTCCCCAAGTCCAGTTTCAGGTTATTTAATAAGAAACTAGAATCACTTTCATAGAACTCGGGGATTAGCTGGATAAAAGAAAAGTGGGGAACTGTTAGCAATGAAATAAAATTGTATTTATATTCATAACAGCATTACAGTAAAACATTGACTAGTGCTTATTCATGCTTCTAAACCAGCACAAAGCACTATCACACAACAGACTGCACCCTTTCAAAAAGAAAATCCAAACCTGACTAACTCCTAACAGAAGACAGACCAGTAGTCCCATTCTTGGGTTGAATGCACAGTAGGAATTGGTAGAATGCACTGTTGGCCATTTATTTTTAAATGTGGGCATTTGTCACCAATATGTCAGAACATCAAAGATACAGCATTCACATTAACTGTGAAGTTATCAGATTCAGTCTACTCCAAGTAAACTATTAAGCTATAGTTGGTATCAGGAAATCTCTGTAAAACCCCAGGTATTGTGGAGTTTTAATTTCTTACTTTAAAATATCAGCCCAAACTGGATATCCTTTCTTACGTGCCAGCAACAGATTGGTCAAGTGAATGTCTATTTGGCGATCTTTTAAAGTGAAATAAATTATCTTGAAGTGCATGAATTGATTCCACAAAGAAAAACAAGAAAGTCCTGTTGCCTCTTGAAAAAGCACCTTTAATACAACCATGACCTGGATGACTGAGAATCTCCACTGACACTTGATTCCATAGTACAAAGATTTATATTGGCCACCATTCATATATCCACAGTATATCTTAATCTACACAAACTACCTTTTCTTGAATGTGTTTACAGTTGTGGATCTCTATTGCACATATTAATGCAAAGGTTCCATGTATTCATTAAAACACAAACACTAAGCAGAACACAACACAAGCTTTTTAGTATAGGAAAGAGGAATGGAAAAGATTTTCATTTCTCCCTGTAATGGGTTTTGTGCCCTCTAGCTCAACTTTACAGAGCCTGCAAGAAGATAAAAGATCACGAAGATTGCTTTCCCAATCCCATGAGTATTATTGAAACTCCATTAAGTGCTATGCTGCTAGATAAAAGTCACCAATGGAAATGAACGGTTATGTATAAAATGGCAATGATGTTGAAGACATACCCTTCAATTTTTCTCTTCAAGATGTCATGCCATTACTGATATCGTAAAGCCTATGTTTGATTTTTTGGCAGAAAAAAACCAACATAAATAAAAGTTGCTATACAAAAGAAAGCCCAAGTTTTATAAAGCTTATTTCAACTGTGTTTATACCACTTCAATCATGGTAGCACTTAATGTAATCTATAGTTCTACCTACCCATAGCAAGGGATATTTAATTACCAACTTTCATTATACAACATAACTTTTAGCTTCAAATGTTGATTCAAACTGTTTTTATTTAAACATCTAACAGATGTTTAGATAACATTCTGGAACATCAGCTCATGATTAGTTATTGTAATATGATAAACATGAAGCATCTATCAGGCTAAATTCTCAGTGAATAATAAAGTATATTTCAGCTTGTAACATTGAATTTATTTCAATCATGTTTGGCTGCAGGTCTTTAGAAGAAATCCAATATCACTTATTATCTTAGTCTTATAACTAGGGATGCTAACAATTTGGGATTTTCTGTATGATAGGCCCCAAAGGTTGGGGTAACTTCCTAGATCTGTTAGATGGAAATTCATTTTTATATGCCATATCTGCAGCATCTCAATCAGCAACATGAAGAAAAACAATTACTACAGACTGAAGTACAAGAAGATAATTTACCTCTTTGAAGTCTGTTGCGCCATCTAAACAGTTTTTCCAGGTTTCTGCAATACTAGATAAGAATAGTACAGAGAATAACCAGTTGTAATTTAAAGCAACATTGTAAGTGTGACAAACATAAAAGTTAACTGAACTGGTTGCGAAATTTAGAACTAACCTGTTGAACATTCTGTCAGGATGATCAAACTTTCCATTTTGTAAGCAAAGCATATGCTCTGGTGCTATAAAAACAAAAGAGGTTAGATATATATATTCACTCAAGTACTATAATGATATTCTCTGAAATAATTTTGCATATATCTTACCAACTCTGACCAGGTAAAAGAGAACATAACCTGGTGATGAATAGTGGCTGCCATACATAAATTTTGGTTCTTGCATTTCTTGATAACGTACCTATCAATGCAAAAAAGGGGGGGGGGAATAGGGAGAATCAATTAACTGATAAAATTTTTCTATAGTGATTACATGTAGTTTATATTAAAAAGTGAGTCAGCATTTCATTTTTTGTGCACATTGTTCCATGACTGAAATGAGTCACTGACACAACCATATATTCAATCTCAGTGGACTGCTATAGGGAACAATTCCAAAATATATTATATTTCAGACATGCTTGACTCCAGGGCCACTTGGATAAATTCTTCCCCATGTCCAGTAAAAAAAGATTGTTTATATGTACAGTATAATCTGATCCTAAAATATCTGAAAAAAATACCTATCAAATCAGTGCAACCTGCATATGAAAACCTTAGAAAGATATTCTAATCTAGTCTTTTCCACCCTTCTCTTGTATATACTGAAATGTTTAGGTAAAATAGGCTTGCTTTATAATAAAAAAAATAGTTAGAAATATTCACATATTTAACCTTTTATTGACAGTCTAAGAAATCATAGTCCAGCCTAAATATATCACTTATAAACTTTTGAGCTATGCTGCTCTTTACGCCTAGATAATAGCCAATTATAATAGCCAAACTACAGACTTGAGAAAAACATTTTAAATGTTGCTGAACCACAAAAAATAGCAGCTTTGCTTAATACATCTGCAATGATGGAGGTGCAGGGAGTTTTAATTTAGGAACACCTGAAGGGCCACTGTACCTCCAGTCCTTTTATTGCTTTCTCATTTTCTCTCGCTATATCTCCTTGTACTCACATTTGGATACCTTTACCAAGTAATCACCCTCCCATCTCAAATATCTACAAGTAAAGTTACATTCTTTAACTATTACTTCTAAAACCAGTTTTTCTAGCAATTTTGCATCTATCTTTTATAACAAATTGAAACATTTCACTAGAAAAAACTATACTTAAAATACAATAAACAAAAAACTTGTTTTAACTAATTTACACACACACACATAAACACACAAACACACACATGAACACACACAAATATACAAACAAGGTGTTTTTCTACATACCAGTAATCTTTCCAATCTTTCTTTATTTAGTGCACCTATAGGTTTACTAAGGTCACGAAATGTTTCGGACTTTGTTAGATCTATAAAAAAAGAACATTTGTAAATATATATTATATTATTAACAATGATATGACAACTTTATTTTCTAATGCGTATGGACAAAATTTAAGATATCAAAGCTAATTAGGAGCTATACTAAAGCTATACTTTTAAAGCATAATTGCAATCCTTGGGAAGAATTTGGACTAATGTGTTTGCATATTTAGCTATAAAGCTGGAGGGGAATCAGGTCTACTGATTCCAATAATTTCAGTATAGGAAAAAAACTTCACTGAAGTTTTGTTTTTTCAGATACCTGCGCTGCAGTTACTTTGGTGGAAAAGTATTTTTTTTCATCCCTCAAATATATCATTTTATGGAAAAATTAGACCAATTCTCACTTCACAATCAAACCAGCAAACGTATATTTAATGAATGCACCCCATTTCCAGTTTTGTAATTAACTGCTTATACCCAAAAGACAAACACTTCACGAACACAGGTTTTTTCTCTATTTTATGCTTTAATATTTTAACATTTATTTTTATCTCATTTAGATTCTTTAACTGATTTTAAAATAACCAATTTAAAAATAAAATATATGTTTTCTGGAAAGTTTCAGTCATTTAATACTTTCTATTCACAATTATCCATTTTAGGCTATTTTAGTTTTACATGCTATTTTGGTAAGATATACATTTTTATACTCTCTTCAAGTTGAAAATCCAAAGAAATTAGATTTTTGGATTTTAGATATCAAGTAACTTTATTCAAAACTATCCTGAAAAGGCAAAATCAATCATTTTTTTTGAAAAAAAATATGCTAACAGCTCTTATTTAGTTTTTCTCTTAGATAAGCAGAAAACATGTATGCAAACCTTTCCAATCTATTCAAGACCCTTACTTTCTATGAATAACACATCAAAGTTAGTGCTTACAATGCAAACTGTGGAACTCTATGTAGCCTTAATTGAAATGAATGGATTTTTGCAACATTGAATCTAAATTCACTAAATACTGAATCTTTTATCTTCATGCCCCAGGTTGTTATTAATGTTTCCTGACTTGTATTTCCTCAAGGAGTCATTTAAAAGTCTAAATGCAGCAAAGTAAGCAGCAGGCTGTGCAACTTGTTTATACCAAGTTTAAACCAAGTTTAAAAAAACCAACTGAAAATGCTGCTGCTACTAAACACTATTCCATTTTGGAAACAGAAGTTTGAGAAAATGAACTGACAGCACAAGCATCCAACTGCTCAGAGTACCTGGTCTGGATTGTCCCGTTGCATTTACTTTGCTTGTCTCCAAAGAACTCTTACCTAGTTCTGAGCTAGAATAATCTGCTATGATCCATGGAAAGACAGGGTACTGGGAAAGATCATTGCAGCTCCGATCAGCCAGATTATTGAGATGAAGAAGGTATTGGTAGTTTGAGATATGCCCTCGTTGCCATTGTAACATGTAGCTCTCTGCGGTGTGCTCTGTAATATGATTTTCTAGAAAGATACAGAAAATGTGACAGAATGCAAATAAGAAATTAATGTAATTTGCAATTAAGGCTTTCCAAGGAACACGCATCAGGCTGAATTTCTATCTTACAAGGCTTGTAGAGCCATCGTTTATCACTGATCAGATAAGGCAGATCACTCCCCTGACAGCAAGTATTCACTGATTTATGAGAAGTGGGTGAAGCTGTACCCCACAAAATAATTACTGTATCTTGCCATCCCTATTCTGTGCATGTCTATTTGCTAATATAAAAATGAGCAATGATTAAAAGAAATCTTCCACTATTTTTTTCTAAGTAATTGTTTTCTAAGCAGTTGTCTTCCATGGAAATTTCATGACAAAAAAGTTGACAATGAAAATCTTGGGATGGGTGATGATGGAGAAGATAATCTGCCTGCATTAAAATACACAAATTAATGTAATATGATGGGAATAAAATCAGTTATTTTAACGATTTTGTTTAATCCTTAAGGACTTTATCCTTCTTTATCCTGACCCTGCTCACATTTTGATATGCTGCTCTTAATCCAAACTAGACTTGTCTTTTAGTATTCCGCTAACCATGCTCATACCTCATTTGATTTTGGATTACACCATACATAGCTGCCCCCGTCCTTCAACATCTTTTGTGGTAGTGTATTAAATATTCTGAGCTCAAGTTTCAGGTTTTTCATGTGTCCCAAGATCTATATTAAAGCCAATCCATTGTAAGGGCTATTTATACTTCTTGTTTCAAATGCTGTGTCAGGAATTAGTTTTGTGGTTTAGGGTTGAATTATTAAAATTTTCCCCAGCAGTATTGACTTAAATCAGATCAAATGTTGGACCAAAGCAACAGCTCTTGCAACCATGACAAAGCAATAAGAGCTGTTGTGGGCTCTGTTTAGCCTCTTCTTCTGCATAAATGAAGATTTCTCTGAACTTCATGCCTGCCTTCCTAGTAGATATGTTGCTGCCTTTTAAAAACAAATTTCCTGTGGGGAAGTTAGATTTCATGCAAATTAACTATAAGTGCGTTTCATGTTCCACTTTGTTTGTTAGGCAGATGGGTTGAGATTAAAAAAGATAGCCAACTACAAAGATTGTTATTTAGGAGAAAACATTATAGCCCTCTCTAAGTGGTTTACAGAGTCAGCATATTGCCCCCAACAACCTGGGTCTTCATTTTACTGACCTTTGGAAGGATGGAAGGCTGAGTCAACCTTGAGCCGGTCAGAATCAAATTGTTGAATTGCTGGCAGCTGGCAATCAGCAGAAGTAGCCTGCAGTACTGCATTCTAACCATTGTGCCACTATGACTCTTATTATATAACTATAATAGTAACTATTATTTGCTTCAGACAGAAGTGTTGCTGGTACTGTTAGTTATTCCAATGCTACTACATTTATGGTTTGATTTGGTTTGCTGAATTCTGTTATTAGCTTGTAAGAGATATGCAATTCAGTTCCAAGAAATTGGTGAATATGTGCCACCTATCTGTTTCTTTTTAAATCAGCACGTTTTCCCAATATAGGTAGTCCTCGGATTACGACTATTTGTTTAGCAACCATTCAGAGTTACAAGGCACTGAATAAAGTGATTTATGACCAGTCCTTGCACTTACTACTGTCATAACATCCCTGCATTCATTTGATAGAAGTTTGGGAGTTTAGGAATTAGCGTTCATTTATTAAGGTTTCAGTATCCTGGGGTCATGTGATTACCAGTTGCGAATTTTCAACAAGCAAAGGCAATGGAGGAAGCTAGATTCATTAACAATCTTGTGATTCACTTAACAACCATGATAATTCACTTACTGACCACAGCAAAAAGACTTGTAAAGTCAAGCATAATTCACTTAACTACCCCTTCCCTTAGCAATGTACATTTCGGTCCCAACTGTGGTCTTAAGTTGAGGACTACATATATTATATGGCAGCACCATAAGGCAACTGTGCAACTGCAGGAAAAAACTGGCTGGTCTAGAGAGTTGCACATTCTGAATCACCTTTTTTGTATTACTTCTGAAGTGTTATACAGGTCTAACGTTTGTTCTCTATCCATCCTCTTGTGCTAATGTTGGGCTTCCAAATTCACTTAAATTCAGTTTTTACTGGTTTATAAAGTCTTCAGCAATAGTTTTCTAACAAAAACAAAATAAAAAAAACAGGCATAACATTCCAACAGAAAAAAAATCATAATAGTTACTATTATAGTTACATAATAAGAGCCATGGTGGCATAGTGGTTAGAATGTAGTATTGCAGCCTATCTCTGCTAATATTGCCAGGCATTAAATTCGTTCAATCCTGATCAGCTCAAGGTTGACTCAGCCATCCATCCTTCTCAGGTCAGTAAAAATGAGGACCCAGATTGTTGGGGGCAATATGCTGACTCTATAAACCGCTTAGAGAGGGCTGTAAAGCACTGTGAAGCGGTATCTAAGTCAAAGTGCTATTGCTATTGCTATTTTTTATGGGTGTATGCCTGGGATGATCACTATGACAAAGACAAGTGAATTCGGTTACTTGAAGTTTCAAGTGAGTTGGGCTGTTAATACATTGGGTTGTTAATACATTCTGCCACAATTTATCTGCCACTCAGTCTAAAAATTATTGGCCAAGAGTATTTTTTAAAAAAAAAATATTGGGGAAAAAGCCATAGGTAACAATGGAAGCCTTAATCAAAATATATACCTACTCTTTGTTATTTGCCCCAAGTTGCAGTATTTTTCTTCCTTATATTAAAGCTGCTCTTCTGATTATATAGACAGGGATATTATCAAATGACAACATATGGAAGATATAGAACTCTCTTTACCTGATTCTCACCTTTCAATGGCTTTCTTCTGCTAATCATACACAAATTTAAAGATGGTACTAAGAATCTGCTACTAAGTATCTCCACAAAATAAAAAAGAGCTCTTTTTCTAGGCAATACTTCCAATCTTCTATAAAAGCTAAATTTATATAAAAAGTTGAAGTTAGTCTGATTCCCAACCCCCTACACACTATATTATTTATTAGAACTGTTTTGAAACCTAAATATGTTGACACGTAGAAATAGACATTATCTCGGTCCTCAGTGTTGTAGAATTTCAAATAGATGTCTGAACATAAATCATTTTCAGTGCAAAATACTTCCAGACCCTTGAAAATTAAAGAGATAAAAATAACATGTAATGAAGTTAACAAAACTACTGAATTATTCAGAATCCATGTAGCAGATGTTAAGCATAGATAACTGATTCTTATTGTTTTCAAAATAGCAGAACTGATGTCTAGATTATTTTATAGCATAAAAAGTCAACACAATTAATTTATTTTTACTAGGCAAGCACTTGGTTAAATTATTCCTTTATAACTACCAAAATACTGCCAAGATCAAAGCAAAGCTTTCCACAACGAGATACACATTTGATTATATAATGTATGAATATATGATTATATAATGCATGAATCTGTTAAATGATTTTCCATAAACTAAGTTGCTAGAAAATTCAATCAAAATGTAATTTTGTATCAGTTCTGTGAAACAGGCTCCACTAAGTCCAGAAAGATTTTGTACTGTGTAATGCTTGCTCCCTCAGGAATTGAAATAGCTAAATTTAAACCCATGAAGCACATCTATGATACCAAGGATCAAAAGCAAGTATTATCTTACCAAAGGTGACAGACTATGTCTTCTTTTGTAGATGCGTCTGACACTACGCAGTGTCACTTGTACCACAGGTTTCTATAAGGAAAGAAGTCAAAGATTACACATTTCTTCCAGTTTTATTCATATGTTCTAGACAGAAGATGCATTTTCTCCTCTAGTACTTTACCAACAGTGAATTTCGATGTTGCATCCAAGAAAAGACCATTTTGGAGGGTTGCTGGGATTTTTTTTTAACAGGATGGGTTAGTTATCTTAATTTAGAGAGGCTACTTCTGTGACTGTTCAGTAATCTGTATGTGTTCTGGAAATAGCCAGCTATTTGTTATCTGAGGAAGCTAATTAAAAATTAGGTTAACTTCTTCTCAATGTTAAGGATAGATTCACAGTATAGAAACTTTGTGTGATATAATTAAACGTACACATGTGAGCAGAAGATACCATGGCTTCTCACAAGAAATACATGAATCTACTTTCTAGTTTGTTAGCATCACAGCAAGAACTCTTTGACTTTCTTAATTGAGATAGTTTGGTACCTTGAAAACAGATAGAAGCATTTAACTTATTGTATCAGGAAAGCCAGATGGATGCCAATGGAAAGTTGCATGCCAATAGAAATGCCAATGGAAATCTACATACCTAGGACATAGCATCCCAATTCTTGTGTTCCAGAATCATCAGTATGTAACAGAATAGCCATTAAGGCCATTTTCCATCTATTAATTCATACCATCTTCATGGCATCACTGAGCCATAATGAAGTGATATAAGCCTGTCCTCTTTATTGCTACTTTGACACAACAATAGATGGATGAATCCAGTGCTGTAAGTCACCAATTAGAACATGACCCAACACTACTGATAGGGCAGTGGATTACTTGACCAATACTTGTATGTGTGCTTTAATTTTTTTTACCTTTAATTGTAACATGGATATTTCTAAAAAGCAGGCTTAAGCTGAAACTAGTTTTCCTCAGCCTGGGGAAATATAGCACCTAGGGGAAATGACAGGGTTGTTTGATTTGCATTAAAAGCAGAACTCATTAGAGACTAAACTGTATGATTTGATCCAAGGACCAAATAAAGAACACATTGTATAAACTTGGAGAACATTTTGCTAACACACTTATCAAGGTTTTAATAGCAGACGACTAGAAAACGCAAGTTACTCACAGGATAGCCATTGAGAGGCTGGAAATACAGGTTTGCATCAGTGATGCATACATGTCCTGGATTAGTTACCAATGGAGTGACCATTTCCGCTTTACATTCCATATGCAGCGTTTCAGAAATGTTCTGAAATCTATACAAATGATAAAGAAAGAATCCGTGTAAGCTTCTATTTATTCTTTATCAGCATATCTATTTTCTATCATACCTTTACACATATTTTTAGAATATAATATTTATTACTTTATATATTTTATAACAACCAGTGTGAAATCTACTTTATATTACTGATTTTATTGTAAATGCGTGAAATTTTTGCTGCTTAGCATATTAGAAGGTATAATCCACCTAAAAACTGAACACATTTGCAAAAGCATTTCAAGATAGCTAAGACCAAATAACCAATCTATGCCAAGGAGAACATGATGAAAGCAAGATTTTTTTCCCCTTTCTACATGAATGCAAAAGAATAAAACATGAACCAACGAAGGTGTCTCCAAGCATATTTTATACTTCTTTGGTTATTATTATTTTGTCACAGAAATAAGCGATTCAAAAATTCAGAATTCATCAGAGTGAGAAAAACATATATAAATAGAGAAAATATTGTAAATCAATATCAGGCAACGCATAGATTCCTATTGCTGATCTACTCTTTGCTTTTTATATTTACCTAAGCATGTTAATTTTTTTTTAGAAACGAAGAGTGAAAAGATGAGATGCCTCCTGAATCAACATAGAGAAACATACCTGTTCTTATCAAATGATGTTCTGGCCAAACGTGACTGTAGAATAGCAATTATCTGATTTAAAATAATAACAATAATCAGCTTTAAATTTTTAATGCAAATAAGATTGTCACAATTTCCCCTTCATTAATGCTGCATCTCTACTACATATTTACCATAGCAGCCTGGTCCCCTAGCTTGTCCAGGTGCGATGCTCTGTATAACTGTAAAAAAACAGAAGCAATCAAATGAAATTTAGAAGTTTTCCCAGATATAAGAGATTTGAAGACCATAGATATAGGCAAGACTTGTCAGAATTACCCACTTTGCATTACAGTTTCATTTACAGACTTGCATCACAACACACATATATAATCATAAATCATAACTCAAGAGTCACAATTCATGGCTTTAGGCCACATATACCCCCCAGGAACCCCTTTTTATATCATCAAGAGCTCCCCAATAATAACTGCTGAAAACTATTAGCCTATGTAATCACCATTTTGAAATGATAAAAACTTAAGAACTGTAGCAAAAGCCCCCAAAAGTAGGATGCCACAGAAAACAGGGTCTCATGCATTCACTGAAAGGTCAATTCTTGATATAGATTCTTAACTAATTTAACTTTACCAAGATTTTTATACATCCATCCATATGCATGCATTCATAAGAATTTTGTCCTAATCAGTACTATTCTCAACAGCAATATTTCCCTTAATTCAAGTTTGACTCTGGTGCTTACACAAATGCATTCATGTAGTTTCCTTGGCGGAGATATAAAATGGTTTTGACACTGCCTTCTTCTGTAATGTTATTTCAATTTTCCAGTGAAGCTCATGGCCAAGAAATTTACTCATGTAAATACAAATCAGATCACATTCTTGCTTATTCTTTTCAAAATCACTCAAAGTTGGCTAGATGCTGCTACTAGTTCATGATTAGTAAGCACAAATTTTCTAAGCAGAGATAAACCCATTACTGTTACAAATGAAAAAAAAACCAATATAAACTTCTCTTGTTTGATTGCCTGGAACTGAGATTCTATAAATGTCTACTAATTGTCAACAGCATTTGTGCCAGAGATTGCTCTCTACAGGATTGCAGAAGCACTCTACAGGATTCCTTAATGATTGATTAGCCACATTTAACCCAGGACTACCATGCAAAAGAAAAAGAATTAGGCATTTGTTAATTGTTTCAAATATTTGACTAGATGAAGAGAGTTTACTCTGAGTCATTAGCTAAATCACATGCTACAGGCAGTAACAAAACCAACAACTATTCATACTTGGTGAAGTGTTTGTGTGACATCTTCGACTTTTCCAGCAACATCCAGTTCAAATACATATTTAGTTTCACCCTAACAAGAAGAGATAATTAAAATTATATTACAACCCATTGTAGTTAAACCCCACCCAACCTCTTCAAACTAGGAAAGGGTCTAGTTTGGCATCTGTATTCTATGCAAACTAATTCTAGATTTAATTCCTGTTAGTTCTGATACTCTAACCTAGCTGCTGTATTATATCTCCAGTTTCTTATTACTCTTTTTCTTGTTTATGACATTTGGCAAATCAAACATTGTTTGTATATTTTACCTACCGTATTTAACAGTTCATATCCTAGACTACTAAAAGGCACTTTAATACTTTTATATTAAAAATAAGAATATGTTTAAATACTAACATATGCAGTTATTTTTCAAAAAATTGATATTTTTTTCCAGAGACAAAGTATTTAGTTATGTAACATTTGAATTTTTTTTTCTTTGAATGGAAGAAAAATATATACTTACTCTTTCGGTTTTAAAGGGTGCAATGACATTTTGTTCTTTAGTGAGAAAAGCCTTTAGAAAAGGACAACTTGTTTAGTATTTATTTTTGTAATATATTGTAGCTATTAGATATTATCAGAAATGCAGGGAAGCTTATAAAGTATGAATATATGAATAGTAACTGTTCAGAAAGTTCCTCCTCAAATCATGTTTCTAACCTTTTCTCTTCATTTTAAATGAAAATTACATTTTAATTTTAAAATAGTTTTTTTTTTTTACAAAAACGAAAACGAAATTGTAGGCTAATATTTCACTGTGAGCCTAGTTTAACTTTGCCTTTATTGAAAAGTTAAACATTTCCCTACAGTTGATGTCATTGTCAGACACAAATCCCGATGACTTTATGGACAGATATCCTCCATTTTGATGTTTCTCTAGTGCAGTGTTTCTCAAACTTGGCAACTCTAAGATGTGTGGACTTCAACTCCCAGAATTCCCCAGCCAACCATTCTCCATGCATAGTGGCAAATCACAGTTATTGTTCTTTCAGAGATATTCAAATGATATTCCTGATCCTTTTCTTTTATCTTCTCCATTGCCTTCCCCTTTTCTCATTTCCTCCAATCATGCCAAACAGTTATTTTTTCTAGTTCATCATCTGCAGAGTTTTTGCTTATTAGTCACTGCCTCACCTTTTTTCTTCAGAACTAATTGATTGGTTCTTCTTTTAGCCCATGATACTCTTAATAACCATAATCAAAGCTGCAATTAAAAGTTATCCATCAATGTCCAAATTTCTCACCCATACAGTATCGCTGGTAAATCCACTGCTTTAACTATTCTGATCTTGATAGAAGAGAATATTTGATATTCTGACACATTCTAATCTTTGTTGTCATAGAAGTACTCTTTGGCTTCTTGATCTTATCTGAGCTTCCTGTTGCTTCCCTCTTTAGTATTATTTTACTTCTTACATGTCAAGCATGCAGCTAATCTATTCCTGAGTGAAGAAAATAAAAATATCTTCTTCCCCGTTGCCTATGAACCTATTAAGCATGCAGACTGATGATATCCTTTATCCATTTTATATCCATTATCCATTTTACATTAGCTATCAGATCTCTTGTCTCTTTTCTTAATACCATTTGTCTCTGTATAATTCTGCTTTGAAGAACTTAAAACAAATATTTGCTTGTGCAAAGGTTTATGATAAAAATATTTTGCCTCCCTGAGCTAATGTGTCTGGGGCACAGCAAAAGCTTTGCTGTTCAAACTTGACAAGTTTTTTCTGACAGGGTTTTGTTCAGTCTGGCAGTGTTCAACCAGGGGTGCTTATCTTATGAGATTCATGATTTATGTAGCACTGTTGTACGAACAGCAGAGCTAAAGTTACCTATCATTACACTACATACCCTCGCTGACCTTCCTTATGTATTATTATGCTTATTTGACAAATCTCTTATATCCCTTAAGTTTATACAACAGAAATATGATTTTATTATCTGTGCAGTGTTAACCAATATATCATCATCAAGCATTGCTCCTGGAGTAATTTTTCTACTGTCACTCACGGTATGAATTATGATGAAAGTTTCAAAACTGTCTTGAGCTAAATACAAATTTGATAACAAATGGAGTTTGGTCTGAATTAGAAGCCTTTTCAGAGATTAAGGCAAAACTCTAAAAAAAAATTCACAGGAATTTGCATTTTAATTTAAAAATGACATTTAAAAAGCAGTAAACATGGACTTTTAGATTATTCATTACTTACTTGACTAGATAAAATAGCAATCTGCCCAGAAGTACCACTAAAACACAGATTTGGGGAAAAAGAAAATAACATTATCACATATTCAGTTATATTGATATTAAATAAATAAGTCTTTAATACATCTTTAACAGCATTTACCCTGTGAAGGAATAATTCCCACTATCTTCTGGTGCTTCAATTTTAACACAATCTCTCAAAGGAATCTATGTGAATTTACAGAAAAAAGAAAATTTCATTTGAGTTTGATGTTAAAATCAACTAAAATTCTTGGCATTACTTACTAATCTACTCACCTTAATAATGGGGTGGATTATTTCATCAGGCTCAAATATCACTGATTTTGAGCAGATTTTAAATGATCCTTTAATTTTCCTAAGCATTAGAAGATATTAGAAAGTTATTGCAGAATTTTGATGCAGCACAATATTCATGTTTTCCCATTTATAAAAAGAGTGTAATACCTTATTCCCTTGCCACCCTTCTCTAAAATGTAATTAGCTGTATGTTGTTCAAAGTAGTATTCTTCCAGATTAAGGAGTAGTAAGGAAAATCTAAAAGTAAATAATAAAAAAACAAAATAATATGTGTTAATGGAACTCAGCTGTGCTTTGATACTAATATGCATTACAAATGGCCATCAATTTATCACCAGACACTTAGCGGCTGTTCAGTTATGAAGGACCTAACCTCAGGGCTACTTATGCCCCAATTCAGCAGTTGTCTCCTCTGCGAGTCAAATGGCTAAACTTCAGCCCTTGGTGACCGGGCCATCTTTACAGCTGTTTGCAGCATCTCACAATCACGTGACCACATTTTATAACAATTTTGCTGAAAACCGGCATTTACTTCTGATTTGTGGGAAAAATTCACCCATAGCAAACTACTAGTTCACTTAATGGCTGTGGCATTTGCTTAATTACTGCAGCAGCCACTTCACAACTATGGCATTTGCTTAATGACCACCACCACAAAAAAAGGGCAGTAGTTTTACAATTGTCATGACTTACAGCCATGATGGGCAGTCTAGATGTGTTCCAAATAAGGCAGCTTCTGGCTAAAAGGTAAAGAACGCTTCCTAAAAGCAGGGTGGATTTCATTTAAATCAAGTTGATTTAAATCATTTAAATCACCAGTAAAAAGCTTGATTGAAATCAACTCAATTTAAATCATATTTTTAAAGAGCAACTGTCATCTTTCTCCTGCAGCAGCTTCCCCTCTGACCCTCTATTGACTCACTGACAGTCCCATTCATTTTAATAGGACAGCTGGTGATGCGGCAGTGACACAACAAGGTGAAGGACATGGAGGGCAGCAGGTGAGTGGATGGCTTGCGCTGCCATGATAGAGCTGAAATGACAGGTGCTCTTTAAATGTAAGGACTCATTCTTGTTAGTAGTTAGAATTTTTAATATTATTTGCAAACAAAATGAAGGTTTCCTATTTAGAATAATAAGCTGTCAGGTTAGCAAAACAGTGATATCAGAACTGATTTTAGGTTAATAGGTTAATCATACATAGTTGGAGAACTTCTCAAATTCTTTTATTTAATTAAAACACTTAGAGCCTGGTACAGATGCATTTCTCTTCAAATAATCAGTTTGTAGTGTACATAGATTTGCAAAACAATGGGATAAAGTAATATTCCTAGACTTTGTTTTATGATTTATCTCATGGTTACTATGAAATTGTATGAATGTATCAATGCAGTGCATGTTATCTCAGCTTACAGAGCTTGGATTCATTCAATGAATTTACCAAAACTGTAAATATTGCACAATATACAGCATCATGCTACATAACTAAGCTCCATTTCATGCCGAATACATTAAATCATTAATGTATCTTAAATAGAAAACTATCTTTAGATAGATTTTTACTTTAGAAGTATTTTATTAAAATAAATTTGATAAAAATAAAAAATCCAATTTAAATTAAAAAAAATCCAAACAATTAGATGTGGAAGTAAAAGTCATCATTGATGTTTTTAAGCAGGGGTCTCCAAACTTGTCCACTTTAAGACTTGTGGACTTCAATTCCCAGAATTCCTCAGCCAGCCATGCTGGCTGAGGAATTCTGGGAGTTGAAGTCTACAATCTTAAAGCGGCCAAGTTTGAAGACTCCTGTGTTTAAGTAACCACATGTTGGAAGTGCTTTAGTTTCAGATCAAAAAGCAAATCTGATTACCAAGGATATTTGGTGTACACAGCACAATATTTTGTTTGCAATCCAAGGGGAAGAAATTTTGAATGATCTTTTTTATGTATATATTTATTATGTTTTATCAACAGGAATAAAATATAAAAAAGAAAAACAAAACAGAAAAGAAACATATATCCAACAGTAATAACAAAAAATGTTTAATGCTGGAAATTTTGGATGATTATAACAAATTTTATTTGCATCTTTTTCTCCATCTTTTTCTTACCCATTGGAAAAAACGGCAACATAAGGAAAAAACTGCAACATTGATTTTAACTTCTATATAGATGCATAAACTTTAAAAGTATCCCTTTAAGAAAAAACAAAACAAAAACATTTTTGTAACATCAATAAGCAATAATGAAGCAGAATCTTTTAAAAAATTCCAGCTAATTACTGAGCTAGCCTAAAAGATAATTGAGAAATTTTATTTTCACTAGTAGTTTATTCTTCAAGGAGTATTGACTTCTACTGTCCTGCTTTGTACTTATCCAATTAAAAATGGAAACAAGTCTATATTCTTTTTGAAGGATGCAGTTCCTATGAACAGCTAAGAAAGGATTTCATACAGGATTTCACATAGTAAATATAAATATTTGCAATGTTACATAGTGATCAGTATGTACATTTAAATAAAATATGTTAACATGTGACCCCATCACAAAGATCCTTCCCAGGCAAGATAGATCTTGAATGTCATGTGTTACGGGGCACTTTCCCTAGCTACTTTCTTTTTACTCAGTCTCCACGGAAGGGAGAAAATAGCAAGAGCACAATAAGACTACTATTTTTGAACTTGTAGAGGTTGGGCTTCATTACCAGAGAAACTTGAAACATTAAGTAAATTGTTAGAGCTCAGCTTTAATGGTACAGCAGCAATTACTATACTGCCTAGCCCTAACACCATAATTTTTCCAAGTAGTTTGATACAAAGTTGCTAATCTACACAATCTTCCCTTTTTAAATATTGATGAGTAAATTATCATAAAAGAAATCCCAAATTTCAAAAATCTGCACAAATATCACGCCATGAATACTGGTTTGTAATGGATGTAGCAACACTCTTCCAAAGAGGGTTGGTGAATTAATAGATTTACTGTAGCATAAGATTTCATGCCTGGAGACTAACCTTCAAACAATATGTATAGATGATTAACACATTAAAAAACCATGCGCTAAAATTCTAACTTATATTTATTGATTGGAATATCCACAATAATCTAACAAGAATATCTGAAAATGTACGATCACAGAATAATAAGAAAATAACATTGCAAAGAGTCTGTTTTTTTCCAGTTATAGGCCTGATAATCTAGATCAGGGGTTCTCAACCTTGGCAACTTTAAGACTTGTGGACTTCAAGTCCCAGAATTCCTCAGCCAGCAACTGTCTATTCCTGTCTATTCCACAGGCAAAGACTCCTATCACCCACATATAAAATCACTTAAACCTTTTCACCCTATGTAGGATGAAATTGATTAAGCAGTCTCCCCAGGAAGCCCTCTGATACCAGCAAATCAATCAGGAAGCAAGATCCCTCAAAGATACAGAAATCTTCTAATCACAATGTTGTTGTTGTTGTTAATTGCGAAGTCGTGTCCGACCCATCGCGACCCCATGGACAACGTTCCTCCAGGTCTTCCTGTCCTCTACCATCTTCTGGAGTCCTAATCACAATACTTCTCCCCTATACGAGGTTCCCAATCACAGACCCCCTCATAAAATTCCCCACCTAGAAAAGATCAACACATCCCATAGGGCAGTGTTTCCCAAATTTGACAGCGTTGCCGGCTGTGGAATTCTGGGAGTTGAAGTCCTCTTGCCTTAAAATTGTCAAGTTTGGGAAACACTGCCGTAGGGCAAAAGATAACTTTCCTCACCAAACTTTGCACATCCCCAAGGCAAAGACACCTCAATTAACACATGTACACACCTCACAATCAAAGCCCAATATTGCTATAAATATTACTACTCTTATTCTGATTTTGTAGCTACTTTGAGAGCTGAATCATTTGATTTGCTGTCAATTAAATTCTACCTCTACTTCAAGTTGGTGTCCTATGCTTATTTACCTGGCTGCAGAACAGAATTTTCTTCTAACACCACAATATCAAAAATTCTTGCAATGCATGCAGTGACACCATGATGGAAATCCAGTCCTTTTGTACTTGTGTTCCTAAGTCAGATACTAATACATCAGTTTTGGCATTTGTACTATGATTTTGAGATACATTTTTCCACTTGCGCTCCTTACCATCTCCCCCTCATGAATGCCCAAATTGATGGTTGACTGCATGTCAGACAAATTAGCTTTAAGATCCAGGGCTTTTTTTGTCATAGAACACCCAGAACAAAGTTCCGGCACCTTTTTTGGATGGAACCTTGTAGGGTAGGCAAGGTGGGTGGTATGATGTGTGTGAGTTCCGGCACCTTTTTTTTTTTTTTTTACAAAAAAAAGCACTGTTAAGATCATGGTGCTCAGTGGTCTCATGACTATATTTTGTGATTATTTTTGGTCTGTTTCTGGCAAAAAAAAATGTTCATTTAAATGAATGTGGTTCAGTTAATGACCATGGCATTCATTTAACAACCACTGTGGAAAAGGCCAGAAAATTACTTCTGGTCACTGGGTGCCTCAACGTATGACTGTAATTTTGGGCTCAACTGCGATCATAAGATGAGAACTATCTGTAGATAATGTTAACTGCTTAAGGATGTTGACATAACTACTTGGCATGGGAATTAACTTTAGTTTCCTTATTTTTAATCTGAGAGAATAGCGATGAATAAAATCTACTTTGTGTAATTTTAGGCATAAAATAAGGAAATTTTCACATTTCCTTTCATATGGGTTAGAGAAAGTAGATCTGAAGTAGCTTGGTTCATTTTCTTTTCTGCATAAACCTTACTATTTGGGTCTTGTATATGAGCTATGGATAGCCAAATTATTTAATTTTTAAAAAGTATTTATTTTTAAATATTTTCAAACTTGTTCAGAAATTAAAGTTGCAAAGTTATACTTTTTTCTATTCATTGGTTCAACTGCACTACCCACAAACATGAATTAAGATGTCCACCATTTAGCTTAGTGCTATCGCCTTCGGAACAATCCAGCAAATTGCTTTGATAAACCGTAATTTGTTTAATTAAAGGTCCGTGTGATAGGCAATGCAATAGTAGTCTTGTTGGCTACACCAAAGCAGTACAAAACGTGAAGCGTGTTTTTACGATTTTATCCGGAGGGAAACGATATTATTGAACGAATCAATGTTCAACATCTCGTGAAATTCATGTACCCCGTCCTATGCCCCAATTGCCATGTTTTAGAATTGGAGCCTTTGTAGCTTTAAGAGGAAGGGCAATACGTGCATACACTGCAGTGTCCCAAGACAATAGTCCCCACGCCACTTCCGTAATGCAAGATTATGACCCGCAATAGGGCTCACCGGGACAGCGCGAGGAAGGTTGATGATACCGTACGCTAGTTTTAAGCAAAAGGGACAACACAGACACAGACACACACACACACACACACAAAATTAGGAGTCCCTTCTTTCACGCCCCTCCCCCCCCCAAGTCGTTCCCGGTTCTCTCGCTTCTTTGCACACAATTAACAAAGCGATTTCGGTGCCTCCTGGGGACAGGTTCCCCTCCCTGCTCCCCCAACCGCTTGAGAGCAGCTGGGTACTTTCAATTTTCTCCGGATCTGAGCGCGCTTCACCAGCAGCGACGCTACCGCTGGAAGAGGGGCGGCGTTCAGAACGGCCCAACTCCTGAGCTTTTGCTCCTTCGCTGACATTGCCGCCGTCTTCCCTTGGAGGAACTGGGCGCGCGGCACTAACCCACGGCCCTTCACCCTGACATTGCCGCCGTCTTCCCTTGGAGGAACTGGGCGCGCGGCATTAACCCACGGCCCTTCACCCACCTCTCTTTAGAGTAGAGCTCCGGCTCCTGCCGTCTCTTCCGAATGAAGGCCATGGAGCTGACCCGGCCCTGCTTCCGCAGCGCCTCTCTTTTGCACCAGGAACTTGCCGAGAGGCAGAAACTTCATTCGCCGCTAGGGGCCCAGCAGCAGGCAGCCCTCGCCGGCCATTTATACCGCCGCAGGAGCGTCGGCTCTGGTATCTCGGCTGGTTGGGATCACTTTGCGGTGCCCAGATCCAGTTTTCGGGCCGGCTCTCGTTTCTGCAAACTTGCCTTGTGGCAGGCATATGCACTTGCCTTTGGGAAGCCGGGAAATCGAAAATTCCCTGCAGATTATGGCCAGCTGCCTTTGACAGTTTCTTTTTGCCCTCTTCCCCTCACAGTAGATTTTCTGGGGTAAAGAAGGTGCAAGATCAAGAGCCACTTCGGTTCAGTGTACCTGCACACCCGAGTGGGGTGTAATAATGATTTATGTTGTAGTTGATGACGCTCCCCTCCCCATCGCAAACAGGCAGCTTTCGAAAGGCTTGAATGACAACTCTTAAGTATCTGTGGAAATAGTTATCGGTACATCTGGAGGAAAATCGGCTTGAAAAAGGCAAACGCAGAAAAAGGCAAAAAAAAGAAAAAAAGTTGCTGTGCTTTCCCCCCCCTCTGCCTTTTCTTTCTCTCTCACCTGCTCTGTTCTTGAACAGATGTCAGAGCAGCTGGAATTGAGCCATGGGCATCTTAGCACACATTTGAAAGGATATAGCAAATGAAGTGTAGTGGTAAAAGATTAAACGTGGGAGTGAGGAGACCCAGATTCGAGTTCATCATTAGTCATAAGAAATGAGTTTGTGGTTGAGCTGGAAGAAAAACAGGATATAAATCTGATGAAAAAAATGATAGTAGTTGTTCCTGTTGGCTCTATGTCAGATATTTGCAGCCCAAGAAGATTTTTAATTCACTATCTGATCTGTAAGGGTGCTCTAGAAGAATGAGCAAGGAGCAGTGTCAGCTTTGATATCTGACCTCTGAAAAGTGTTTGTTTCAAGGAGGTGTGACGCAGCCAAATATTCTCATCTCTGACTCTAACATTTGTAATGCATTTATGTTTAACTGAAAGCTTTCACTTATAAATATAGAGCAGACATGTCAAACACAAGGCCCAGGGGCCAGATGCGGCCCGTGAAGTGGTTTCATGTGGCTCACGAAGCCATCCTGGAAACAGTGAGGGAACGGCCCCCGCTGCCTTGGCCCTGGCCCAGGCCGGCTGGGAGCCAATGTACAGTTTTTGTGGTGGCCATCTATGCTGAAACACACTCAGTCTTAGCTCCACAAGGCTGCCTAGAAACAGCGAGGAACCAGCCCCTGCTGTGTCGGCCCTGCCTCCTGGGTGCATGTTGGGGAGGTGTTACCCTTTGTGAGGAATGAAGAAATGGACTATGCCTTGGCGTTTGCCCCGGTCCCACCCCCTTCTGCCAGAGACCCTCAGATCTGTCCCACTCCTACCCAGGCCCCCACAGGCACCCTTGATGTGAACAATGTAGAGCTGGCCTTGCCCACCCAGTAGGCCACACCCACTCCAACCTAGCCCACTAAGTAGGCTGCACCCACCCGTCCCCCTGAGGACAACTGCAATGCTGATGCAGTCCTCAATGAAATTGAGTTTGACACCCCTGACATAGAGGAAAGGTGCATTGCCCCAGATGGATGTCAGCCTTTTAGAATCGTAAGGCTGGAAGGGACCTTGGAGGTAAGCTAGTCCAATCTTCATCCAAAATGGGTCCTTATTCCATCCTGGACAAATGGTTGTCCGATTTTTTTTTTTTAATTGAACATTTTTATAAATTTTTACAAAAAAGACAAAAAGACAGAAAAACAGAAAAAAATACAACAATTCAAAAACAAAAAATACAAAATACACAAAAAACTAAACATAACATCCCCTTCCCCACCCCCCCAAAAACACCCCCCTTCCCCCCCTGAGCTTCCCAGAGCAGAATATAGGCTTAATTAAAAAGGAATTAGAAAATATATATGTAAAAAGGAAAAAAAAGTTTAAAACTAGGAAATATATATATATATATATATATATATATATATATATATATATATATATATATGTTTTCTGAGGTTTTCGCGGGTGTTTGTATGTAGGTCTTTGGTGAACTTCACACAAAAAGATTCCTCCTAGACCGAATCAACAAAGATCTCCTCACACTCCACCTCAAACTCAGCAACAAGATCCACCCCGCACTTTGGGACAAATCCAAACAACTCGCCGTCTGGAGAGCCGAAACACAGACCACCCTCAAGACAGATACACACACCAACAAACTCCGAAGACTACAAGAACGCCAGAAACAAACCCCTCCTCCCTCACAGCCACACATGAAACAAACAGTGCATAACATCTCAGATAGGATCCTCACCAAAGCCGAAACCAATGTCCTTTCCAAAGGATTCAACTTTGCAGTCACTCCCAAACACATCCCCACTGAAACCATTATATGTGGAGTTGAAACCAGCCTGACCAAAATCAACCCCGACGATGCTAACAGAATCAGACTCGAAATCACCAACATCCTCTGTACCAGCAAGCCACCCAAAAGCAACTTACCCAAAGAGGAACAGACAGCACTACGTAACCTGAAAGAAGACACCAGCATAATAATCCTACCAGCAGACAAGGGCAACGCCACGGTGGTTATGAACACATCTGACTACCAAACCAAATTAACCAACCTACTCCAAGACTCCACATACAAACCCCTAAATACAGATCCCACCACCTACCTGGAAAAAACCACCAGATCCAAAATAAAAGCCTCCCCCATTAGCGAAGAGATCCAGCAAAGAATCATTCCCAGAGAGAAATCATCCAGATGCCCCAAACTCTATGGTCTCCCCAAGATACACAAGGAAGGAACCCCACTCAGACCTATAGTCAGCTCCATAGGCTCACCTCTACAAAACCTAGCCAAATTTCTTGCCAAACAACTACAGCCCTATGCAGAATCCATCACCTCACACGTAAAAAACTCATTCCACTTTATAGAGATCATAAAGAAACAAAACTTACAGCCCAGCGACCTACTCGTGAGCTTTGATGTCATATCCCTCTTCACCCAAGTGCCTATCAAAGAAGCCTTGACAGCTATCCAAAACAAATATAACCCCCCCAAACACATCTTAGATCTGACCAACCACTGCCTATCCAACACATACTTCATCTATAATGGACAAAAATACAAACAAACAGAAGGAGCACCCATGGGATCACCCCTCTCACCTGTCATTGCCAACCTCTACATGGAACACTTTGAAACCCAAGCTCTAGAAAAATCGGATCACAAACCCAAACTCTGGCTCAGATACGTAGACGACACCTTCATAATCTGGCCACATGGGAAAGAAAAACTGGACAACTTCCTCACACACCTCAACAGCCTACACCCCAAAATACAGTTCACCATGGAAACAGAAGCTAACAACCAACTTCCCTTCCTGGATGTCTTAGTCTACAAGAAATCCAATGGCTCCCTAGGACACACCATCTACCAGAAGAAAACACACACAAACCGCTATCTGCACGCTCTCTCACACCACCACCCAGCACAGATCAACTCTGTAGCCAAGACACTCATCTCCAGAACAAAACGCTTAGCTGACGAACAACACCTAAAACCCGAACTACACACTCTCACCAATGTACTAACATCCAATGGATTCCATAGAAATAAGATTACAAACCTAATCCAAAAAGAAACCCCCACTAAAATCCAAGACAAAGAACAAGAAAACGGCAAAGCCCTCCTCCCATACATAAAAGGCACCACAGACAGAATCAGTAAGATCCTCCATAAACACAACATCAAAACAGCATTCTGCACAAACAGAAAAATATCCACCATCCTTAGAAACCCCAAAGATAAAATTGAATTAGAAAATCAAGGAGTATACGAAATCCCATGCACCACTTGTCCCACCACATACATCGGACAAACCAACAGAAGAATAAGTGCACGCATTGAAGAACATAAGAACTCAGTCAAAAAAGAGGAACCAACATCTTCCCTGGTCCAACACCTTAAAGCCACAGGACATGAAATTGACTTTAAAAATACCAGAACCATTGCCAAAAGTGAACATTTTAATAACAGAATAATCAGAGAAGCCATCGAGATAGAAAAACGCCCACACAGCATGAACAAGAGAGATGATACCTCCCGCCTACCAGCCATTTGGAAACCCGCCCTCATTGACAAACGACTCCCTAACACAAAAAATGATACCAGACCCACACTCACAAAAACCACACAGGAGGTCACCACCAAACATCCACGCAAAAAACAAACCCAAAGCCACACTGACTATGAGGCACGACCACAAACCAGAAGCCAGACCACAGCTGCATCATTAGCCACTTTAAACCCCCCCAATCCATACATGAAGCAAACTGACACCCTCCATGAAGAGGAAGCACGACCACGAACGCGAAGCCAAGGAATGGCAGGGCAGCCCAAAATCTTGAATCCCTCTGCAACTCAGACTAACCTGAGCACAACCAAACAGAACACTCCCCCAGCCAATCAGAGCACAGCCAACCCCCCAGCCAATCAGAGCACAGCCAAGCCCCTAACCAATCAGAACACACCTCCACCCAATCAGAACACAGCCAAGCTCCCACCCAATCAGTTCATACCTCCACTGGCAGTTAAAAGGAAGAAACAGCCAAGACCACACACTGCTGCTCGAGGCACGAAGCTGAAAGCACCAGCCTGAAGATGACGAATGGGACTTCGTCGAAACGTCGCCAAGACACTTCCAATTTTACGTGGGAGAAAACCCGAACAACCAAAGACCTATATACAAATACCCGCGAAAACCTCAGAAAACATATATATATATATATATATATATATATATATATATATATATATATATATATATATATATATATATATATTATAAAAAGGCAAGATGGTATTTTTTTATATCCAATTTAAATTGTATAAATTCTATCCATTTATCCCAAACAGCAAGAAATTTCTCTTGCGTTTGATCCTTTAAAAAAGCCGAAATCTTTGCCATTTCCGCCAGACGATCTTTTCTTGAAATCCTCCAACAATGAAGTACCTACAACTTCTGGAGGCAAGCAGTTCTACTGATTAATAGTTCTCACTGCCCTAAAGGAAGTTTCTTCTTTAGTTCCATATTGGATTTCCCTCTGGCTTCTACCCATTACTTCTTCTCCTGTCCTCAGGTGCTTTGCAGATAAATCAACCCCCTCCTTCCCATGACAGCCCTTCAAGTATTGGAAGGCAGCTATCATGTCCCCTCTAAGCCTTCTCTTTGTTATGTTAAACATACTAGTTTCTTTAGACATTCCTCATATAGTGTAGCCTGCAGATCTCTTTACTGTTCTTCTCTGCTCTCTTTCTAGACCCTCAGCCTCTTTTTTGTATCATGACCAGAACTGGACGCAATATTCCAAGTGTGGCCTCACTAGTGCAGTACAGAGTAGTGCTATCACTTCTTGTGATCTTGATACTATCCCACTGTTGATGCAGACTAGGAGTGTATTGGCTCTTTTGGACAGCTGCAGTACATTGCTAGCTCATACTTAAGTGGTGGTCCACTAGGACACCTAGATCTTTCTGAAACATATTACTATTGAGCCAGATACTACCTATTCTGTACCTGTGCATTTGGTTTTCCTCCCAAATAAGTGCAGGACCTCACTTTTCTCACCACTGAACTGCATCTTATTTAATTGGACCTAGTGCTCAAGTTGTCAAGATCCTTCTGAATCGTGAGTCTATTTTCCAAGTGTTAGAAATTTTCCCCAGCTTGGTGATATCTGTAAATTTAAACACCCCTTCAGTCCCCTCATCTAGGTAATTTATGAAGATGTTGAAAAGCTCTGGGCCCAAAACAGAACCTTGAGGTACTCTGTTGCATGCTTCCCTTCATGTAGATCAGACATGTCAAACTCGTGACGTCATGTGACATCGTGCAATGTATCGGGACTGTTTTGCCATTGCCGGCAATGGGGTGGGTGCGGCTCCCACGTGATGTGTCGGGCCCACGGGCCGGCAGTTTGACACCCCTCGTGTAGATGTAGTTCCACTGAGGATCACACACTGCAGTTGGTCAGCCAACTGCAAATTCATCTAGTCATGGTACTGTCTATGCCACATTGTTCTATCTTACCAAGAAATAGGTTGTGATCTACTTTATCAAATGTCATATTAAAGTCTAAGTATACTATATCCGCAGCATTTCGTCTATTAATTTAGTAACTTTATCAAAGAAGGCAATTAAAAATCCTTTTTTCAATGCTGCTAGTTGCTATTTCTTACTGCAGCTTAGCCTACAGCAGGAATATGGGCATGGTGAACATCTCAGACAGGACCCTTCCTAATTTTTTGAGTGAAGGGTGAGAGATGTACTTTCAGACTGGAAAGATTTACAATAAAGATGCAGTTAGTTTATCCGGGTGTGCTTCCTGTCTGTACTACCTCACAAGGCTGGCACCGGTGTCACAAGTTGGAAAGTAAATTTCTTCCATATCATCAGGGAAGAGGAAACTCCCATGGAACGGTTCTGTTTTTATTTTATTTCCTGGGGTTGGGAGAAAATTGATGATTCTTTCCTTGGGTGATGCTATCTTTTAGATTTGGCTTTTGATTTTTTTATTGTTTTATGTGGGTTCTTTTTTTTTTTTTTTTTGCAATGCCTTCAAGTCAGTGTTGACTCCTGGCAACTTTCTAGACTGGTCCTTGCAGTTTTCTTGACGAGATTTTGTCATCTGAAGTAGATGGAAAGGGGTGATCTCAAAATTTTGAATATAAATAAATATCACTTAATATTGTCTTTGCAGTGTTATGTCTTTCTTCAGATATATTAATCTACAGTTACGCACCCAAGTGCTCTGAGAAAGGATATATTAGATTATCACTAGACTCAACATGATTTAATAATATTTCAGTTCTAATTAAAGTAATATTCTGGCACACTGCATACATATCTAGCATACAAAAAATTAGCCCTTTCCTGACATCCTAATTTCCAAAGCCTAATATGTTGGAGTTGCAATTAATAAGTTTATCCCATATATGCAGTGCACTGGAAATGAACCCTTTCCCACCATCTCCCAACTTTGTTCATATCGGCATAAATTTACAACTCAACAGTTCATTAGCAGAATAATTCTGTATACCCAGGTTGCAATCTTCATGATAATTGTGAATTTTGAGAATTGCTTTGAAACTGGGTTGATTTTCTGGCACCAGTGTGTACCAATACTAAATATTACTACCTGAAGTTATCTTGAAAATTAAGTACTGTATGCCCCTGGGGCTTTCGTTATTGGTGGTGGTAGGGGTAATTTTGCCTACATTGGAAGTATTTCTTCTTTCTATATGCTTCCAGAGTAGTGTCCCATGAATACAGTTGATAGTTCTCTTGGAAATTGTAACCGTACTTTTGTAATGTCTCATAAGCAATCATTTGGATGTGTGGTAAAGTCATGGTCAGTTTCCAGTTACAAAAGTGAGATGTGATCACACTTCGTGCATTCTGCAAATGGTAGTATTGTAAATGAAGAAGGGAAGTAAAAAAGAGAAAATTCAGAATTAGGCAAAGATAACCAATGTCGTACAGTTGCCAATAAGTCATTGATATGTTCATGTCATCACTACCATATGAGCTGAGGTAAAAGAGTGTTCCTAATTTTCTTGTATGAATTATAGAAATGCTACTTTTTATTAACAACATATATTTGAAAGAGAAATATAACTTTAAGAATGAAAGACTAACACTGCAGCCTATCCTAATTCAATCTTCAGAAATGTTGATTACTGATATTTTAAGAAAGGAAGTGATACCACCTTTAATTGTTCCAAAATTCAATTTCATTCAAGTAAATATGAAAAGCAAAGGAGAGGATATTTCATCTCTAGTTCCTCAATTTCTTTTTAGATTATTATCCTGGAAGTAGAAAATCTGGTATGTTAAAGACAATGTTTTGCAAATTGCATGTTAAACTGTTTCATCAAAATTAAAATCAGTTCACATACCACCTTATTTTCAAATAAAACTTTGTAGCAAAACATACATGTACTAAATTCATATTCAGGATATGCTACTTGGGTTGATAAAGATTATAATTGGTTATTATGCTCCCCAAATTTGTTATATTTTGACTTTATAGTTCCTTTGCTCTTTTTTCCTCATTGTTTGCTTTGATTAACTATAAAATACCTGGATTTGGAGCTCCTTCTTGTGGTCATATGTGGGTACAGCACATAGCTTTCTATAAACATGCTGAAAGTGCTTCATCATAAAGTTAGTTAATTAGAAAGTCAGTTCAATAAAATTATTATGCACTAACTGCTGCAGAAACTAGTTCTCTTGAGCAAATAGGTTCTTGAAAACAGAGATGACTTGTTTTTCTTTGCAATCCTAATATATTGCTATGAGAAGTATTGTATTTGGAAATGTCTTCTATATCAGTGTAAGGTTCAGTCATCACAGTTTTAAACTCTTATAAACAATACGAGAACAATTCAAGTCAGAATTAGTTATATATGTTCTCTTTAAAAAGATTATAGAATGATTAGCACATTTCCTTGAAAGACTGTAATTAATTTGAAGGAAGAAGATTTATGGTTAAATGCTAATTTTATGTATTTTTTAATTTTATTTTTTTAATTTTAATGTTTTATTGTAAGTCTTTGAGCTTCCTCATTATATGGCAAAATGATATATTTAATAAATAAATAAAACCATGTTGTGACTCTAATCTATAATCTCATTTTCCTCTGCCTTTTAGAAACACATGCAATCTCCCACTGTTTTATATAGTACCTAATCCCACTTCAGTTCATTCCTTATGTTAAATCACAATATTTCATTTTAGGATCTGCGAACTCCATTATTATGGTTTCAAATCATAGTTATAGCTTAAGTTATAGATCAAGAAAATAGAGGTCATATAGCCCTAATAAGTATCCATGACATCCCTAATAATGATAATTCCTTTAAAATGGCTCAAGAATGAGAATTAAGCATTAGAATTAAGACAGATTCTCACCTCTGGCAGTTTAATGAGGTTTATACCCATTATTGGTTTATATATTTATCCCACTTGATGTATACTCCCACACAGAATTGCATGATGTGTTTGAAAGCATAAATACTATCTTATATGTGTGTTATGTACGAATCCAATTTTAATGGCTTAATCACATGGTAATTTGTTTAACAAATATTTTTTTAAAAAATAGCTTAGCACAGCTCAGGTTTTGGGAAATAATTCTCAGCAGATATCAGTTTAATGAAATTTGCCTTAGTAGGTGCTTAGCATATAACCACAAGGCAAAAAATATGCATGTATGAATTTTTTGAAAAATTGTTGCTTTAGTTTCTCCTAATATACTAGGATCTGCCATAGATCTTCATTAAAAAAAACTACCTTGTGCATAGAATTTTAAAGTTGGTATTTCCAGCCCACATTTAACTTTGGAAAGCACATTTTCGTTTTGCTAACTGAATTTGTGGATTCTTTTTCAAACATGACATATTATTTGCATTTTTACATATAAAAAGCCAAAATATAGAGTTTTAATTGTAATGCAGAGTCGTCATTAGACATTGTAGTATTATCACTATTGTAGCCTAGTTGATAGCCCATTTGTTTAGTCACAGAAAGGTCCCAGTTTAAATCTATACTCAGCTATGTAACTCATAATAATAATAATAGTAGTAAAGTTGGAAGGGACCTTGGAGGTCATCTAGTCCAACCTCCTGCTTGGGCAGGAAACCCTACACCATTTCGGACAAGTGGCTGTCCAGTCTCTTAAAAACTTCCAGTGTTGGAGTATTTACTGCTTCTGGAGGCAGGCTGTTCCACTGATTAATTGTTCTCACTGTCATCAATAACCTTGATACAATTACTGCCTTCTACCCTGACTTGTCAGCAGGATAGTGAAAATAAATAGAGAATGGGCAACATCCATACTGTTTTAATATAAAGGATGACAAACATGGTCTGTATATCTTTAATAAAATGATTGACATTAGAAATAATTTTCAGAGAATAGAATGATTTTTTAATTGTTAATTCTGAGATGTATTCTAAAAATATTTTTCAGCTGCAGAAAATACAGCAAGTATTGAAAACTTCTTTGGCTTGTTTTGCCATGATGTCATGATCAATTATGGAAAAAGGTAAGTTGTAAAATATTATTCATTTCCTCCCAGTTGTAATTCAGTCAGTTTGATATTGTGCCATCAAGATTTAAAAGGCTGCATTAGAGATTGGAAGAGTATTAGATCAGCAAGAGGGACATTCAACTTTCCCTATGTACCAACCATCAGCGCTCTCTAGAATCCCACAAAATTTCAGACTCTGTACTATCCTTGGTATCAGTATCTAATTTTCAGTTGAAATAAAGAAATATTGTCATTACATTTTATAATTCAGGTCTAAGCACAATGAAAGAAAATGTTAAAAATGCAAATGGTTTGTGGGATTGGCTGTACAGAAACAGCATCTTCCATATTTATCATTTATCAGACCACTAATCTCAGTAAATATAAAACAGCTTTTCCCAACTTGATGCTTTTCAGAAGGGTAGGAATAACTATTAATTCTTGCCCACCTTATGTTTCAAAAAACAAAGTAAAACTTCAGTGCTTCTTATTTTTGGTCACTTGGTGGCACTAAACCAACATGATACTCATTAATTCAGTACATTAAAAGGTTTATGCTGAAGCACAGACTGGTCATGTTTATGTTCTTTATGGCTAAATTTCAACAATAATAAAACTCTTTAAAAGTCTGTCTGAATACAAGTGTCATATTCCTAAATAATAAATGAACACTATAGCTACTATTTCTTTTGAACATTTGCCTAATCCTATTTGTTCAATATTGTTGATACTGAATTTTTCTTTCGTTTCAAAGATATGTTTAAAATCACCAAATCTCTTATGTAACATTTTGTTATTTCTTTTTTAAGCTTCATATAAGCACAATCCAGACAAAGTTAAACTTTTTAGACAAGGAAAACCTATGTAATGTAGTAGTTAAAGTGCTAGGCAAGAAGCAATGCTATAAAAAAAGTTTTTGTTAGCACATTTCTATAAATCTGTAGTGCATCTTTATTGGTATTGTGAGCCATGTTGACTCAAGAATCCACTTTGTTATGGCAAAGACAGGAAAGACAAGAAACCTGGAGCAATCCAGAACATCATGAGGTCCCCAAATAGTTGCAAGGGATAATGATTTAGAACACGGGTGTCTAACTCATCACGTGATGTGTCACGACATATCACAACTTTTTTTGCATTGCAGGCAATGGGGTGGGCATGGCTTCAGTATGTTGAAACCAGCCAGTGGGCTGGCAGTTTGACACCCCTGATTTACAATGTAACTATTTAAACTGAACAATTAAAGTAAACGAATGATCTTATCCATCTGTTGATACAGTAAAGACAGGTGCTACAATCAATAAATGCAGGTAACTTCCTGCCTTTTAAGTTATCTTTAGCAATTCATGAGGGTACCATTTGATTGCCTTGGCAAGATGGGCAGCATAAAAGTCTAATATTAAATAAATAAGAAAGTAAATAAATAGATAAATAAATAAATAAATATTATCTAGTCTGAAAATGTAGCAGGAAATATGGTTGGGAGTCCACCAGAAGCTTGTAAGATTACAGTCTGCTCATGCATGTTCAGTTGGAATGCTCAGTTATCTAGCTTTAACTCAAACCACAAAGAATGTCCTTTAGACCTTTTTTTTTCCATTCCCCAGAGTCATACTATAGATCTCTTTGTTCTGCATGGCCCTTAGGGAGAATCATTGAGTTCTTTATATTCTTTCGCCTTGAATTTATGACCTTGAGTACAAATCTTACCTATTTTTTGGGAGGTTTAGTGTGGACAGGCTTGCTATTGTCCTGCTTCAAGATTGATGAGACAGAAGGAGGTCTTGGGTTCATTAGTTACTTTAGTAGCTTGCATAAATATTTTCTCAGTCTTCTTGAATGAGTTGGGCAAAATAAAAGAAGAAAAGTTACTGAATGGCAAAATGGGAGTGGGGCAAATCAGGATTCTAAAGTAGTAGATGATTGGCTCCTTTGTATTATTGCCTCTTTTTGGTTTACACTATTGATCAGGGTATTTTTATACCTCAGAAATTCTTGTATCTAATGTTAATATATTAGTGCAAAAATACTGTATTCATTTATCATTTCATTGCAGAAGAAGCAAACAGACTGTCTTGTTTCTTCCAACAAGCTAAACTGAAAACAGATAAACCGACTCTCAAAGGTACAAAAAATTGCAGAAAAGTTAAAGAAACCATTATAAAAAAAGATTCCAGTGATTCTTGCATAAAATGCAAAACCTATTTATAATGAAATCAAATTTTTGCATCCTCTATATTTTCTGGGAAGCAGCAATGCTTTCCATCAATGTTTTGTTTTGGCAACAGACTGTTTGCTTGTGAGACTTATCCAGACAAACTGGACTGTATCTGGCAACATTTTAACCCAATGGGGTCATATGAGTCTATGCTGATCTGTGATAGTTTTACTTGCTCAATATACAGTATTCCAATTCACCTCAATAAATTCAATCATTTTATGCCAACATCAAACTCTAACTCTTAAAAGAAAGCTAAAAGCAATGCTATGCATACTTTTATAACTGTACATTTACTTCCTCCCCCCCAGTGGTTTTAGAAAAAGGACAGGAATTTGAGTAGTATAAATTGGAATAAAGAATGGAAAAGTGGTTTACAATTGTTCAAGAAATATAACTCAGGATAGAAAAAAGCATAATCAAATCTATTCAGTTTGAAAGTGAGTAAAAGGTATAAAATATTAAGTTTGCTTCTCAATGGTTCACAATTTTCAAACTGAAAAAGGAGTTCAGTTGCAATTCTGTAATCATATTTGAAGGTAAACTCACTTAACTCAATGGACTTCTGAAAAAATACATAAAAAGTGCTCTTTTTGTATTTTGAATAAAATAGAAATTAATATTTCATCAAAATGATTATGGCCTCAGTATTGAGCTAAAATTATTTTGTTATTTAACTTTCTGGAAGGAAAAAAATATCTCTGTAAGGAGCTCATTGCAGTTTATATCAAATATTAAAAAACCAAAGTAAAATTAAATATTATTGTACATCTTAAAAACCAGTGGAGAGAACAACCTTTAAAACAAACTTCAGTATTAATAGCTAAAATAATTGCTCATTATATTTCCTCCTTTTAAAGAACCAGATCCTCGGTTGGGACTGGAAATACCAAGGGATGTTCTCAATATCAGGACTGAGAAAATTTCTTGCATCAGTTGGCAGAAAGATTCTGAACAATATCATAGATGATGTGATAAGTATTTAGAAAGATACATACGAGAAAAAGATAATCCTTAAACATCTGGCTCTCAGGTCACTCACACCTTAAAATCCAACTGTGTCTTAAACTGAGCCAGAAATTAATAGGTGATCAATGAAAACACAATTCTGTCAGAGAAATGCCTTACCTGACTAATTCTTATCAAATTATATTTAGAATTTGGACTAGTTGAAATATTACATGATTAAAGGTGTTAAACCAGATCATTTTTTTTTTCCAAAGAGAATTCTATTCACATTCATAACCAGCCAGCCAATCAGCCAGTCAGCTAAATGTGTTTGAATTCTTACCATCCCCCAGATACATAGAAGGATGAATGTTTAGGAAGGTTGTTCAACAACCTGAAAGTGAATTTTCTTACCTTTGCAGAACATAGCCAAAAATATTGACTGCTGCCAACTAATGAAGTTCTAGAAAAAATATGAGTTTATTGATTTTCTCCTATGGACATGAATCATAATTAATGTCTTGTAAGTAAAATATGTCCTTTCTGATTCTTTTGACAATTTGTTGTAGTGTTTAACTCTCATGAAGTGGTGGGCATTTTTCTATGGTTAGCCAAGTTTTAGCTTTACACCAAAGAGACTTGTGTCTTATCATAAAGAGTTATTCATAAGTCTTCAATGGTAAAATTTGGGAAAGTAACCGAAATATATAACCAATCTGAGCTGACCCTTACTGCCTAGCTTTAGCTGAGGCAGCTTAGCAAAATTAAAATAAAAAATAAAGAAAGCATCAGTATGATTTCTCTCCTGAGAAGTGCTATTTTCTTGTAACTTGGACTTCTCTCAAGAAGCAGAATCTGGCAAGGGTGGTATGGAATGTTTACACGTCTGCAGGGTTTCATTTTTAAAAATAAGAGAGGTTCCTGGGCACAAAAGGATCTCTGTGAAGTTGACTGTGGCTTATTCGGTGGTAAAGCAGTAACACTGCGGTCCTATTCTATATTATAATTTCAGGTAACATTCAGGGCATGTCCTGAATCAAAATAGCTATAATTTATTGTGCTAAAGGTAATCAATCATTATTTGGGAGAATCAGTACTTACTTACTTAAAAAAATCTGTGCTGAATCAGAACATAAAATTTAGCAATCCATGTCCACAAGATAAGCATTTAAATGTCCATTGAAATAGGCATTCATGTTTTGAATGCAAGAGCACTATTTCTGATATTTTGCTTCCAGTACTAGAGAATATTATACTCCATCTTTCCACAAAGAATTTGTATTCTTAACTAATAACTAATGTCAGATTTAAATATTTATGACTAGTATTTACCCCAATAATATGTATGATCCCCTTTCTAAAGCACAAATTGATATAAATTTAGTATTTAGTATTTTCATTTGGTATGTGCTTATATTTTTGTGCAGTGCAAGACCTATTTTTGTATTTTTTCATTTCAAAATCCACCACCTAACTATGTGTTATGAATAAAAATAGGCTACCTGTATTTGAGTTTATGATATAATGCAGTGATGGCGAACCTTTTAGAGACCGAGTGCCCAAACTACAACCCAAAACCCACTTATGTATCATTGGGTGATGGGTGGGTGTGGCCCATTGGGTGGGCATGGCCACAGTGGTAATGGCAGACTGGGTGGGACTAAAAAGTTCAATCTATTCTAACTTTGTGAGATCTTTTTTTTCCTGCGAGAAGTTGAAATTGATTGAACCTTTTTTTTTTTTTTTGCACACAGCGGCAAAGGCCTAAAGCGAAAAGGTTTTATAAAACCCAGCTGAAGGCCTAGGACTCGGGCGACGGTGCACGTGCCCACAGAGATGGCTCTGCGTGCCACCTGTGGCATGCGTGCCATAGGTTCGCCACCACGGATATAATGCATGTCCCATTTTTTCTGCTTAGATTGGATGACTGCATATTAGTTACATCATAGTTTGACTATTACAATTTGTTTCTGTCTGGATAGTGGTACTTCAACTCCAATTTCTTTAGTGGCATGACTTTTTGTATAATCAGTCCAGTTGGCTATCCTTGAGATTCTGAGAGGGAAAAAAGCAGATTTTAAAATATGATTTTCATCATTTCTTTTAAAGTTTTGTTTTACTGAAGAAAAATTCAAATGAGCCCAGGTTCTAGTCTTGCCATACTTCTGACACTAATTCTTGTTTTGCTTTACCATCTCTGCCACTGAGTGAAAAATATTCACTTTGCTACATGTTGGGACTGATAGGACCATTAACAATCTATATTAGGATTAATCAACATTGGATTATTTGATGAAGTAATTGACTATTAATTTCCCAGGGCATAACTGATTGCTCTGTACTAACTCCATTCAGAATCTTTTGTTTCCACTGCATGTCAAAGTGGCCAAGTAACCCTTCTTAGAAAATAAAATAATAAAATAAAATATATAAACTCTAAAAAATCTAGCACCAACCTTTGCAAAATTTGGTATGAATCAGTACCTTTTACTTTCTACCTTGCTTGCAATTGTCATTCCACCATTTTGTATTTCCTTTTTCCACGTAAATACAAAATTATAATTTGCTGAATGTCAGTCCAGATACAGGCATAAAAACATGCATAGTCTCTAGAAGGAGTTAAATTAGGTAACCTCAGTACATTCCTAATCTATATTGTTCCTTTCTAAACAATTTCTTTAATAAGATACTATATTAAAGAAAATGGTTGAACTAAGAATGTGGACTTTTTTTTTCAAAAGAGAGAGCTAAATTAACTAAGAAATATAAGGTTTTATAAAAAAAAGATAATATATTTCATTTTACACAAATTTAAAACCTAAATTAGTTTGACTTTATCTCCTCTGTTGCTTCCACAACAGGCTTAATGGAAATACTTCTGGTTGCTATGGTCAAGCTGTCACTGAAACAGATGGTTTTTGGGGGGGGGAGGGGGAAAAGAAAAGAGGTGACCAGATATGCAATTGCAGATTACATTTGTGACATATTTCCAATAATAATTACCATCATGGTGATTTTGAAAATATGGAAGATTCTATAAATTTTGAAATACAACTTTCATAAATTGGCTCTGCATGAAAAGCATTCTAATCTTAATCCAGTTATAATCACTGAAATTTAGCATTGCTTTCCCCATTGTAGTAGTACATTATTTTCACTCACCCAGTCTGGCATTCTGGTTTTCATAATAAATTTGTGATTGTTTTTTGGGAAAACAAACAAGTGAAACAGGTAAAGCCATGCAACACCTAGCAATTTGATGACATCATTGTTCTAAAAACAAAACAGAACCAAAACAAAGCCTAAAATGTTTGAAAGGTAATAATTTTATAGCCTGAAGAAACAGAAGTATTTCATTCTGCATGTCATTCAATTATTTTGTAGAATGGCAAAACTTTAATCTGCAGCTAGCAAACTAGGTCGGTTGCTGAAACCTTTAGTCTCAACAGCTGTAAAAGTTTGGGTTGATAGATTAAAAATTTGCTTTTGGAGCCTGCAGAAGGCCAGGCATAACATCTGTAAACAACTCTATAAAGCCAACATACCTTTTCTTAGGATTGTGTTGCAGTTATGGAGGGCAGCTGTGCAATTCCAGAAAAAAAATAGAAATTAGGCAGTTGCCAGTATAGATTGACCATCTGCACTCTGAGGTACCATTTTGCTTTTGTATTCAATGCTGCACAGTTTGATTTTTAATTCATTGTAAAATACTTATTAGTTGTTTGTCTCTAGTGATTATACTTTTGCAGATGGCTTTTAGATGCTTGAGGTGTTATCTCTTCCATCTTGCTAGGAATGCAGAAAAGAGCTGCCTGCTGAATCGGGTCCTTATATTCAGTATGAACATCTAGAGTCATCAGACAGGAGTTTTGCCAATGCTACTTGTAGCTAATAGAGACTGGACATGTGATCTTCTTCCTGTAACACATATGCACAGAGCTGTAGCCTTTCTGAAAGGCCATTATGTAGTAATCTTAATCTTTTCCATGTAGCCTTTTTAAACAAAGAGCTCTGCAATTCAGAAGATTATCTTTGTACTGCTCACAATTTCCTGTAATTCTGCAACACCAAGATTTATGTCACCCTTATGACAAATTGTCACTTTATACTATTAGTCTGTTTATGAAAGCACTGTCCCAGCTGTATCTGTAAAAGGGGCAGACATCATTAGACACCCACTACTATTGGATTAATTTACATGGATGGGTTAGTTCAATAGTGACCTACAGACCTTTGACCTATCACAGTAAAGAAGGTTACATGCAGAAGCAAACATTCTTATAAGCAGCCCATTTGGAAATAGAAATGCATCCATGTTCATATTTATATCAGTATTATTGTACTCATCTGGACAGGTCCCATAGCAATACCCGGAATGCTCAGGTACTACCAAAGTTTGCAAATTCTTAGAGAACCTGCCAGCATTGATATCATGACTGCTGTGATTAGGTTTCATTTATCTTATTAATCAGCCAGTCTGTCACAATGTTGCCATACTTCTCACAATCCCTCATAGCTGCTTCTAACCAAGAAAGCTAGATGTCAACGTTGTGACAATGGATGTTCTTGCTCTGACAACTGAGGGAAATTGCAGCTATTTTTACTCTGCTTACAGCTTGCTTTTTCTGTTGTTTAGAAATCAGATGTAGAAGGGGGGATGGGGTGAATGCTTTAGCTCAACTAGCCATAACAATAATGTAGCTTCGTGTGAACTTAAGGATGCAAACCGATAACGTTTTGGTGGGCTGAGGAGCTGGAGAGGGAGCCCGTGCTTCAGGCTAATTGGAGAATGTGATTTATGACTGCTTCATGAAGGTGGGAATTGCAACTTTTATTTTGTATCTGGGGGAAGGGAATTCAGTTTTGGGTTCAACTATGTAGTGCCGATACTTTGTTTCCTGAATAAAATATTCTTTAAGGAAGAATTCTTGCCTTGAAGTTCTTTAATGGGTTTCATCTATCGGAACACTGACACTAGAATTTCCAGAGCCTTCTTACTGATCTGATGTATTGAAGTGAAAAGAGTTACAGAATCTTAGAAATGGATGTGTATACTATAACGTCCCATTTATCAGGGGGGCAACATGGTAATCAGTCAACATAACTTCTTTCTGTTTGAGGTCCAATATAGCAGGATAGATTGAATGTCTGACAAAAGAGAAAAAGAAAGAAGAGAGAAGAAACTAGATGTGAGAAGAAATTTGCCTAGGCAGAAATAAAAAAAGATATAAATGCCATTGGCTTGATCCCTGCTCTCAGCTACAGTAAGTCATCTATCAGCAAGCATACTGAGGTGGGTCTACTGGGATTCCTCCGATCCTTTTCTTAGTAGTCTCAGTGCAAGGGATGTAGCAACCTGTTTGCCAGATGATAAGGAATGCCCAATTTTTGTCCTGCAATGTTTTGCAAAGTGCCATTCCTGTTTCAAACTAATTACATATGGAACTAAGTGGAGATTCTCAAGTTCAAGTACCTGCTCAGCCATAAACTTCACTGAATGACTTTGGACCAAGTTGCCAAAGTTACCTCACAGTTGTAAAATTACAGTGGAAAGAAGAATACTCTGCTCTTCTTTGAAAACTATGGTAGAAATATAATAATATTTTTTCCCATTATTTAACAAATACCAAATACCACAATTTCTTTTGCTCCAGCACTAATCTCTGTTTTCTCCAGTTTGGTGACCTATAGCTTTCTAAAAGTGATTGAATTACAGCTTCCAGAAGCTTCAGCTAATACTGGCAATGCTGGGAATTACTACATTCCTGCCTTTAACAGAGATGGCTGCATCACGATTCACAAGAAACTCTTGATGATGCATGAGTTTGAATATATATGCTCAGTGAAATGTTTTTGGATGTTGAAAAGGGATACCAGCAACATCAAGTATGCTAAGCGCCCAAATTAATGCTAGGTGCTCTTAGAAAGTCTTATTCAATGGGAGCCCATGTCATAGGGCCTATTGAGCCCAAGGACACTAATAAATGAATGATAGCCTCCTGGTGCTGCAAATGGTTATGAATGTGTGCTGGTTGCCAAGACCCAGAATGCTATCAGGTGACTCTTGGGCAGGAGATGCTGCAACTTTGGAATCAGGAAGTAGCTTTTGGGGGTCCATTATAACTTTGAATAGTTGCTAAGTGACTGGTTGTAAATTGAGGACTACCTGTAGATCAGGGGTGTCAAACAGCCGGCCCACGGGCCGGATGTATCATGACAAAACCGTGCCCACCCCATTGCCAGCAATGGGGAAAAAGCTCTGAAACATTGCGCAACATCAAAGGTCTGCTTTGACATGACAAAAATGTTGGTGTTAGGTACGGAGAAGCATTTGGCAGAATGTAAATAGAATGTTGTCCTGATCATTCTTAGAAACTGAGGAATTACGGATTGTGTCCAAGGCTCAAGATTCAGTGGCCGTCTTAGAGCCATTTCCCACCATATCTTCTCAGGTTAATTCTGTGATTTGGAGTTGCTTCTGTTACCTGAGAATTCTATCAGGTCTGTCCTTTTCTCTCAGGTTCTGATCTAAATATAGCTATGACATGCGCTGGTTATCTCCAAGTTGGATTATTGTAATTCACTGTATGCTGGGTTTCCCTTGACTCTTGAACTTAGTTTGTAAATCCCACTTCAGCAGATCATATTTATTTGACAAATGCACTGGGCTCATTTTATTACTTGAGCTACCTATATCTTTCATCTTCATTACTCCCAGGAAGTAACCATTTTTTTATTGCTTTGGTGATTTGTTCATGAACTGCACTCCACAGTTTATTCTCTGTTGCTTCTTTTCACCTTATTATATTTAATAGGGCTAGGGAAGTAATAAAGTACCCAAGAGCAATTTAAAATACACACAAAAATGTGTTGGAAAAAAAACCTCTGAATGTAATGAACAATTTAGGAATCATTCTGAAAAGTACATATATAAAAATATATTTTCAGGCTTCTTTTGAAGCAAATCTAATGACTTCAGGCAATGCAGAAAACAATAGTATGGTTTGTCTGAGGTCAGCCATGATTCTGTTTCATCACTCCTATAGTGACATGGCATGAGAAAGGTCGAATTTTCAAATCTTCTCTTTCAGAAGCTCACTAAGTCTATATGCCCCTACTTTGCTTCTTATCCTGCTGTAGCTGTACATAGTTCTGAAGCTTTTATCTTTCAGGGTGTTGGGAGAGGCAGTGTCACATGGTATCCTTTCTAAACCAGAGCAAAGGCATATCACTTCTTGACTTTTTGGAAAATTAAAAGTAAGAAAGAAATGAAATAAATTATATCATTCTGCCTCAGGATCTTATAATATTAAGGAATGTAATTTGGAACATAAATCAAATTTCTCAAGAAAAATGTACAATCAAATTTCATTTTTTAAAAAAGGAATTGCGATAACATATGCAATATGTCTGGTAGACCACCATAAGGTGCTACTTATAATTACCTCTCTCAAGGTAGGTAGGTAGGTAGGTAGAGATAGATAGATAGATAGATAGATAGATAGATAGATAGATAGATAGACAGACATAGATGACAGATGATATACATAGATAAAGAAACAGATAGATGATAGATCACAATTATTAATGAAATAAACCTTGCAAATGCAAGGGTACCTGGGAAGGGAGGTTTAAAAAAATTAAGATAGCCCAACAGCATGATCAAAGCAGGCATGTGTAAAATGAGTTGGGGCTTTCTTGTGTGGGTGTGGCCATTATCTTGATTTTTTTTATACTCCTGTGGATATTCCCATATTAATGTCTTTACAAAAATCAAACTTCTTAGAATGGTGGGTCATATGTAGTTCTCAGCAATAATTTTTGCCAGTCAGAGAGCACTCCTGAAATCATAACACCACTTGTAATCTTCTCAAGGTTGCAGAAGGGACACAAGACACACACTTTTGCAATGCTTAACAAACATATTTCCCAGTTTTGCTACATACTGCAAATTAGGGGGGAAAAGATCAAAATACTTCACCATAACTTCTCACAGTGATATAATTAATCGTGCATCTTGTAGCTTTTGCAAGCTAAAATTAATTCAGAAATAAAATGCAATTCTTGGTAGAAAATCCATTCCTGATATAAAGTGATATTTAGCCATGTTTGGATTAGTGTTTGCAGTTCTTCTCCCAACCTCAGGAAAATAAGGAAATGCATCTTTGTTGCCTTCATATTTGTGATCTGATTTACTGAATGTTTTGCAATTATTGACATCTATGGAAATATGCAATTTTTAATGAATCTAACTTGTTTATCATTTGAATGTTGTATATTTTAGTTCATTCTTAACCATGCATTAAAGCAGGGGTGTCAAACTGCCGGCCCATGGGCCAGATGCATCATACTGAAATTACGCCCACCCCATTGCCGGCAATGGAAAAAAAGTCGCGATACATTGCGATACGTCACGTGATGTTGCAAGTGTGACACCCCCGCATTAGAAGTATTTGTCTTCACCAAATAAAAAATGTGATCAGGACATTATGGACCAAGACTCCAGAACTGGCAGAGAATATTTTCAGCCAATCATGGCTTACTTAAACAATACAGCCACTGAATGCAAAGATTTAGTCAACTAAGATTTTTTCTCATTGCTTGAAATTGACCAGTTATTGAGTTGGCTGTGGAATTCTGTGAGTTGAAGTCTACACATTTTAAAGTTGTTCAGAAACACTGGTCTAGAGTAAGTTGGGCTTGGCCTAATCCTACAGGGCTTTTCTTATATTTGAAATCAACATTATGTGATACATGCAGCCAGGAGTATTAGCAGACACACAGAAAACTGAGGTATGATAGGGCTCATTCACCATTCATTCCCTTCTTGAACAAAACACTTAATCCTATTATTGTTATTCAATTTCAAGATATTGAAAGATACTAACACAGCATTCTTGATCTACTTCAAGGGGTTATTGTAGCTGGTTTGGGCACTGAAGTTACCTTGGATTAACTTTCCCAAGAATGGCAAGGAAATGCTGGTGATAATAATAACGGCAAACACAAGGAAGGATGTAAACAAGTGCAAGTCGAGTTGGCAGGCATTTGAACATGCTGGAATAATCTTACGTTAGAGTACCCTGCTTTGAAATTAAGATTATTTGTTTATTTGCTTATTTATTGATATCAAGTTCATAGATTCTCCTAAGAAGGCAAGCGTCTTCATTTTAACTTCTTGAGAGGACTGACTTTATATTTCCATTTTGTCAGAATTTTATCAGGACAGTAGAACAGGGAACCTATTTGTCACTTGATTTATTTTAAATAAAGTAAGAACTTTTTTTTTCATGTTTAGAATCCAGCACAGGTTAGAAGAGATCAAAATCAGTAGATTAGTAATGGATGTTATAAAGGACAGAGTAAATTAGCAGTTACTTAAAATCTTACACTTATAATTTAATTCAAATATATTCCTTTGAATATTACAAAATGAAGCCTAAGTAATATGAAGACAATCCACATGGCTGAACCTGTGATATAGATCAGTGGTTGCAAACCTATGGTACGCGTGCCAGAGGCAGCACTCAGAGCCCTCTCTGTGGGCAATTCTCTGAATTGCTGGTGGTGGGCTGCAGAGTCCCAGAGTGTGCTGGTCGAGGGGCTGGCAGGGTGTGGCTGCTGACGGACACTGTTGGCCCCCGTGCGCTCGCTAGCCTCTGTGTGCGGGGACCAATGGGGTCAGGCAGCAACTGCCCCGGCCCCTGCTTTGCCTTGCCCTGCGATAATGGCACTCCCGCCCTGCCTTGCCTTGCCTTGCCTCATCCCGCAGGATGAGCCTCCTGCCCACCACCCCACCTGCCAGACACCCTGGATAACCCCCAACCCTGCCCAGCCCCCACAGGCGTCCCTCCCCACAAGCAACATCAAGGTGACCATGCCCACCTTGGCCACACCCACCCAGCCTGCCATGACCACCACAGCCATGCCCAACTGGGGGGCCACGCCCACCTGGCACCTGGTGATAAATAAGTGGGTTTTGGATTAAGAGCAGTTTGGGCACTCGGTTTCTAAAAGGTTCGTCATCACTGATATAGATAGTAGTAATAACATACAATTGCTACCTATTTTTTCTATTAATGTTTTAATTTTTAATGAATTTTCTAGCATAATTTCTATCAAACAGTTTTCTAAAAGCTTTGAAACTTAACTACAAACAGCACCGAGGCAAAGCAAATTACTTCCATCATTTGCCATTTGGATAATATAATCCTGTGTTTGGTGAATATATGATGGCAAGGGATAGTTGTCAAAATATCTTGGTATCAAATATCTTGGACAATTTTTTAAAATTTTATAATTTTGGGGGGGTTCATCTGCCTTCTAATTTAATGTTGTTTATTGTTTAAAGGACTGAATGAAGGAAATTTTCTTATAAATTTTCCAATAATGATGATGTCACTTCTTTGGGCTATTTGACATCCCTGTCAAATAGCTGAATATTGGCTGAATATTAATTGCCCTGTAATCAAACTTGCCTTTAAAAACTATATTTATAACTTTCACTCTGGTCTAGCAAGGAGAAACCACAGATGCTTTTTAAATCTTTCTAAGAATGGGGTAAAATTTCCAGGAATATTAGAATATCTGATACATAAGGCAACAAAAAACACTAATTTCAAAAAAGTAGGTGCAGTGGTTTTGGGTTTAGGCTGCTTTAGAAAAATGTTAATTTATTTAGCCAGAATTAGGTGAAATTTATGGGCAAGATACATCACAATTATTCTTTGGAAACGCAATTCATATCTGTTCTGACAAATTACTTCAGTCTGATGCAACTTGAAAAGGTCAGTGTTAATCTAAAAACAAAGAACCATGAATCCTGTAGAAAAGGCCAAATCAGCTTAAACTGTAGCTCATTGTTATATGCATCATTATTAAGGCACAATGGCACATTATGATCTTTATTCCTAATGTCTGATTCTAAGATTGTTTCTAGTTGCTGATAAACTACGTTTTATATAATTTTATTTTATGGCTTACTATTTCTTAACTGAACTGTAAGTATAATGTTAAGAAAAACTGCTTGTGACACTTACATTATGTTCATAATACACTGTCCATCTATGCTTAGCTTAATCAATGAGATACAAAACAGATGGACAAAAAGTGTATTTTGTTCATAAACCCTGTTTAGAACTAGGATTCAAACAACAGTGTAGCTAATTCCATGAAAACAAGAGGGTATTAAAAATGTGTAATGCATGTGTGTTGTGTTCATCTGTGTTAAAAGCCTAAGAAGCAGTAGTTTAATTTATTTATTTCCATGAAATACCAGTTTGCAGTATGTCTTATATATATATATGTATAAATATGTGTGCACATGTGTATATATATATATATATATGTGTGTGTGTGTGTGTGTGTGTGTGTATATATATAATTGATAAATAGATAGATGATAGATAGATGATAGCTATAGATATATAATGTATGCATATTTTCTTTATTTTGGATATTTAACAGTTTTTCATTGCTGCATTATACTGTATATAATACATATACAATGTGTGTTTGCATACCTTTGAGGTCTTTTGACCAGATATAGAAATAGATTCAAAAGGCTTTTTAAAACCTTATCTAACCATAAAAGAAAAGATTAATAGTTCTGCAGTATTCTGTAAATCCTACTGTACAAATCTAATTGTCTGAATCTTAAACTCGTCCTCTCTCTTCTTCTGTTCATATATAATAATCTAACTGTTAAAAACTTTGCTTTTCTGATTTATAAAGTACAGCCACATTCAACTTTGGAACTGAGCTTCAAGTACTTCCTGCCCACCTGGTGATACTTGCTATTGGCTCAGTGACGAATAGAAAGTTAAACTTTCAGAGTAAAAAAATCTCTCCAGAAAACATTTGTTTGGCTTGAATATTCCAATCATATGCAGGAAAACCAGTGATTTTATCTTCTAAGACAGGTACTTGCAAGAACATTGTCAAATATAGCAGTTGAAGAACCTGTTTCTGGACAGTCCATCCAGCAATTATCTGTGGGCTTATGTTATACCTATACCACTATAGCACAAACTGTGCTATAAATAGGCTGTGGTTTCACATATGGCCCTGATTCTTTTCTTTAGACTAGCCAAACCCAAGTCCTGCAGCCATTCTTCATATGTTTTAGTCTCCAGGCTTTTGATCATTTTGGTTGCTCTTCTTTGAACTTTTTCTAAAGTCTCAACATCTTTTTTGTAACATGTTAACCAAAATTGGTTGTAATATTCCAGGTGTGGCCTTACTAGAGTTTTATAAAGTGGTACTAATACTTCGTGTGATCTTGATTCTATGCCTCTAGTTATAGAACCCAGGATTGTATTACCTTTTTTGGATGCTGTTGCACACTGCTGGCTCATATTCAAGTGATCATCCACTAGGACTCCAAGGTCTCTCTCACAGTTACTGTTTTTGAGCCAGGTCTCACCCAATCTGTACTTATACCTTTGATTTTTCCTGCCTAAATGTAAAAGTTTGCTTTTCTTCAAATTACAGTTCATTTGGATAGTGCCCATTGTTCAAGTTTGTCAAGATCTTTTTGGATCCTGAGCTTGTCTTCTGTATGTTGGCTATTCCTGCCAGTTTAGTGTCATCTGCAAATTTGATGAGTTCCCCATCTATTCTCTCATCTAAATCATTTATGAAGCTATTGAAGAGTACTGCGCCTAAGACAGAGCCTTGTGGTACCCCACTGCTTACGTCTCTCCATGTGGATGTAGTACCATTGAGGACTACTTGTTGTGTATGGTTTGTCAGCCAGCTACAAATCCATCTGGTGGTGATGTTGTCTATCCCACCTTTTTCTAGCTTACTAAGTAGCAGGTTGTGAGGTCCCCAACCTTTTGAGCACCAGGGACCCGTTCCATGGAAAGAGTTTTTTTGCAGACCAGAGGAGGCATGGTTTTATGTACTGCCTGCATCCCACGGATAGGGCTTTGCTTGTTTGCGTGAACCAGTTTCTGGCATGCCACGGCCCAGTGCCGGTCCACGGACCGGAGGTTGGGGACCCCTGGTCTACTTTGACAAACGCCTTACTGAAATCTAAGTATACCATGTTCAAAGCATTTTGCTGGTCTAAAAATTTAGTCACTTTATCAAAGAATGAAATAAGATTGGTTTGGCATGGTCTGTTTTTAACAAACTCATGCTGGCTACTAGTTATAACTTTGTTTGCTTCTAGTTGTTTGCAAATCTGTTTTTTTATTATCTTTTCCAGGATCTTCCTAGGTATTGATATTAAGACTGATTGATCTGTAGTTTCCTGGGTTTGTTTTTGTTCCCTTTCTTGAAGATAGGAACCACATCAGCCCTTTTCCAATCCTCAGGTAATTCCCTGGTGCTCCAGGATTTTTGAAAGATATTGTGCAATGGTTCTGAGATAACATCTGCCAACTCCTTCCGAACTCTGTGATGTAATCTGTTGGGTCCCGGTGATTTACATTTGTCAAGGTCAGATAGGTGTTCTATTACCATTTTCTTGCTTATTTTAATTTTTGTTTCTAGTTTGTCTTTTGCAGTAGTTTTTTTTTTTTTGATAAGTTGGGCTATAATTTCTTTTTGTGTGAAGACTGATGCAAAGAATGAGTTAAGCAGTTCTGCTTTCTCCTTGTTCCCAGTTACTTCTTTGACATCTTCTCACTTTAGTGGACCTACAGTTTCCTTAACTTTTTTATTGTCAGTATGTTGAAAGAAACGTTTTGGTAATAGGTTTCCATAATTTTATAATAAACTGATAGAATCAAAATGTAATCATTAAGTTTGGAAACATTATTTATATGGATGTATAACCTAAAATTTGTATTTGGGATTAAGAAAGTTTTACCAAGAATATGCTGTGTGATACACAGTGATAAATGGATCGTTTTATTTTCTTTTGTCAGAAAGCTATTATTATTACACTAGTGGTACAGGGTAAATTATGAATGTTTAAGAAATATTTTGGTAGAATTGCACAATGTTTGACTGCTTTATACTCATTTTTATCCCTGGAGATTTTACCAATGTCTATTTCTACCCATCTGGCAGGATATTCATAAACAATCTCTAAGCTCTGTATTGTCAGTACTTAAATATTATCATTAACTTTATTGTGATAGCTGCTTTATAGATATTTTCCTCTAGCATTATTGATTTGGAAAGTTTGGCCTACAACACTGTATTGGAATGAATGAAATGGAGAAATATCTCGTGTAATTGATTAGCAGCTATCTAATCAGGCAGTTAATGGTACTGACTGCCAATAGAGTACAATGTCTTCCTTCCCTGATTAAAACTAAATGTTTGCTTTTGAAAATATAAGTGGCAATCATGCAGGTTTGATGAGGAACATGTAACACTATTTTAACATCTTTAAATGAAGTTTATTCTCAAATAAATGTGCATATAATTGCACATTTGTTTCTGAACAGTGCTAATTGTATTTTTCATAACTCTTTTGAAAGAAAATGCATTATTGTTACTCCCTTGGCTTGTCTTGACTGGCTGCTAACTTTTAATGACTCTTGTGAATGCTTGCATATTTGAATTAATATTTTCCTACACAAAGAAAACTATTAGCGAGAAAACTATACTAAATAGATGGTGTTTGTGTAAGCTTTTTGACCAGATCAGATAAAGACTTTGTGCTTATATTTGCATAATATGTGAACCTTTAGATTTAATTATTAAGTTTTGTTTCATTTTTAAATGGCCTACCATGATGATTAAATCCACAAAATGGGAATGTAATAGCTAAAATATTTGTGGCATGTAATTGCTTATTTATCCTCTTTCAGTGAGGATAGTCCTGAAGATGACCAAAGCTTTGGAAAGATTATAAATATTAAATTCTTCTTATTGTATAGATAGACTTTCAGAAATGAAGATCAAACTCAATCAATCCTATCCAATGATACCCAGAGAAATTATGATAGAATTGCCCTGTTCTATTTTCTGGGTTTTAGAGATATGAACACTTTGAAAATTATTTAAAAGTTGGGCTTCAAATTGCATGTGGGCACAAGCAGAACATTATTCTGCTATTAATAAAAGTATCCCCCTTCCTCCCCCAGGCTTCCATATGAACCTTCAAAAGGAGCATCTGCATTAAAGAGATTTATTAATGTTAAACTGACTCATAAAGCAACTCATAAAGAGTTACTGTGTTTGTATAAGATCTGAAGTACTTTGTCTAAATCAGGGGTCCCCAAACCCCAGTCCACAGCCCACTACTAGGTTGCGGCCTGTATGAAACTGGGCTGCCGGAGAGATGGGCAAGAGCGTATGCGTGAAGTTCCAGTCCTGTGAGTGGTGGTGATGTGCTCTCCACTCACACAAGTGGAGCTTTTGTGTGAGTGCAAGTGCCTGCCGCTTGTGTGAGTGGAGCATTGCACACAAGCACAAGTGCCCTCCGCTTGCATGAGTGGAGCTTTGCATGCAAACATCCTCCGCTCAGACGAGTGGAGCTTCATGTGTGAATGTAAGTATCCTCCACTCATGCAAATGGAGCTTTGCATGCACATATGTGCACTTGCAAGCCATTTGAGTGGAGCTGTGTGTGTCTGCCACTCATGCAAAATTATTTTTTAAAAGAATGCATAGTGCAGTGATGGCGAACCTTTTAGAGACTGAGTGCCCAAACTGCAACCCAACATCCACTTGTGCATCGTCGAGTGCTGGGTGAGTGTGGCCCATTGGCTGGGTGTGGCCCATTGGCTGGGCGTGGCCCATTGGGTGGGCATGGCTGCAGTGGTAGCGGCAGACTGGGTGGGACTAAAAAGTTCAATCAATCAATTCCAACTTTGCAAGATCTTTTTTTTCCCGCAAGAAGTTGAAATTGACTGATTGAACCTTTTTTTTTTTTTGCACATGGCCTAAAGCGAAAAGATTTTATAAAACCCAGCTGAAGGTCTAGGACTGGAGCTATGGCATGCATGCCCACAGAGAGGGCTCTGAGTGCCACCTCTGGCACCCGCGCCACAGGTTCGCCACCACTGGCATAGTGCATTACATTATAGATGCAATGCATGCTGGTGTACTTTGAGGAAAAATGCTGTTTCAATTTAAAATTGATTATCTATAGATGTCATCCAGCCTTTTGCAAAACATTCATACTTGTAAAGTTATACTTTTCAGTAGGCGGTTATTATTTTACATGCTGTGGTTTTAATTCTTAGGGTTCTATTACATAATTAAAGAGTGTATCCTACTGTTTCCTGGACATAAAACTCTCAGTTTTCTGGGATATAATAGCAACTTTTGCACTTTCATAATGTTCTATTTAAGCTTGATACTCTAGTAGTTTTAGGAATCAATATCTTCATGCATATGTTATTTAACTATCATTAATATGTGTTTCTAGTTTGGACTATGCTTCAGATTGAAATTAAATATTATGTTGTGTCTCTAAATCTTCTATAAAAAGATGCCGATAGAATAAGACTTTCCCATCAAACCCTGTCAAGTCTAATTCACTTAGTTACTTATTGAGCTTCTTTAGCATTAATTTCAGTGGGATTTAATGTTTTATTAGAATAATATTAATGGAAAACATTAGCTAATTATGAGTGCCGATAAACAACTCGATATAAAGACAAATAAACTAAGTGCAATCGTGAATTCCTCTACAGACTAAAAATAATAAAATTAGGCCTCATCTACAGCTGTTTGAATAATCACATTTGTCTTTCACTATTAGTTTTTACATGTCAATATGTTTCAAGGTTGTACTCTGCTTAGGTTTATATCAAACCAAAGATACTGTATTTCTTGGGCATTTGAATAACATTCTTTTACTAATTATTATAATGTCTCTATTTTATATATGAAGCAGAATCTAACTGCTTGGCAGAATAGCTTAAAAGTTTTTTGGGGAACATTAGGATGATAGTTGGTGGATTTATTTCCTACCAAGTGGTTTGGTTCTGTTTTTTATAATAAAAGATGGATAATTATATCTTTTTTTTGCTTTTAAATGCTGTTAAGTCTACTGCAAAGATAAATACTATAGATTTTTTTTTATATTAGGTATTATTATTTATCTAAGGAGTTTCCAACTTTGGTGAAGAGAGAAACAGAAATTGTCAGATATCGTTCACTTTTATAAAAAGAAGCCTATTTTTCCAAATTTTGAGAATTTCCTTCTGTGTCAGAGATCCTAATCAAGAGTAAGTAGACAGAATATCACCCCAAGTCTATTGATGCTATATAGTTTATAATGGGAAAAGTCAGCTATTAAAAAATAAGAGTGTTGACCAGTCATTACTTAGAATAGTTTCATATATATTCACTATACAGATGGGAAATAGCCAGTGACTTTGCTATTCTTGCTGGAGAATTCTAGGGCTTGGAAATCCACACAAGTTAAAATTGTTGAGGTTGAGAAACACTGGCATAAATTAATAATTCATCCTTCCTCTCACTTGCCTGCACACTTAAAATCTGAGACAGATTTATCAAAGCTGCTTATTCTTCACTATCTGTGATAATAGTCCTTGCACATCTTCACTTTTGGCCTTTCATTTTTTCTTCTCCTATTGGGCCAGCAAAAAAAAGAAGCAATGCATCACTTTTTTTCTGCCACGTCATACCCAAAGGATAATTAACTCTACTTTGTGTTTTCATAACAGTAATAAATTTTGTGGCCTTTCTCTCCATTATAATTATTCCTTTCTCTGAGCAGGTGAGATATTCTTTGAATATGTAAAGATTTGCTGCAAAGTTATAGCACTGGTCTAGCAATCCAAGTAGATTATAGGGGCTGCACAGCTATAAGTTGTTCTTTTTCTACTTTATGAGCAGTTGAATGACCTCTGCAACCAACACAATCCTATGAATATAGATAGTCTTTTACTTACAACAGTTCATTTAGTGACCTTTCAAAGTTACAACCGCACTGAAAAATGTGACTTATGACCATTTTTCACAGTTATGACCTTTGCAGCATCTCCATAATCATGTGATCAAAATTCAGATTCTTGGCAACTGGTTCCAATTTATGACCGTTGCTGTGTCTCAAAGTCATATGATCCCCTTTTGCAACCTTCTGACAAGCAAAGTTAATGGGGAAGCCAGATTCACTTAACAACTGAGTTACTAAGTTACCAACTGCAACGATTCGCTTATTAATTGTAGCAAGAAAGGTCATAAAATTGATAAAACTCACTTAACAAATATCTCACTTAACAACAGAAATTTTGGGCTCAATTGTGGTCAAGTCAAGGACTACTTGTATGCAGAAATCTGCCTTTCACAGAAGAGAATAAGGAGAAGAGCCTCTGACACCACAGTTTTTGGATGCGCTGTGTCTTCTTAATCATCATCATGCTAGCTCGAGACTGAACTAAGCAAGCAAGAAAAAGAAGTTCTGATTTAATATAATTTTTTTCTCAGTTTGCTCTCAGATAAACATATGAAGTACAGAATAATTTCTTATTATTTTCATTTTCTGCCACAAAAGCCGGTTGGCTTTATTTATCTCACAGGAAAAAAAATCATATCAGAAGCAAATACACTGATGCCCATAAAAGTATTTTTTTTTTAAAAAAATCCTTTTTAAGATGCTAACAAATTTACTTACAAACACCTATATTTATTATTTCATAAATAGGCGCAACAGCTTCCATAAAAAAGATTAAATACAGACACAGGATGAAGAAACAATAATACAGAGCAATATGTAAAGATTATAATTTAGCTGTTTCCAATCTGTTTCTGCATCTAATAAAATATCAAGAAAGCATTTGGCAGTTTTATACATAAGAGGATGTAAATGACATTTACTAACTGTTACACATAAAGTGATAAAAAAGCAGTTTTAGGCAGTACAAAATAAATGTGTTTGCTCTTTTCCCAATATCACTTTTTTCTTTGTATAATTAATGACACAAAGCCAATTTCTGTTTAATTAAAATCATTTGGGAATAATTTTCATCTTTCTTTTCAGAGTTTGAAAATATAGAACTATTAGTCAGTTGCTTAAAAATGAAGTAAAAATATGAATGTTTGCCAATTTAACCCCCTTTGTGAAATCAATAAACTGGAATGAGCCAGTTTCAAAGTACAATTAGCTACAAAAAAACATTCACATTTTATACTCTAGGAGAGTGAAACATAGATGCTATTTACAACTTGCTATGACTGCTACATAAAGCCATTTAAAAAGTCTTTAGTAGTTTCATATAAACACCCATTATGAAAACCAATGGAAAATCCAGGACTTTTATCCAAGACATCTACAGTTGCTAAGGCAGTTACTAGCGCAGCACTTCACAGCAGAAATGAAAACCAACAAAATCCAAATGGTCCAGGACTCCTTCTGTAAGGAAGGAAGAAAAGCAATGTCCATTTAAGAAAGGAGGGAGAAAAAGAAAGGAGGGGTGGAGGAACAAGACCTTTTTTTTCCCAGAGTGAATGACCCACCAGCAAAAATAGTCCTAAGTGCTTAGCGACTTATACGTTCTAAATAAAAGCAGAAGAGCCTCGACTGCATAAAGCAATCCATGATGAAAAGACTTTCCTGCATTTCTCAGCAAAAAGAAGAGATGCATTTCCAAAATATTTTCAGGTAAGATACAGCGCTTTGTCCCTCGGCATGGCCCTGTTGAAGAGAGGAGGAGGGAGAAAAAAGAAGTTAAGAGTCACATTAAAAAGCAAATGTAAGTGGGGACAAGTATTAATCTCTGAATCCATGCTGTGATTTTTTTTAAAGCTACTGAAACAGTCATACTGTATTTCATATTCTCATTAAACTCAGGTGAAGCTTTATTTTCACAGAGAGCACGTTGTTGAAAGAAAACCATGTTCTTTTGAAATTGGAGAAAAACCTGTGTGAAGAAACTCCAGAAAGGTTATTCTCTCAAATGTAATATTTATTCTGGTTCGGGATTTTTAAAACCTCTTTTCTTTATAGCACTTTGTGGTGGGAGGCCACAAATTAATAGTTCTTATAATTAGTATTGTGGTTGAGTAAAAATATAATCTTAGCAAATTCCCTTCAGTGAAATGCCCTGAAAATGAATGCTTTGTGAGAAGTGTACATGTGGGAGTCATAAATCCCAGTTGGATGGTAGGTCTGACATCATAAGTGAACAATTAGAGGAGCAAAAATACAGGCATGGAACTCTGCCTATGTAATAAGACATTGTACTTGCCATCTTCTACATGCTCTAAAGCAGGGGTGTCAAACTGCTGGCCCAAGGGCCGGATGCATCATTCGGAAGCCACACCCACCCTATTGCCGGCAATGGCAAAACCGTCCCAATATGTTGCGCGATGTCATGTGACATCGCGAGTTTGACATCTCTGCTCTAAAACCTCTTCTTGAGATTCAAGAAATTTTATAGATGGATATGAGGTTAAAATACATTTTGTACTGCAAAGAATAAACAAATGAACATAGGAAACCATCTGTAAGAGTAGAGTGCCTTGTGCTCATGGATAAGGCCCTTTGGCTCAACGAACAATTGGCTCATTCAGTGGAATTTATGCTTGCTTAACAAAATGTACCTATCAAATGAAGTAATCATAAGCTGTAAAAGTTCAGAAAGCAACAGCCTTACATGTAAGTTATAGTATCTCCCTTCTAAATTTGCCTGACACGTTCCCCAAGTTTGGCCACAGAGCAATGGCAGCCAAGACTCAAGATTGACTAGAGTTATTTAACAAAGATCTCTTTATACAAGTTAATGTGATTGTCCCTTCTCAGTCTAGAATTTTTCAAATTTAAATCTTAGTTGTAGTTTAAGATCCTCTCCCAAAACCTCTTTCTTTAATTGTGGCATATAAAATTGATCCTTCTGTTAGCTATGTTAACATTTCTGTTATCCTCTAGAATATATTTGTTGTATAAAAATGGAAACCATGCCTGAGTCCAGTTTTTGTTTTAAATGCTACTCAATGCCAGGTGGCATGCAGTGGCTGCTCACCCATTACTGCAGTAATCATTATTCCATTCCACGGTCTGTGCTGGGGGATTTCTGCATCCTGAACGAACATATTCCATTGCTTGGGTAACAACTTGTGCAGCTGTAGATGTTGGATTAATAATATTCTGGTAATCAGGCTGGAGAGTAAAACCCTAAAAACAAAAACAAAACAAACAAGGTTTAACTATGCAAGCTAACCTCTGAATTGAAAGGCTTAATAAAGTATCAAATTGTTCTTTGCCATTCTTAAACTTGCAGCAAAAAGAAAATAGATGGGCACTTGAGGCTTTTCAGACAATAATTTTAATTGGTTAAGACAAATGCCAGACAACAAATTGCAATCATGTAGAGAGAACGTTGAAACAAAGAACAAAGACATTTTAAAGCTTTGCAGAAAACCAAAAAACAGTGCATTCAACATGAGAAAATAAAAGAAAGGTCTGTTTGTTTCTTGGAAGCTCATATTTCAATTCAATCCAAGGATATTCTATTAGTTAATTCCAAGAATATGCAACAGAATCTTTTTGAAGGAGGCAGGCAGCAGGTGGCTGAGTGTTTTATTAGACTACACCTATTCACAATTATTGTTCTCAAACCCCTTTTATTTGGTTCAGTCACAAAAGGACCATCTGCTGCTTCCTTTATTTGCACTTCTTTCTCAACTACACAAAAAAATCAACTAAAGCTTTTTAACCGTTGTTAGACTAATGTAGCAAAAAAAAAAAAAACCTCAGCTCTTCCTGTCTATCCCCCCCTCGTTATTTACTGTTGTTTTCAACATGTTAAATGTTTTCCAAATCAGAAAGCTGATTATATTTTCAAGAACGTTTTATTGCCAAAAGGTCAGGAGACCTGCTTTAATGGGTATCATAATAGACCAACTGATGTACCACAGAAAACAGAACAGACCAGCCTAAAAAGAAACTTACCAAAGGCATCAGAGGATGATATATTAAGTAAATGTTTCATTTAACTGAGCAGCACAAATTTATCAGAAACTGCACTCTCTTCTCACTAGTTTATATTTGGCAAACAGAATAAACACCTAACTTAAATCAACAGGTTTCTAACTGACTATTCATGTTACTAGTACATGAGTAGCGCACAAGATGGTGTTCATTTAACAAGGTAAACTTTTGAAGCACTGTTTATTGTCAAGTAGGCCAAGATACAGAACTTATGAAGGATGAGGAAGGTTGGAGCCCTTAATTGCTGGAATATAAACTGCATCATATTCAATTCACTTAGTCTGTCAATGGAAGTTCTTACAGTATCTTCAGATTTATAGGCTCCTGTCAACTAATCTCAGGAATGGTTTAATACTATGATGGGGACAATGTTTAAATCCAGCCGCTCTGCAATTATTACTTTTTCTATATGGCAACTAAAATAAAAACATACAGCCTATATATAATGTGTGTGTGTGTGTGTGTATGTGTGTGTGTGTGTGTGTGCATAGAAAGGAGAAAGGGAAAGAGTAGTCACCTTTCTAAATGAATTCCTAATTTCCAAAGGGAAGACAGATTCACTTAATAACCATGTTACTAACTGAATTGTAATGATTCCTTAACTGTGAGTAGAAAGGTCATAAAATGGGGCAAAACTCACTTAAGAGCCAAACAAATACCTCAGGAAATCTTGATATTTTCTGTTCCAGTGAAAAATAATAATATTAAAAATGTGCTACTAATATGCTAATAATATTAGGAGTGGCCACAAAATGACTAAGCAAAAACAATGTATTTCTTTTACTATTGTATATAGCATATTTGGATGTAATTTGGGGTGTCAGATTTCTCTAAAACAGCTTTTTAAAATTTTATTCCATGACATTTCTTTTTAATAAGTAAGTCATATATGCTAATTTTTACCCTAGTTCTGTGATGTCTTGTTAAATTATGGAACACATAATACTTTCCTAATCTCCTATGCTACTCTTCCCTTAGGGTACTTTTTAAACTTTTCCACATGATAGCTGTTTCTTTTAACTGCCAAGTTAACTGCATTTAAATGTAGTGACATTACAATTCTTAAGACTGGATATCGTTTTAAATCTATAACATATGTTTTGCAACATTTCTTTCATGCTTAGATTTTCAAAAGGGAAGAAGTTATTTGCATGCATGAAAGGTTTTTTCATCATACATATATGTACACAGCCTCAGATTTATGAAAATAAGTACTTCTGATTCCCTTTTAGGTTTAGCTATACATGTATACATACAATATGGGTTTTGCAAGGAAGCAAACAGATCTAAATTATTATAAAGGCTGATAAAGATACATACAACCCATAAAACAAACAAACACTCACCTACCCTGCTCAAAGAGCATCTTCTACTTAATTCAAAGATACCACTAAGTTTTAAAATAAGTTTTAAAGCGCCCTGAAAAGTACAGGTAGTCTTCGACTTAAAACTGTTCATTTGGTGACTGTTCAAAGTTACAACGGCACTGAAAAAGTGACTTACGACCTTTTTTCACACTTATGACCATTGCAGATCCTCCTGATCATATGATCAAAATTTGGATGCTTGGCAACTGGTTCACATTTGTGACTGTGGCAGTGTCCCAGGGTCATGTGATCACCCTTTGTGACCTTCTGACAAGCAAAGTCAATGGGGACGACAGATTCACTTAATAACCATGTTACTAACTGAACAACTGCAATGATTCACTTAACAATTGTGAATAGAAAGGTCATAAAATGGGGCCAAACTTACTTAACAAATGTCTCACTTAACAACACAAAATTTTGGACTCAAAATGTGGTCATAAGTCAGTGACCAACTGTATTTCAAAAACATATTCTTCATTAGCAAAGTTTATGGAAAATGGGCATGTTTCAGCAAAATATTTCTTATGTTTGTATCCTATTTTTCTTTAGAAGGCCAAGATGATAGCCATAGGATTGCTTCTTCCTGTTTTCTCCTTTATAATCATCATAACAACTAAGTTAGGCTGAGAGAATGTGACTAGTTCTCAAAGCCCCCACTGATTTTCCATGGTAGGGATAGAATGAAATCTGGATCTCCCTCCTCCTCACTATTAATTTCTATTCCACCCAAATTCAGTACTTGGAAATAAATTTATTTAACACATATTCTTTTTTTAGCAACATATGCACACATCACAAAAATGCTACCAGGCTAGATAAAATGCTTTAGATAACATTTATATCTTTCTCTATTTTCCAAGGCAATCACTGCCTTAGCACTGTGGCTAACAAGTTATCAACAATGTAAGTGCTACAAAGACTTATTTAGTCATGGTTTTCTGCCTTACATATTTCCCTATCAGGAAATATAAAACTGGCTCAATCTATGCAGTTTTTTATAATATATTAGATATTTTAACAGAGAAGATTTCTTGTATTTTTTTAAGTGAAACTCTAATATTATATTAGTCATATAATTTATAAGTTGTCTTGGGAATACTCTAAAACGCAAGATATACATTTGAAACAAAACAGTAATAGTTTTCTTCAGGCAAACGTAACGTGGTAGAGCCACGTAACCCTGTTAAATGTAGCAAACGGCAGCATATTTGTCCTTTCGTTGTATGCATCAAAGAATGTTGAATACCTTTTAAAAACATTGTGCTATCTGATATACTAAGGCTAATATTTTGTTTAAAGAACGATAAATTAAAAAAAATATCCATATATCATAATTTATCCTGTCATTTCTGATTTGTATAATCCTGTATAAAATTAACTTAAGATATACAATTAAACTCCAGCGTAAAAAACTTCAAAAGAATTAAATGCATCAAGAAATCAAACGCATCCAATAAATTAATTGAATACTATGAGATGAAATAACTTCAATATCCAGCTCTATATTCATCAAGTTGTTATGCACAAAATATAATTTTAAATTTTTTTAAGATTAATGTGTATTTTCAATCAATATATCCATAAATGTATTCTTTGGTGTAAGACATCAATCTTCAACCTGTGACCTTTATAATTTTTTGAGCCTCTTCATATATGCACATTCAGTTTCCTTTCTTGATAATTATAATTCAGTAATGATTAACTGCATTTTAATAGTTATTAAAAGCAGATAAAGGCAAACAATCCATGTCAGTTCCATGAATGGCTTCATCAAATTCAAAGTTAAAATGAGAAAAAAAATATAACATAAGACAAGTTCCAAACAATTAGTTCATCTTATGAGATAGCTGTGAATCTGAAAGTCGGAGCTGTGAACACAGGAAGACCTTCAAGTCATATTCTGCACTTTAGAATAAATGTGTCAATATCCACAGCCAACACTGGAGTTGACTTGAGTTGTATTATTTATACAAAAACAGTATTTACATTTTTCAAAGGTTAAATTTTAACATGTTTTCTCCATTCCTATTATATCTTTCAAATACTGGATCAGGAGTTCCACTGCATTTCTGGTTAAACCTGAGGAACCCCATGGAATAGGGGTCTAGGCTATACTTTTCTCCACTAGAAATATTGAATGGAGGCAATCCTGGAAGAAGGAGAATAATCCTTCAAAAACTGGCATATGACTTCTCCAGTGGTTTCATATAGATTTTTAATAGCATGGCAGAGATAGCCTAACCACTGTGGTACCTCACACTATAGCAACCAGGAACAAAATTATTCTGTCCCCACAAGTACTGTCAATAACTAACCACTCAGGAAAGATTGAACCCACCATTGAACAATGCTCCTACTCCCAGTCCTTGTAGATGATATAAGAATCCATTGTCAATGATATTGAATGTTGCCAAGTGGTTTAATAGGACTGAAGAGCTATATTTCTTCCATCAATATACCAACAAAAGTCACCTGAATAACAAATACAATTTCTGTGCCATGTCAATGTTTCAATCCTGAAAGGAATCAAAATTCTTGTCCATATAATATCCTTGACAATGCAAATCCTATAATTTTCCTCAGTTACTTTTAATCAAATACCCTTTCTTTGGGGCACATGCACCACCACTTCATTCAAGGCAGCTAGAAAACTCAGATTGGTAATACACACCTCAGGAATCCAACTGGATCAACCCTTCCTCTCTCTTCAGTTTCCCAAAAGAGCAAGCACAGAATGAGTCAATCCCATATGTGGCAAAACTGATGCTGTAGAGAATTTTATCCCTTTTCTCAGACTACATAAGATAAAATGAATCCCAGATAACTGCAAAGATGTCTACTTGTCATCTCATTAAACTTTGCCCAAGTAGCATCAAACTCAATATGAATATGAATATTTTTTAGCATTTGGGTAGACAAGAAATGGAAAGAATAAAGTTTCCAAAGACACGAAAGCTCTAATAAATAATTTTTCTGCAGCAAATTTAATGAAGCAGTTATGAAAGAATTCTGGTGAATGCCGTGAATCAAATGCAAACCCTATGTATAGTGAATTCAAGGTTGAAATTTTGCACACTTATGAATGTAACTGGCTAGAAATTCTGTTCTGGACAATTTCTACCTGTCTCTTGTTTTGCTAATAGATTGATTTGGTATCAGACTATTTTTAGTGACTATGTCAAAACTTGCCCTCACGATAGTCTGCAAACATCATGGTTATCTCTTTCTTTCAGGATGCTTTGAACACCTTGGGCCAGCATCACTGAAGGTATACCAAAAATACTCCAAACCTGTTCCTATAAAGCAAATTCATATATAGGTACTCATATCAAGTCATTACAGAAGAAGTAAATATGGTCATAATAATGATTTCATATAGCTCTGTCATTGCCACCTTTCACCTTCATTTGGTGTTGAATCTTTTGAATTACCCAAAACTAACAGTACATCTTACAGAGGGTCACATCTCCATCCTTTCCCAACCAATACTGATAGAAGACAATATTTGTAGCTCAGGGTCAAACTGTGGGGTCCTTGGTGCTCTCTAAGCTTGATTGTTTTCTTGTAGATTATTCATTACAAAATTAGATATCATCATTATGTTTTAATAATAATTTATTTATTTAGGAAAATTGTATTGCCGCCTACTCACACATGGCAAGGCGGCTTACTTAAATAGAAAAACACCCTATAAATAAAATAATAAGAGAAAAAATAATAAAATGCATTTTCATCCACTTTTAGATGGATGGAGAAAGGGCTGATGTAATGACATTTCATGGAGGTGGGGTAAAAAAACTCAGTTTTTAAAAAGGATCTTTTTATTTCCAAAGGCTAAACAGTATTACTGTTTAGGGGTGTCAAACTGCCGGCCCATAGGCTGGACGCGTCATCGGGAAACCATGTCCACCTCATTGCCAGCAATGGCGAAAAAGCTCTGATATGTTGCGCAACATCACGTGACGTCGAGAGTTTGACATGTCTGCCCTAAGTAATCCTAAAATAAATAGTCTGCTTTCCAACTCTGATTATATTTTTAAAAAGATTTGGGATCCTTAAAAATTGTGATCTACAACCTTTGAGTTGCCAACTTCTATACTGGACAGCCATCTGTCCGAAATGGTGTAGGGTTTCCTGCCTGAGCAGGGGGTTGGACTCAATGACCTCCAAGGTCCCTTCCAACTTTATTATTATTATTAAGCAACGAGGATGGGATCTGTTCATTTCTTTTATTTTAGCACCTGCAGAAAACAACTGCATGACTGTGTTTGAAATGTCTGGTTTGAAATCTATATCTGTCTTGTTTTGTCTCATCTTGTCTGTGTGTCTGTGTGTCTGTCTACCTACCTACCAACCAACCAACCATCTTGGATTAGAAGATTTTTCACTTTGTATTTTTGTTCTTCTTTACTTTCGGTTATTGTCTTACTTTTATATTTTGTTATATTTTGAACAATAAACAAAGTATGTTATTTAATTAGTAATCTACTTTTCTGCTTCTGCTCGGGAAAGAATAAGCTGTAATCTGAATTTTTATCTAAGCAGATTTCCTTATTAATGAAGACTTTTCTTTTCTGCCGTTAATTGCAAAACAGTGGGATAATGAAAGAACATCCCAATATTTCAGTTTGTTAGATTTAATTTGACAATTTTTGTTGTTATAATAATGCTTATTAAAATTACATCACAAAGCTAATGGAAAAATATCAGAAATACACACTGAGAAAGTAGGGTTTCAAATGGTTATTTTACTTATTCTCAAAAGCAGCCCCTGAGAGGTCAAAGACAGTGGTAAATGTTATGCAATGTGCCACTCAAGATAAGATCAACAACCATTTTGTGTCATGCCTTGAATTTTAAGGTTCATTTTCTAGCTCCCAGTTGAAATAAAAATAGGGCACTTGATAAAGATTAATTTGACGTCAGATGGGACATTTGCTCTTTAATTAGATTTCTGTATCCCTACTTGGGGTTTTGTGTGGGCCTGTAGTAAGTGCAAAAAAGCCTCCAGCAAAACCTAAACTGTGACCCTCATCTTCCCACTTTACCGGGAACTAATTTCATTTCCTGCCTGTCTGGAGAGGTATTTTCAACAGGCATCTATGTTTTGTCTTTTCAACTGATTTATTCATCAATCTCAATGTGATGTTTTTTTAAACTCTTAAATTACATCCAAATTCTAAAGCATCTATTTATTACACAAGGAAATTGAAAATCTGTCTGTGTGATATCACACAAAGATTCCCCTTTAAGGTTATAAGGACAGTTGACAGATATTAATGATTTTTTTCCTTCTCCTAAATCACATTCAGAAAAACAATGTGAGGAGGAGTGAATAGTGGAAGTGGCTAAAAGTAATGAAATACAACCAAATATTTACTGAATTTTAAAACTGCAGACAAAACAAGCCAATATTTTCTTTAAAAGCTAGTGCATAATCATAGTGCTAAAGAAAAAATGTTATAAAAGAGTAGAAATGAATATATTTAAATCCATGCCCAGTTCTCCTAGGAATTAGATAATATAAGCAATCCTTGCCGTAGTTGAGCCATAATAAAATTCATGTTTGTGTGTTTGTCTGTTTGTGTGTATATTTGTGTAGGTATCTGTCTATCACTCAGCGATTATAGATTATAGAGAACCAGTTGTTCACATATTTAAATCCCACCACTGGTTATACTGCTTCTTTCACTTTCCTCTGGCTCAACTCTATTACTGCACTCAATCACCCAGTTTCTGCCCGTGCTCAATACCTTGATTTCCTAGTCTTATTAGGAAATTAGAACAGGTTACATATGATGTGGCTGCAATTGACTATATCCCAATCACAGGGAAATGATCATTCTCTTGACATGTCTCCATACATGAATCCACAACATTTTCTAATTTGCATTGCTAAACCTTACTAGGAATTATGGAACTCCTACTCAAAGTTGTTTGGAAGAGACAGACTGTTTTAATTAGCTGTTTATGATTACAAATATACACATGACATATTAAAATATCTCAATTGTACAAATCCAATGTTGAAAATAGGCAGTTTGACTTAGGGAGACAGGTAAGAAAATAAGCTGGCTCCTAGCCAGAATATCAATATTTTAGGAAGGAAAATAATCCCAAAATATTTGTATATTGCTTAAAAAACAAAGTATGGAGAGTGGACTAGAAGACCTCCAAGGTCCTTTCCAACTCTGTTATTTTATTAGCAGTAAGTTAGCCTGTGGATATTACAATGCAAGAATTATACTACAAATCAAAATGAAGTAGTTTTTGAACCACAGAATATTTTTGTTGTTTTAATGAAAACAATAACGTTTCATGGTTAAATAGGAATATCTAAGTTATAAAGAGTCATTAGCAGTGCAAATTGAGACATCCATATTTATGCAATCTACTTCTTAGGATTCATCAAATATTTACTTGAAAATAAAATGTATAAGATATACTTAAATTTATGACAACTACAAAGAAAATGCATAATAGTTTTTGTTTATGAATATTATAAGGAACTTAACTAGCTAGCTTTTTTTTTTTTTTTGCTAATGAATTTAGAAGAAAATAAGACCAATGAGAAACTTCAGTAAAGCAAACTCTCTAGGTGAAAAGGCAACATAATGGATTCATTTTAACCATATATAAGTTAAAGCACACTGGGAAAAAAATCTAAATCTTTGCGCTTATGAAAAAGGTTAGATAATTTTGGTATGTGCTAATTTAAAACATATGAATAACACATAGTACAAGGATCAGACTTACAAAACAGGAGACAACACATCTAAAAACTTATTTTCAGGCTATGATATAAATGGATGGCACTCCTATTGTACTCTATCAAATTAAATAATGCCATACTCTAACAGAACTAATAGTGCAACCCACTGTTCTCCATTACAATAAAGTAGTGAAAGCTCAGGATCTTCTATAATATTCCTACTTCTATGCTATTACCCACTTCTTAGCTTGGAGACATCACACGGAACTTGAATATAGTTGTGGTATATGTTCTAAAGCAGAGGGAAATGTGCTGAAGGTTGTAGGTTTAAATCAGAATGTCCAACTGAAATTTAGGTTCAGAAATACCATGTATTCAGGGTAACCACAAAGTAGGTTAAATTGAGATATAATCAACAGAATTATGTTATGGCTATGCCAGTTTCCACACAATATATTAAAACTGGAATGTTTTATATGATTAAGGAGCTGAGGATCTAGTTGTTCTTTCACCATGGAAAAAATGTTCTCCAAGGATTATAACTTGTGAATTGACAATCATCACCATATGAACATTCCCAATAAGTTCCCTCTCACTGATGTTTCTCAAATGATGTCATATTGTAATGTTTTCTTGCAAACAAACCTATACTTTCAACAATTAAGGTCATTGTGGAATAGTCTGTACACCTAAGTTATAGATCAGAATTAATTCTTTTCTTATATTTAATACTTTATTTGAGGATGCAGATATCATTTAACAAAGGTCAATGGAATGCTCATGTGCCAAGTTTCCTTAATTTACATAAGCCCTGGCTGATTAAGTAAAAAAAAAAAAAAAGAAGCTACTCATGACATATATTGGATGGTAACAGCTTAAAAATTGGTAAGGACTTACTTGTTGCATTGTTGGTGAATGTATAGCAGACTGCACTTGCATTGGCAGCTGATTTCCAATCGATTGCTGCATTGTAAGTGTCTGATGTTGTTGTATACTGAGATGTGGATGAATTGGAGGACTCATCTGAAGGGTTGGTGGAGGAGTTACAGCCAGGTTGGCTATTGAAACAGTCACTGGCATTTGGTTGTTAGGCTTAGGTGCTATATTCCTTGGAATATTGGGATGTATGGCTGTTATATGAGAATTCATTCCTGTTTGTTGGTGGTAATGGGAACCCAAGTACATTGCTGAATGAGGCTGTGTGGATGCATGGAATACTGGCTGCTTTGGGCTCATCATCTGAGGTTGCTGGGATACTTTAACATCCACGGGCTCATTGTAGCTCTGTTTTAAAAAAAAAACCACCACCAATTATTTGAAGTCTGAGATGCGCAGTTATACTGAGAGACAAGACCCAAATAGTCTGTACTTTTTTTAAACTTGCCCTCCCACAACCACTGACAAAATTGACTCAGACAAAGCTGATTAAGTCTCTGAAGTTTTACTGTTATCTATGCAGAACAGAATAGTTTTTGTAAAGGCTATATGCATCACTGTATTATTTTTTAAAGTTTAAGACTATACTTTATAATTTTTGAAAAATGAACTGTCACATTTTGTACAAAAGAAATACAATAAATGAATATGCAATTCATTAAAACTTAATCTAGAGCAGGAAAACGTATCCAATCCCAGGCGATATCTAAACTTATGTTTGCACAATGCAACTTATTTTCATTTCTCTTCCTTTCTCATTGTATTTACTTGACATCATTTTCAGATTTGCGGAATATGAAGATGACATATTACTATGGGTAGGGCTCCACTAGTGATGCCATTTTGTCAAAAGATAGATACTTTTGAACATAAAAACCAAAGATGACCCAAGTTACAAACTAGACATTTGGCATTGATTTTGCTTTTAATTTCTTATCATGATAAAAGAAACAATTGCTTCAATTCTCATTTGTCTATTGATTATGCAAAATGTACTTTCTTTCCAGTCCCTATAGATCTTTTTGATAAATGTTGCAGCTTGATTCAAACATAGAATATCTCTCTATTTGCTCATAATTTTGTTCTTTGTTTCTCTTGTTCCTTGAGTAATTTTACTAAGGATTTCTCATATTGTTTACTACAGTGAGAAGTGTTGAACAAGTGAGAGATGAGCAGATTAAATGCCTTGGGGAACACTTCTACCAAAGACTGACCAAGGTATTTCAAAAAACACAGTTAATATTAACTAAATATAGTCATATAAATCTGGGGTCCCCAACCCCAGGTCCACAGACCAGCACTGGGCCATGGCATGCCGGCAACTGGGCCGAACAAACAAGCGAAGCCCCATCCATGGGATGCAGGCAGCACACAAACCCATGTCCCCTCCGCTCTGTGGAAAAATCTTTCTCCATGGAACTAGTGCCTGGTGCCCAAAAGATTGGGGCTGCTGCTTTAGATAATCATCATCATCTATTTACAGCCTTTTGTAGTTTTATTTTCCCCATGTCCTATTTGCTACATTTCAGAGGCAATTTATTATAAACATCTGGGTAATTGATAAGATATGAAGAAACCTGATTGTGTTATACCAAATTTTGAAAACTGAACCTGTTCAGACCTCAGTATGTTATGTTTCCTATCACTCTAGTTGTTCCAGGTAGGAAATGGACTGTAAGATTCAGAACCTTCTTTTCTCCACTTTTTCTCCTTATATACCAGCATAGAAGTTATTATTTTATATATTATTAATATATATTATATGTATTTATATAATATTAGTTATATTATTTTATAAGAGGCTTTCTTGAATTTGTAAGTTGTAAGATAGATACTGAAGCATTCTATATCATCCTCCAATGCATTAAATATATGTGTGATGTACAGTTATAATATTTTGAGGAGGGGGCAGGGATTGGAATAATCAGTTTAATAATAGCTTTCACATAACATTAAAAAGAGTTTCTATAACTATTTTTCTCAGTTTTCTGCATTGTTATTTTCTAATACCTGTATTATAAACTTGATGTGCTCACATAAATGTAGTAAAGAATACGGTATTAACTCCCAAGGGCTTGCCAGAAGATATGTACCTGAATAATAATTCATATCTTAAGTTGAAGGAATAACTATTGAAAAATGCCAGGAAAAAATGATAAAATCTTCCTTTGAAAGCAAGTGGTACTATGTCAAAACAAACATTGGAAGATTCATATATGTCCTTATTCTATGACCTTGATATCGGTTTTCAAATCAAAGTAAGTTTAATGTTACTCTAAGCTTTCTGGGGTCACTGGAGCCTGTGAGAGCCATTTGTATTCTTTCTGATATATGCACCATCACCACCAATCAGCCTATATGCACATTACAGACATTGCTTCATTATCTGTAATAATGTACAGAGGAAAAAATGATAACTTCATTTGCCTCCATCAAGCCTTTAATAATGATAGCAACAAAAATATATTTTATCAGTAAACTGCACAAAATTAAATGGAAATGTTAAAGGGAATTCAATTCTCAGTGCGTAGGTAAGAGTAAGTCTTTCATTTATGCAGTGTGGTATGTATACACATTTGGTGACATGCACACAGAATATATATACGTACGTACGTACGTACGTACGTACGTACGTACGTATGTACGTACGTATGTATATGTATATGAAAAGATGAGAAATATGAAATGCTGATTTTTAAAAAATTCTAACACAAAAGTTGCACCCAAAAAAGTAAAACACGTCAATGGTGTTTTCATTCTTATACCAATAAAATGGTAATAAAATTTAATTCTTCATAAAATTCATTTTATGAATGATTCCTAACAGTTGTTCTATCCAAATGTTACATATACTATAGAGCAGGGCTTTTCAACCTTTTCACCCATTGTACCACTTTTAGGATATGGCAACATCCGAGTACCACCAGTCGCCTAGCAAGGTATCAAAAACTTGATGATCCTGGTGCTTCCGCTGAACCCTGACAGCCCTGCAGCCCCAGCCATCTCTCGCTCAGGCTTATGCAGTGCTGTCATAAGTAGTTCATTCCCCTCCCCTGCTACCACTTTTCTAGGATGGTCACGTACCACCTGACAGGTGCCAATGTACCACAGGTGGTACCCGTACCACTGGTTGAAAAACCCTGCTATAGAGAACTGAAAACCCATTGAATGTTTAGAACCCTGCCTTCAGATTTGGAGTTAAAGTACAACTGATCCAAGTTATACCCAAATAAAACAAACAAACAAAAACATTAATTTAAGGAAGAGTAGATATTGAAATTGAAATTCCCTGCAATAAAAACAAATATGCAGCATCTGGAGGCATCAAAGCTAGGGCAAGAAGGGACAAATGAAAAATGACCATTATGACACAAGTTTGTGTGCATGTTGTGATATTGCATATATGTATGGAGTTTGCATTGAAATATTGTAATGTTTGTTTAATAATTCTGGTGAAACTTTGGAGTCTGTAAATACTACTGGCAATAATTTGAAAAGGGGGAGGGATGTCTCTGTGTGGATGTGTGTATAATTTTCACACAGTTCATAATGTTTATAGTTTCTCTAAGGGTAAGAATCTTAAGAATGTATGCTAAAGAGTGAAGACACAAAGGGCACAAGGAAAGCCACTAAACTATTACAAAGTTAAACAAAAATATTAAAACTATATTTTTAGGATTTAGCAACCTGAAGAAAAGTTTAAGTATATTAATTCAAAAGCTAATATATTTTAAACTTCTGAGTAAGAGAAGTTTATTTTTCTGTGTGATTTTTTGAAGGTAATCTAATCTTTATAAATTGTAAAAATGTACGTGCTATTCTATGTTACAGGATATAAGAATTACATATATTTAGAAGAATAAATATGAAGCCCTGGCAGTCAGATCTTAGCTGGGTCTGATAAATGCATAACATTAATTAACCCTCCTGTGTAATCAGAACTCAAGAGAACCTTTTGCATTCAAACTATTATTCAGCCCTCTTGAATGCAATGTAGAAATCCTTGAACCAAACATGAATACAAAGCATTCTTTTTATGCATGAATCTCAGAAACCTGTGATCACTTGAAGGTAAGCATTTCTTTTAAAACAATGTTATTCTTCAGAGGCTGAAAGATTATAAATTATTTGTTACCATGTATCTGACATACTGAAATGGATCATAACTTAATAGTACAATGCCTGGTTTCCATGTTGGAGGTCCCAAATTGAATTCCTGGCATTTGAAGAAAATTCTGCTTGAAAGTCTGGAGAATTGTCATTCACTGTAAAAGTTGTCTCATAGGGAGATGGGTAGCAAAAAAATTAAATAAATAAATACATAAATAAACAAATCTTTCTATATTTTGATCTACATTGAAGTGGATATGGGTTTCCTATCTTTTAAATTTCTTGGGATAGATTTTTATGTTGTATTCTGTTAGAACTGGAAACAAAGTATTTATGAATATTTCTTCAACAGATGAAGTGAGAAATCTAGTTAGCTCAACAATAACAACAGCAAAAGCCATGGATTAGTAACGAAAAGTGCTTGTTTTTCAGAAACAAAGTTGCAGCTCACCATATCTTAAAAAAATGCTGTACAATTTGTTAAAACTACATGCAAAACTAATAAAAGATGCAACTTAGAACAATGGAAAAGTTTAATCAGTATTTTAAATAATTTCACAATCTGAATAGTATTATCTAGAATGCTTTGTGAATTGATATTTTATTTAATCACTCCTACATATTAAACAAGTGGATTACAAACCACCTTCGTACAACAATGATGATGATGATGGTTCTGTTGCTTTGCATTTACACTGAGAACTTCTGCACCATGACAAATTACTTGTGTGTCTAATCACCCTTGGTCAATAAAGTATTCAAGATTCAAATAAAGCATTCAAGATTAATTTTAGTGGCACTATTCATTTGCCACTGGCACATTTCAGAATGGGAAAAAGGTTTGAGAATGCTCTGGCACATCTTCCAATATTATACCAGCATATATTTCTATCAGCATTTTTAAATGAACATGGCCATTTTTAAAGTAATCCAAACAAAATAAAATATGCTACAGATATGCTAGGAAAAGATGTCAAAACTGTCAGCCGGTAAACTGCTGCTTGGCAATTGTAACAGTCACTAGACTGGAATTCTGATATTTGAAGTCCAACACTATACCACACCAAGTTGGAGAAGCCAACTTTGTAGTGATTATTTTTTTTATTTCTAGTCCTGCTCATAATTTCAGCCTGCAAAATTCTATGACCCCTGAAACCCATGTTACCTTTGATACAAGGCTTGCTCTATACGCAGCTAACTGCTTCAGATACTCTTTCTTAGCAGCTTCAGTTTTCTTTTTATATACCTTTAAAAAAACAAGGGAAAAAGTCAGTAACAAAATTTATCATGCTTTCAAATAAAATCTCATCTTAAGAATACATTTATTAAAACACCAAGCATTGTGCTTTTAATTATCTACTTTCTATAATTTTATCTCATAAGGAATAATGACAGGTGTTAAAATGTGAAAGTACAGATTATTTAACTGGCAAAAGTGATGTGAAACATTAACCTGAGAACTAATTATTAAAAGAAAGGGGGGCGTAAAATAGTTAATTTGAGCAAAACTATCATACTGCTAGTTACGTTATTACATTACTCTCATCAATATGGTACATATCTTCCAGATGTGTTGAATTACAACTCCAATAATTTTTAGTTGCGGTGAATGAAGCCTCTTTAGCAATTTATCTGTGATGATCATAATATAAAAATCTTCACTGGATAAGATCTCAATCAAATTAGGTTCATTTTGATAAAATTTATCATACACAATCCTGATTCAATGAAATTAAATCTGGACTGAGTTTGATATTGTCAGATAAACAGGGAATAAGGTTTAGCATGTTTTGCTACCTTCATTTTCTCTGCTCACCAGGAAGTTCCAGCTGATACCATACTGCCTGTTTTAAGGGACAATTTTCAAAATCAACTGAAATACTGGTTAGCAATACAATTTTCACCTGAAATGCTTGCCGATTCCAAAATAATGATGCATGTCTGACAGATAGTACATTGAAATAATAAGAAAGCCATTACTGTAATGGCTATTCAACATCATGAACCTGTCATAACAGTAATATTAGCAATAGTCATCAGCAACAAACTAAAAAGGAAATATACATCATTCTGATAACACCAATTAACAAACATCTACATCATGTATAAATGTCATGATCTAAAATATAAGAAAATTCAGTAGGGAGATATTCTGTAGCACTGCATAAAATACCATGCCCAAACATGTACAAGCACTAAGTCATCTATGCTTCTTTATGCTGGAAATAAACCATGGATATAATTTATTATTTTTTGTTTGTTTATGAAATTTATATGGCTGCCCATCTCACACCAAGTGACTTTGCGAAGTGTATAACAAAACATACCATTAAAACCAATTAAAATAATTAAAACAGTAATTATGCCTGAATTGGTAATTGATTAGGGTATTGTTTAATGCTTGATTGTTTTGTCTGGTATTCCTCTTGGTGTTAATTCCTGCTGACCTGGGTGTTGATTGCTGGTGATGTTCTGGTCTTTTTGTTTGCTTTTTAGCTTTAGTCCTAAATAGTGGCTGTTACAGGCTTTACATTGTATGTTGTAGATGACTGCTGTTTTTTCTTCTTTGATACTGGGTTAATTTATTGTTATGATGATGATGTATACTCAGAAAAAGGCTTTTTTAAAGTTTACAGTGATATATTTCAAACTTATTAGGCCCATTATTTTAATATAAAGTACAGGAATATACTTCCAAGTAATGCATTTCCAAACTATGAAATTATTTATGAAACAGCACTGTATTGTTACAAAATGAGCTTTTTTATTCCATCAAAGTGATGTTTTGACAGCATACAAGTTTCTCTTATCTTTGCTGGAAAAACTCCAAGTTTTGTTAAAGGATTAAAGATTTTGCATACCAAGAAAATGTAAGATCATCATGAAGAAACAAGCATTACATAATACCAAGGTAGTAAATATAAAGTGAAATAAGAATAATATGTTGATTCTAACTGTGTGCTGGCATTTGTATGTTCTTTTGCAATTTTTTTCAGATTGCAAACCTAGGCACATTTTGTTTCAGTAAGGATTTATAACAAGTATCTTTCTGAGTTGATTGGTTGTAGTTATTGCTAAAATGTATTGTTTGTTTCAAGGAAATGAAACACCCATTACTTGACAGTTTTTCCTCTCTGGCAGCTAAAATTAAATTTGCCTGACCTGAAAGAATAGGCAAGAATGCAAATTGCACTCTCTTTGAATATATCTGCATAATTTTGCTGTTTCATATTCAAAACAAACACTAAACATAATAAAAATAATAGATCACAGATTTATTTCTGAGATTTCTCATTCCACATGTCCAATTAATGGTAGTTCTATAGAACTTTATAGGTAGGTACTATTATGCAGTTTATCATATAGATGCCATTTCTTAACAAGTCATACAGTATTTAACACTCAGTACTCAAAGATTAAGGCTATGGTAGAGAATAATTAATATTTTATAGCTTAAATATAACAAAAGATTATAAGATGAAAAACAGTTGGGGTAATACACACAGCTGATCTTCAAGACCCAGAAGTCAAATGTTCTATAAAAATCTGCACCTTGCTACAAATAGTACCTTTATTGTGATGCTATCTGCAAAAAGCAATCTGCCCAGCAACTAGTTATTGACATCATGGAGGAGCTTCGGAGTTAAAGAAGGAAAATATATGTGGGGTCCTTGATCCTCTCTGAGCTGGGTTGTTTTCTTGCAGCTGTTTCATTACCCAAACTAGGTAACATCATTAGTGCACTTACGATGTTACCTAGTTTGGGTAATGAAATGTCTGCAAGAAAACAACCCAGCTCAGAGAACACCAAGGACCCCTCATGTCAATCCTGAGCTACAAATATTCTCCTTTATTAAGAAAATATATGAATAGCAATACAAATATGTTAGACCTTTATTGGACCTAGCATTAAAAATTAATATTCACACATTACATGCAGTAATTCTTCAGCCTTATCATGTACTATGATTTAAACATGTACAGTTGTGATTTAATTAAAAATCACAGTTGTGATTTAATTAAAGATCTAACTATCTTTAATTAAAACAGCTGTAACTATCTAAGTAATTTCTGGAGAGCTAAATTCTCTTTTATCAATTTATACTGGTAATGCCATTTACTTCACTTAGGACTCACCTGATCATTTGCCAGCATCTGCTACTTGCAATGGCAGATATTGATCAGATGTGAGTTTACACCTGGCCAAAATGGTACCTGAGCTATAGGTGACTTTGTTGGGTATATGTTGTCCCACCTAAGATCTGGTACAAGCAATATTGATTGGACTGTGAGGCCATCTTCCCAGAATCAGATTTGCTGGTAGTTGAATCCAGATCATTATCTTTTGGTGCCACCAGCCTCAGCATGCTTATAAACTGGAGGCAGCTGGAAACATGAAATGAATGTCAGCTGCAGCTTGATGGTACATAAAATACTTATGAGAAACTCTGCATTCCATCCACATTCTTTCTACAGATAGTAGGTAGTGCAACCTTCAATCACAGACTGTATTTAAACTTTTAAAGAAAATTACAGGTGAGATACATTCTCACCTATAATTTTTCAGGGTAAAAAATAAACTATGATTAACTTTGAGAAGTCAATTATGACCATTTTCTATTATTGCTGTGGATAAAGTATTAAATTAACATCTACTTGTGAAAAATCCAAGTATTTGTTCCATTTCTCTATTAATTGGTGTGCTTTATTTGATCTATGTTGTTTTCCTATTTCCTATTGTTTTCCTATTTTCCCATATCATTATCATGCACACTTCTAAGCCACCTTATATCACTGAATGGTATCATCCAGATTCTAATATACTATCTTTATCTACCAGGAGGAAAGTATCACAGGAACAGAACTACCTGAGTCTTATTCACATATACTAAAATATGTAATAGATGGATGCATTACAATTGAGTTTTATACTATATATATATTATAATATATTATATACTATATATATATTATAAACAGAAGGTGAAAGGAAAATGACTTATGCTGTAAGTAAGCAGCACTAGTTAAGTAAAGACAACATAAGCAATTATTTGTAGATTATTCAGGTAACTTTTATTACTTCTTTTTACTAACTCAGTCCATAAACTGCAAATTGGGAAAGATGGATTCTAAATCTACCAGCCAAATTCATTTGGATTAAAACCTTTCTCAGAAGGTTTTGATTAAAGATAATCAGTAGAGATTTCTTCAAAGATCTTGACTCTAGTGAATTCCAGTCCCACCTCAGGCATGAAAGTCGGCTGGGTGACTTTGGGCCAGTCACTCTCTCAGTCCATCTCACCTCACAGGGTGGTTGTTGTGGGAAAAACAGGGGGAAGAAGGAATATTAGGTAAGTTCACTGCCTTGAGTTTTTTTATAAACAATAATAAAGGAGGGATAAAAATTAAATAAAAAATCAAATCAGATTTGAATGTTTTGGAACTGGTTATGCTGGTTTATATATAAGCACCCTTCCCTCATAGTAACTTATTTTGTGAAAGGCCCAATTCAGGCAGTTAAAATTTTAAACTGGAATCCAAATTATCCTGGTCTAGGAAAAGAAGACAAGATGTCTTCCAAATAAGTACAATCTAATAAGTGAGTACTTACAATTTTTGTTACTGACTGCGTGAAATCTAAGTTGCTTTTTATACATAGGCAAAAATCAAACTAATGGAAGGTCAGCTTAAGGATGGTATTAACACTTCAAATTATTTTAAAACAGCATACTCTTTCATTAACACAACACTTGAAGAGTATGTTTGTGGATTGCAGATAAAATTGGCTGAGTAATTTGAGTCAACATTAGAAAAATATATTTTTTCTATTGTTGAATGAAATTCCAATGATCAAAAACTCAATCTGTACATTCTGGACCATCAAAATTTGGGAACAGCTAGTTGTATAACAGTCATGACATCAAAAAAATTCTGTCAACGTGGTGAAAACAAAGCATTTGAGTTCAATTAAGAATTACTATATCAATAGAAATTAATGGAAAAATATGATATTAATAGATAAGTTGCCACCAGATTATATCATCATCAGTGGGTAATTCCTATGTAAGACAGAACAGGTTTGATGAAAATATCTGAAACAAATTTAGGATAATTTGTGCAGATAATTCTTAATTTCTGGATCATCTCCAAATCTACAGTGGAAACTATATGTACTATATTTGGTCTGCAAGGAACCCTCCTGGCAACAGACATATTTTATCAACAGCTTGGCTTACAGTTTATTAAGCACAGTTGTAGTCCAAAGAGTAAAAAGCCACAAATGATCTGTTTAAAACACACAAAGATGACTGTTTATATATGGAAACATAGCATTTTAAAAACACAACAAAAGTAATTTTACTAGAAAAGTATACCAAGGAAAAAGTGCTACTTGAAATGCATTTTACAGTTCCTGCATTTTTCCATCAGTTTCCTCTTTCTCTGCAGCCCAGAGAAATTGACCATTCCTGAAGACTGCCAATTCCCAAATGAGACTTTCTCAATGTGTAATGACAAGAAGTTGCAATGTCACAATTTTCAGTATAAAGTTTATCTTTTCTTTTGTTTCCTTATATTTGTATATCGACGGTGAGACGTATAGAATATAGGTTAGGAGGGAAAGTGTGGAAGAATTTCAAGTCAGATTATCATTCAGAGATGGAAAGGGATTTGGATATCTACAGATCAGAGGAAATACAAGATGATCATCAACCTCTGTGGTCCCTCTCCCCTCTACCAGATGTCAGGGGGCATGGCTTCCTTCTTCTTTAGTGATACTGGTGCCAAATGCTAGTTGGTTTAAACAAACATTACCTATTATGACTTGATAATAAATAAAATTGATTTGGCATGTATTATTCAATGTTACAGATGGGTTGGTGATTGAGTTCGATCTTGTTACTAATTTGGGGTTATATCTCTGTTCACTTAATTTTTCTAAACAGCATTAATTCCAACTAAAAAATAAGGTGGTGAAGTTTGCAGAGTTCATTGAGGATCATCTCCCTTATTGGAAGACCTGTAAGTGACAATGGGTCAACAAGATGCAGTTGGGATTATGTTAGTAAAGCATCAACTATGCTCCCCAAAGGAATTGGCTGAGATAGTGTCTAGTAAAGTTTGGTGTTTAAGCTTCTTCCTGGATTTTGAAGAACTCCAGATAATGAAATAGACCAGAAGATGTTCATAGTGCATATGATAGAAGATATTCTAGGGAGGTTTTTCAACATATGTTAATACAAAGAGTCATGTCCATTATGACAGTGAAAGCTGAAAAAATTACTTTGCAGCTTAAATTGCATCTTCAAATAGTCATCAGCTTTTGTTACAAATACTTACTGCCACCTACATTTAATATTCCAGTATTACAACATTTAAAGATCTTCTGAGGTAAATTTACAAGGCAATTCAAAATTAAAATAACTTTTATCTTTTTTTTTTGCTTGTTGAAATACTACAATGCCTACTAAAAAATCTAATGCACTGTTTATATATGAAGGTGAATTTTTTGAGACCTGAGTATATGGACCAGGTACTTGAAACTTCTTGGGTACACATACCCTCTTGACCAATGCCTATATTGGGTTATTTTAATTGAATAATTGATTGGATACACCCAGGAATGAGAAATACTATACATCTTCATGTGACAGAGTAGGGTATTTAAATTTTGGTTCAAATTTGGTTTTGAGATAGAATCAATTTCCAAATGACATTGTATGAAGGAGAAAAAACACCGTAGTAATGCATCTAGTAATAGTCATCAGAAATATTGAGTCTAGTGGTATCAATATACTGATTACACTCAACTAAAGATCACCTAAATCAGAAAAGATTGAATCTCTTCTAAACAAGTATAATGATATAGAACATCTTGCTTTATCTCTTTTCTATTTCTTATCATTTTCAACAATAAAAAAGTCAGACTGATCCTGATATGAACTACATTCCACACCAGACTCTGCCTTTGTGGGAGCAAGGTGATGGATAAAGGGTGATGGTGATGGATAAAGAGTGGATATCAGTGGATGATTGGTGATTCCCAGCAAAGTTTTATCCACAGATTGCTGTGTGGATAACTGTTCTGAATGCAACAGAAGCCAGGATAGTTATTCGGAATTTCATGGGGATGAGGTTGATGATGATGTTTGGATCAGCTGTGTGGTCTGGGAGAGGGGGTATAAGAATTAGAAGTGGGAAACACTGTATTCCAATCAGTTTTCTCCTGTTTCTGTAATCAGAGATAACTGGTATTGGCAAAGAAGAAGGAATTGAATCAGAGATCCATGACTGTGGAGTGCTTTAAGGCTCAATCCTGAAGATCATTAAGAAAGTTACAGCAGATCCAGAATGCAGCAACAGGTGCAATTATAAGCATGCCATCATATAGCCATGTAACACCTCTGCTGTGTGAGTTTAAGATTTCAGTCCTATCCTACTCTGATTGTTGTCATCCCATTCTGTTCCCAGTAAGGGAAATAACAAATATCTTTAAGACAGTTATAGAAAATATTGGATTCTTTCTCATACTTGGTACTTTCCTGCATGGAGCATTAATATTCTGAAAGGAAGATAAATCCCAAAAGATTTTGTAGAGAAACCTAATTTATTTCTATCATATTATTTTAAGTCAGTGGTTCTCAACCTATGGGTCGCGATCCCATTTGGGGTCGATCGACCATTTTTCGGGGGTCGCCAAAGGCGGCGATCCGCCATTTTCTCCCCCCCGGGAGCGCCGCCGCGCATGTGCGGCGGGCGCCGCGCATGCGTGTCGCGCATGGGGGCACCGCGCATGCGCGCCGCACCGCGCATGCACATAATGTTTGTGTGACGGGGGTCGCCGTCACACAAACGTTGAGAACCGCTGTTTTAAGTGAAGCTGAAATGATCTTTCCTCTCTAAAGATAAATTATTTGGAGAAATAGATTATTTGAGAATTTGCATATTTATCCAATCAGTTGTACTGAAAGTACATTTGTAACATACTTCATTTTTTATGTGTTATATATAAATATTTGAATATTTAACTTTTTTCTCCTGTCTCATATAATGTCTAATGTCTTATTGATAAGAAACCATCTGCAAAAATATTACTATATTGCTCATATCAGACTGCTTATCTGAAACATAGGAGAAATAAAGTATAAGTATGAAGACCTTCTTAGGTCTTCCACATTATCTCAGCCTTCGTCCTTCCCTCCCTCCTTAAACCAATAATGATCTTGACATTGCAGAAGACATACACAACATTTAAAACAGCAATGCTGCATTATAAACAAAAACAAGCACAACAAAATAACTAAAACTGGTAAAGAAGGGAGAAAAACAACTAATCTTGACAAATAAAAGCTTCAATTCTATAAATTTCACATACACGTATGAGTGCCATCAATCTTTAGCTCTAAATGTTGGACAAACGCCTCTGGTTTCAAAATTTTCATGAATTCAAAACAGGGAGGAGAGTAATCTGATTTTGACCAGGAAACTGTTCTAGACAAGAGGTACAGCATGGTAGCTTTGCTTCTGCTCATTTCTTGGGATTGGGGAATTACTAGCTGTTTCTCCAAAGAAGACTGCTTAATCAGATGGTTTTAATTGGAGCATGTTATTTTTATAATTGCTAGGAGAACATGAGGCATGGTGATGTTCTACTGAAACTTTGAGAGCTCTTTCTGAAATGACAGATCTTTCTTTTACTGTACCTGATAAATGCCATATCTGAGCTATAGCTGGTCTCAATATAAAGACAAGCTATAAAGCTAATAATAAATAAGTAAATAAATGTGGATTATGAATTGTACGAATATATGAAATATTTATGTTTAGTAATGCATTTATTTCCTGTTCTTGTATCTTTGTAAAACAAGGGAAACTGAGAAAATTTTAGAAATAATTTTCTATGGTCACATGAAGGGTAAACATGGTATGTTTAACTTATATTGGACATCGTAAAAATATGTTCTTTGAGATTCATAAATCTTGGAGCAAGGCCCAACAAATTCACCAAAAATTATAAACAGTGCAAAACATATTTAGTATTTTAAAGCATTATGAAGCTATTGTTTGATAAAAAAAGGTATTAGAAATACAAATAATGGTTGTATGCTCAAAAGATTTACACTTTCTTAAAGGATTGTTAAGACATATTGTGAGTGTCATCCACTGATACTGAATAAGCTGCAGCATTTATCTAGTGGGTTTATGAGCACCAGTGAGGAGTAAATGATTTGATTTTGTGGGCTCAGAGGATTTGTCAGCTGCCTCAGAAGTATAATTCTAGCTCTTCATATCCCTGCTGCTTCTAATTTAGCAGGACAGGCTCATAATTGAAGCAAATTAACTATTTACACTTGCCACTTCTACCAAGCGAAAGAGGATGTATCAGCGGGAAAGACTGAGTGGGAAATTAAATCCTTCCCACTTGTGTCAGATCTGCCCTTATATAAACACATTAACAGTAATTTCATGAGGCGTCAAACATAGGAATAAATACTGAGGGATAAAATAATGAGGTGTTGCTATTGAGATGAACTGTTGCAGCTAATATTCCTGAGAACAAATTATGCAGCTCTGAAAGAAAGCATATGGTACAGCAACCATTCTCTGGTGTGTCTTATCTGATGATAACAAATCGTTCCTGAAGTACATAGCCCTGCCTTCCTGCTACCTTAACCAAGGACATGGATGGAATAAATATACACATAGAATTCAAATTCACATGGACTGAGATCAGCTAGTTCTGGCTATGACTCAGCTAAGACTGATGTTGTTACAGATGTGAACTTTATGCAGCACATTTTGTGTGGGCATGGAATTCCATTTTCAAGAAAACTATCTGGTGTATTGAGCTCTGTGTAATATCGAAGTCATTCACAATAACAAACAAGGACAATTTATTTCTAAGTTGCTTTTGCTATTATATCTGCACTGAGTCTTCAATTAAGAACTTAAGTTTCATTTAATACATGCACATCTGATTTTGTTTTTTGTTTTTTAAAAATGGTTACAACTACAAAAAAATAAAAAGAATCCATCACGCTACCTTTCAGAAGATAGAGTAATAGGGTATTTTTCTAAATTAAAGAAAGTTTTGCCTTTAACTATTAAATCACCGTATGTGTCCAGTTCCTCCTGCATAATGAAAAAGTACATCCAGAAGAAAAAAACACCCTAAAGAAAATGTGTTAGAAAGAACTGAGTGTAAAAGAACATGCAATGAAGGCAGTGCAGGGAGAATAGAAAAAAAAATGAGCAAAATTGCACAAGGTCAATACGCTTAGTTTCTATGAAAAGAGTATTCAGAGCCTCACACGAATATAAATGTAGGAATAAAGGGGGAACTAAAAGCCTTGTATAATTTGTGTATTTTCAGAAATTAAACCTGGGGTGCACAATAGATCCCAACAACATTTCACTTACATATATGCAAGAAACAATCCTTGCTGATCTTTTACCTGCATTCTTATCATACTGAGTCCTGCCCACCAATCAATCATGGTAGACCTACTATATACAATTTCCACATATAAGGATTTATATGGTAATTTACATCTTGGCTGGGCAGCTTTCTAGGTGAATTTTTGGTTCCATCCTACATAACCTTAATTTGGGAAGTCAGCATTAGCATCCGAAGGGAAAAAAGTGAGGAAAAGGCTGAGCATTTTTATATAGAACTGACTTTGACTACAATGTGCATTCTAAAAGCCTGAAACAAACAACCACTTTTAAGATACTGGAATATAAAATGTTTACATTTTATAGAAAGAATCCTATATGTAAAATATAAATAATATATTTAGCCCATCATCTTACTTTAAGCAATAAAAACTATTGTTTGTGTATGAAACAAATTCACAGCATTGATAAGCCAATCTAAGTATTCTTAATTCACTAGCAAATAATAATAACTGCTAAACAGAATAAATTACCTGGCAGATCCTCAAGGTTGCTTGGTTTAAATTAATGGAGAACTGATCATTGTTTGAATTTTGCTTTAAGATTTGAATCATATGAAAATATGTAGTAAATGTTCATACTTGCTTTATTTCACGTTCTTTAAGGCATTACACATTGGTTTCTCTATAGTACAGAAGAGAAACTGTCAAACTGTAGTGATTAACACAGATTTCTTTTAATAATCGACATGCTAGTGAAATAAACACAGCTGGAAAATGAGAAACCCTTGGATGTTTCCATCAATAAGCATAAACATATCTGGCAAATACTTGAAAGAACTGTCTGCAATGATTTGTGTGTAAATTGTAAAAAACAAGAGACAAATTAATTCATGTCACATTTAGAATGGGTGTCAGGACACTGCATATACTCCCTACTAGGTGAGGTAAAGATAGTAATAGTAAAAAGCAGTTTCTAGAGATCCTAGCTTATACAGAATACAGTGAGTTATACATTACTATAGTAATATTAATAAGTAATAATCTAATCTATAGCTTCTTTTACTAAACAGCATTCTATGGAAGCCTTCACTGATGTATTCATTAGTATAGCTGAGAGGTGATGAGGGCAGGAAAATGAGCTCCACAAAATAAGGATAAGGAAAATTTTTATACTGTGTAACCAGAAAGAAAAAGTCACAAAGAACAAAGGAGAGCAAAGAATAGTTGACATAAAAAGTAATTTTTTTAAACAAGGCAAACATTGTCATCAATTTTGACAGAAAGAAACAAGTATGTGAAGTATGTGAAGAATGAATCCATGCCTAATAATTGGAAACAAATGTTGTTACTCATGTACTATACAAAAGGAAAAGTAGTAAGGGTGAATGTAGAAACTACAGAGAAATGAGTTTGCTAGGTATGCCCAGAGAGTCATTCATTCATTTATTTGTTTGTTTGTTTGTTCATTTGTTTGTTCCATTTATATAGATGCCTATCTTATAACTGATTCTGAACAAAGTTTAAACAGAATAAGGAATTTGGCTGAATTTTCATCCAAAGACCTAAATTTGGAAAATGGAGTATAATTTTATGCCATTTAGAAGCTCTTTAGAAGAGACATTGGTTCTTTAGCAGGTCACTGAGAAATAAGCCAAAGTTGATTGTACATTATGTATTTGTAGAAAGTGCATAATAAAGTGAGCAGACTTAATTGTGGAATCCTATGTACAAATATGGAGATTTTAATTGAGTGCAAAATGAAGTAAGAATGGATATGACTAAATTAAAGCTTGCAAAAAAAATAAACTGATTGTTTAGAAAATGATACAATACAGCAGAAATGAAGGGTGATTGAAATCACCTGTGTTACTTAAAACATTTAAAATAAATGTATAAGAAGTTATTGTAGTGACATTAGAAGTATGTTGTTGACAACAACTATGTATATTTTTACATGAAGATTCTGCTATGTTTCTAGCAGAGACTTCTAATAATTTATGTATGTTAATAGAATGTAATGCAATAAGAAAAATAATATATCAAAACCTAAGTTAACTATGGCTGACAAGTAAAATGGGTAAATTCATGCAAATTATACATAAATTGTAAAAAAGCTAACAGATGGAGAAATTTGAAGGCGCATGAAAATGCTGATGGAAAATGAGTACAGCAGTTGCAAAGAATTAACTGATAATGGCTGTGTTTAAGAACATGCTTCTGCCCGCTTTGTTACATGGGGATGAGGACTGGATAAATCAAAAGAAATATAATAGTAGAGTTCCATGGGAATAAGGTACCTAACATATGCATGAGGGAAACAAAAAAATATATGATCAAGAATTAATGGGTGCTGAATGAATATAAAGCTGTGGTGGCACAGTGGTCAGAATGCAATATTGCAGGCTGACTCTGCTCACTGCCAGGAATTCAATCTTGAGTGCTCAAGGTTGACTCAGCCTTCCATCATTCCAAGGTTGGTAAAAAACAAAAAAAATCTGCTAATTCTTTATTATCTGATATGTAGTTTATATTTAGAAGAAGCAATAATTTTACAGCTGTTAAACTAAATACTACCGGTATTATACTTTTGCTATTTTGATCATGTTACCAATGAAGAAGTGCCCCAAAAGAGTTTTTCCTGCAAATTACATAACATTGTCGCATGCAGGAGACTCTAACTTGCAGTTCACAACTCCATATGGAGAATAATCAAATTCCCAAGATGGCAATGAGATGGACTCCCCCCCCCAATGCCAAATGACCAAGAGAATGCCCTTGAAATATATGGCTAAGAACATTCACAGATGATTTAAAGATTTTAAACATTACATGGGAAGACGCTTACGTATTTGCCCAAAACTAAAAATACTGGACATCCCTTACTGCCTGATACGCTACATAGCACTGGAGGATCTAATGCTAAAGCTAAAATGCTAAACTGAATCCAGAAGTGTTTTCTGAAAGCTTTTTTTTATGAGAAAACCCTATTTTTCTTTCAATTAGCTAACAATGCAACTTCCTCAAACAATGACAGTTTTGAATCTGTATTGAAAAAATGCTGTCAGAGGCATTTGACAATATTTGTGATAAATTTGTCCACATGCTGGGAGCCATTTGGTTAATTCATTCTTATTATAGCACTGAAGTGCAGATCACTCACATGGTTCTCTAATTGTTCTGTAGATGTAATTAATTTTCATTGCATTAACACCATTCATTTTATTGATATTTTTTCTTCTTTTAACGCTCCTTTTTTGGTTTTACAAAACATTATCTCTATTTCTAAACATAATTGTCCTGATTTTTCTTTAAAAAAATGACAAATATTCAATTATCCAATAAAACTGTTTTCTTAAGCAAACAATCAAGTAGGTAAAAATATAATGAGTCATTACAACTATTAGAAAATCTCAAAATATTATGATTATTCTCTGGCTCTATAGCCAGAAAAAAGCATTATTTGAAGAAAGGTGAAATTCTTTTGATTATTACCTTACTATTACTACTGATGTTACCATAAGCAAAGTTATAATTGGTAGAAATTAATGAAACATTAGAATGGGAGTTACAAGGATGGCCTCAAAATGAAGAAGAAAAACCCCCTATTTATTTTATTAAAATATAGGCACACAAAGCATTGATATGTTAAAAGGTGAAGAGTAACCAGTAAACATATTCTATTCGAATTGCAAAAACTGTTAGTAAACATCTGAAAAATATATCTTTAATAGATCATTAATGTTAAGTAGTATGGAATTTAGATGTAAAGTCATAGAAAAAAATACTGCAAACTAATGCTATTTTTGACATAGATCTATGTTAATTTTCAAACACCAACAAGTATAGGCATATCAATCTGCTCAACATTCTGTTTCCACAGTGAATCAAATGTATATAGGTTATCCGTTCAAGGATAGGTTTGAAGCTCCAGAAATTGTGAGTGCTCCAACACTGGAGGTTTTTAAGAAGAGACTGGGCAACCATTTGTCTGAAATGGTATAGGATATCCTGCTTGAGCAGGGATTAGACTAGGACAGACATGTCAAACACAAGGCTCAGGGGCTGGATGTGGCCCGCGAAGTGGTTTCATGCGGCCCATGAAGCCATCCTGGAAACAGTGAGGGAACGGTCGGCCGGGAGTTAATGTGCAATTTTGTGGTGGCCATCTATGCTGAAACGCATTCAGTCTTTAACTTCACAAGGCCGTCTGGAAACAGTCAGGAACCAGCCCCTGCCATGTCGGCCCTGCCTCCTTTGTGAATGCTGGAGAGGTGTCACCCTTTGTGAGGAATGAAGAAATGCACCATTGTGCTGGCCACTTCCAGGTGGTGATGCATTTCTTCATTCCTCACGAAGGGTGACACCTCCCCAGCTGCGTTTGTTGCCTGTTTTTCTTCCTCCCTCATCTCAAATATTTTCCCACCACTCTGTACTTAGGAAAGAAGGAAGGAAAGAAGGAAAGGAGAGGGAGGGTCTGAGGGAAGTCCCACCTTAGTCCTCCCCTGCTGCCCTTTCACCATCCCCTTGCCCCCTCCTCCTGGCCTATCCTGGGGGGTCTGCCATCCTATTCCTAAGGAAGCTTTGGATACAAAGCTGGGTCTCCTCCCATGGAGAGGGAATGGGCCTCCTTCTGACTTTGCCCTTGTACCCATCATGAGCAACCTGGCTAAGGAAAGCAAGCACAGCAGTAGCAGCCTTGAGGAGGAGGTAAGTGCAGCTGGGCATCCCCTTGGGGAAGTGGGGCTGGGCTTGGTGCCGCAGGTGCTCCAGGGCCAGGCTGGGCGTTTGACCTCTGCTGCCCAGGGCTCCGGGCAGCCCGCACCACCATCCAGCCCCCCTGCATGGCCTGAGAGGAACAGTGCGTCTCCTCCAATGGGCCATGCCTTGGCACTTGCCCTGGTTGCACCCCTTCTGCCAGAGACCCTCAGATCTGTCCCATTCCTGCCCAGGCCCCCACGGGCATCCTTGACGCGAATGATGTAGAGCTGGCCATGCCCACCCAATAGGCCACCCCCACTGCATCCACGCCCACCCAGTAGGCCACACCCACTTTGGCCACACACACCCGCCCCCCCCGAGGGCAACTGCAATGCTGATGTGGCTCTCAATGAAATTGAGTTTGACACCCCTGGACTAGAAGAACTCCAAGGTCCCTTCAAACTGTATTATTCTCTTATTCTGATATGTGCACAATATCCTCCTACTCCCGTATCGAATGGTATACAGTCTTGGCTCAATAAGGTCAATTTTGAAAAATCTGCCTATCATATTCACAATTTGCAAAGAATAGTTATCTGCAACTCAAGCATTCCAATTCACAAACAAATTCTTAGATCATCTTGTAACGTATGTGCATATGTGATTTTTCCTCTCTTTAACCCTAGCCTGAAGACAATAGTTAAATACATGTAAAAGAAATTTAGTTCTTGGACATATGGGCATAATGAGAACATTGTTTTTTTAATGATAAAAAGAAATGTTCTAAAAATAGAAGGTAAATATATAAATAATTTTGAAAGCAATGTAACACTTTACCTGCTTTTGCTCTTCTCCCAAGCCATCCCACATAGATGCTACAATTTTAGAAACTTCACCAAAAGTAGCATTTGGATTTTGGCCCTTAATAGCTGCTTGAGTATCTCGGAAAAATAATGCATAAGCAGAAACAGGTTTTTGTGGCTCATTAGGATCCTTCTTTTTTTTCTTCTTAGGAGTTTTGGGTTTCTTTCCCATGTCAGAGGCAGGTCTTTTTTCTCCCCCATTGATCTACCAAAAAAAGAAAAAAATCATTATAAAACAAACTATTGCAATTATTACTGAAAACCAAACTAGTTCTTTGTTCTTCCATCCATATGAATTTAGACTTTTAACTTAAAATTTTACTTTAATTACAGTCCTTTTATAATCCAAATCATTGGCCTGTTACATTATTTCATTTATAAAATTCATTTATAAAGTTATATAACCTAATTATATTATACCTTACAGTTTGTTTTCATTCTAGCTATACTGTAGCTTAGCTTTTATTTTTTAAATCCTTTTCAAGCTTTACTGCAAATGGCATGATGTCATTTTGAACTCTTTCATTAATACGATAATCAGTTTCAATAAAAGGGAATATACATAGCTCAAGGTTGCTTTTCCAAAACACCTTAAGTAAACCAAAAGACTCAGTAGCCCAAGAAGAAAGAACAGGAGTCATCTACAACATCCAATGTGAGGACCGTTTCAGCTATTACCGGTATATAGGAAAAGGTAGAAAATTTGCAGAATACATCCATGAACACTAACCAGAAGTAAGAAGACATGATGAAAACCAACACATGGACTTTTAGGTTGGATATATTGTCTGTATTCAAGTCTGCATCTGCTATATATTGCTAACTAAGTGCAGTGTCATTATGCATTATGGACTGTAATTTCTATACAACAGACTGCTCAAGCTGCTAGTTGTAGGCAACAACCAGTAGTGTTCTATTCTGTTACTGTGGTTTGTCTTTTTTAATAAATTCCCTCTAGAAATGGATCTGGCTCAATTGATTTGTCTATTGATCTTGTACAGTATGTATTTGACTTAAATCCATCAGTTGTATGTATTTGGCAAATAGTCAAAACAAATATGGTTGTAGTGTAGAGCCTGGATATTCAGTGATATGTTCTAGATGGGAGCTGGAAGCACATAAGTATTCATGAGATAAGATAGCTTTTCTGTTTATATGTCCATTGTGTAGTTTTACTGTGACATCAAGGAAGTGGCTAAAACTGACGATGGGATGGAAGCTGTTGAAGTTTTAGAGATTGGTGGATCTTCTTCATGATGAAGAAAATGTCATCAAGTACAAGAGAGATTTCAGGGGCAAAGGTATTCTAGGTCAGCCATGAAAATATCACTGCCAAACATAATGTAGTTTTGGTTGAATGCAAAATCATACAGTCTAGGGACAAGGTATGCTATGTTGACTTCAGTGGTTATGTTCCTGATGGCTTGAAGTTCACATGTTTGGGGAATATTTATTTATAGTGCACGAGCATCTAGCTACTATCCAATTTAGCTTTAGTGTCTCTTATATACCTATGGCTGCTGGTGACAGGTCTGAATTCAGAATCTATAAAAGCTAATATTGCTCCTGGAGTCACATGATCACATTTTGGACACTTGGCAACTGGCTCACATTTTCCACTGGTTGTAACATCCCATGGTTATGTGACCATGATTTACAACATTTTTTGCCAATTTCTGGCAAAAACACCCATTTGGGAGAATGGATTTGGACTTTCAACTTAAGTCACTTAACAACCACTGTAAAACTGTTGTACAATTGGATCCATCAACAAGGTCTGGTGATAAACATGAGTGCCTCAATTTATGACCATCATGAGTTACAAACAAAATTCCAATTTCAACAATGGTCATAAGCTGAGAACTACCTATATTCTGGAACTTGGGCCTGAAAGAGGAAGTTTACATGAGGCTATAGGGCTGTTTATTTTTAAGGGTGCCCCAGTTTTCATCAATAAAATTTCAGAATATGAGCAATGGTACATGCCACATTAGAAGTAGAAAAAATAATTATGTTTTTAAACTGCATCCACATTGTCAAGAGAATATTACATGAATGGTTAGTAATGGATTACATATTTTAAAAAATGCTGCATTCAAAATAAAAGCATATGAAAAGTACTGAAAACTTTGTCCCTGTCACATTTCTCTCCACTGTAAGTAATATATGAAGATAATCTTCACATAAAATTGTAGTACAAATTTATTTGTGTTATTAATTTATTCTGAGGAGTGTTTATTTATTTATCTATCTTGGCTTATATGCCATTCCAGTCATGCTTCACTCTGAATAGCATTTATGCAAATTAAACCCAAATGTAAAACCTACCGAAAGTTTCTGTTAACAGTTTTTGTTAACAGTTTTTATGAGAACAAAAAGAAAAGTAGTTCTTTTTCTAGAATAATAAAATATGCCATGGTTCTTCTTATATTTAGTAAGATCTTTTTCCTATGCAAATTGGCATTTCTGTTACAATAGATCATAATATTTCTCACAGCACTCAAAGGCAAAATTTAAATTCTTTACTACCTAATACCACTGCCATATCAATGTAATCATATAAACATCAAGAACCTGGTACTTGTAGCATCAGTGCAAAAAGTCAGCATTATCCACTCCCTGGATCTGTACCCTCTGAAAGCATTAAACATCTGTTTATAAGATCCTTAAACTGTATGCATGATTGTCTATGTTACTGAAACATAAATTAAGATCTCTGTAATGTTATATTTATTATGGCTTTGTTCGACACTGGAATGGTTATGACTTAGAATCTTCTTTTTCTTTCAAAGCGTAGTCTCATCACTTTTTATTAACATTGGAACGACCATGTTCGTGCTTTAGAATCAGGATAATAAACTTGCAGCACAAAGGTGGAAATCCAAATTCTTTAAACCATCATGCATGTTTAGCTAACAAGTTACTCAGCTACTTAGAATAGTTATTTACCAAGTTACTATTGGCATATATAGAAGGCTACAAAGAAAAACTGCTATCTCAGAGGCAGGATGAATGATTCACTGGATTTGAGTTGTTCGTCCAGGATTTTTTTTTTTCAAACAAGGAAGTTAAAACTAAATTCACATTAATAACTTAGAAACTAAAGAGGGTGATTTTGGAATCTTATGGTTCTAACAACCAGCAATTATACAGATTTTGCTGCTAGCCATCAAAATGGAGATAGATGGGAAATTGTTTTAAAAAATTCTCATTCTTAGTTTGCTAAGCACAGACTTCTGCTTCAAAATCCCTGGAGGTATAGTTAGCTTGAGGTAATCCACCTCCTGTCAGACCTTATTGCTTAATTATAGTGATGTATTTAACTTATTTATCACAAGAAGGCACAAGTCACTCACTTTAAAAATCTGTATTAACCATGATTCACAAATAATAGATCACAAGAATAGATAGATAAGGATTTAAGATTATCAAAAAAAGGTGTAATGATGATATCTAAATGCCCCCTGAGAAGCCAACAATACCTAGAAGCATATTTAAAATAAACAGCAATAGTTCCAAGATTTTAATGGAAGGTAGGAGAACTGTTTTATTCACCATAGATTAAATTAAATAGATTAATTCAAGTACCATAACAGACTAAGCAAAAAACATAAAATTCTACTTAAAACAAAGTAAACTGTTAGGTTCTCTGCTACAAAAACAAAAAAACAAAAAACAGAATAGGCTACAGCAAAGCTTTAATGATCATGTTTCAGTTAGTTAATTTGCTGTTGACAATCCTCTCATACCATGTTCTCTAAATTCCATGAAATCCTTTCATATACGAAACTCTTTGTCAGCAAAAATCTAAATTTATAGAAATAGTTTATTGCAGTAGTGACTTGAGCCTGCAAAAGGTTCCTAGATTGGGGCTGAAAGGCAAAACGGTTTCTCTTATTTGGAGGGATAAAAAAACTTTTTATTCTTTTTCAATCAACTTCGTCAATTTGGTGTTCCCAGTAATTTTTGCTGCATTCTAACCCAAATTTCTGGTAAAGCTTCCAATGTATAATTTTGGCAAATTGATCATGACATTGTAGATAATAAGTCTGTGAGATTTTGCTGCAGCCACTGATAAGGTGATCCACTGTTTCCTCTTTTTCGTTGCATAAGTGATATTGTTATTGCTGACATGTTGAATTTTTGCTTTCATGGTATTGGTCTGCAAGACTTGTTCTTGGGTAGCCAAAATGAAGCCTTCAGTTTCTTTCTTCAGCACTCCTAATCTCAACCAGCTCCATATTAACTTTGTATCTATCTTTCCTTCAATGTTCTTCAGGTATTGACTGTGCATAGGTTTCTTTTTCCAGTTAAAAACCCGATACTCAATGGTTTCCTTTCTATATTCTGCTTTCAATCTTGTTGTTTTCAAGAGGTTTCCCTTGTTCATCTCCTTCAGCAGAAGCTCTTTTGCTTTTTTATGTTGTCAATTAACTCTTCCACAGTTTGTTTCACCTGTAACAGACCTCTGACACCCTGAGATCTTGGCAAGTACAATCAAAACATCACCTTTTGGATGCAGAGCATGGTGCATTGTCATTAGTTTTCTTGTCTTTCAATCCAAATTATCAAGTTCTAGCTCAGTCCAATCAATTATTCCAGCTGAGTATAGTATTACATGCATTGCCCAGGTGTTAATTGCCTTTATGATATTTCCTCCATTCAGCTTTGATTTCAAGATTTTCCGGACTTGTTTTATGTATTTTGTTGAAGTAGCTTCCTTGACTTGGTTGTGCAATAAATCAGAAGCTTCCAAAACTCCTAAGTACTTGTACTCCTCTTCTGGTGTTACTGCATTTATCAGCTTTTCATTATCAAGTTTGAAATCTATTATCTTCAACAATTTTTCCTGCATTAATAACAATTGTTGCACATTTGTCAATGCCAAATTGCATTTCAATTCTTTCTGCTAAACTCCTCAGTGCTTTTCAGCAGTGAGCTCAATTCAGCTTTTGTTTTTCCAAACAGTTTTAAATCATCCATGTAAAGCAAATAGAAAATTTTCAGCCTTTTTTTAGCCAAGTCATAGCCACATTTGCTTTGTTCAAAATGCTTATTAGTGGCGCCATCGAAAGTACAAATAACAGAGGTGACAATGAGTCCTTTTGGAAGATTCCTCATTTGAAGACCTATCTTGATGGCTAGAAGGTAGAACTACAGTAATTACTTTATTTCCTTCCTCCAGCAACAGAAAGATAGTATAGATTGTGGGAACCCTCACCAAGCAAGTGTACACCTGAAGAGGTGTTTCCTGAAAGATAGATAATGGCAGCATAATTAGCTAGTTGCCACTCTAAGCAAAAGGTGGGCCATGTGAAAGCTGCTTGGAATAGAATGAAAATAATTCTGTTACAACGTATTACAGAAGTAGGTGGATTTATACAAATGCAAATATAAAAATGATATTTTGTTGAATGAAGTGGAAAGATGATAAAAATGCATATAACAGCCTATATATTACAAAGTAATATGTTCTTGGTGATTATCTCACAGTAACAAGAGGGTCACTGCATTCTGTACTTTTTGTAGTTTCTGATCCACTCTAAATGGGTCTTCAGTTTAGTCCCATAAATTGCAATACACTGCAGTAGTTCAACTCAGTAATGATGAAGGTATGAGGAAATTTATTATAGTATGTGAAAAGAGAGTAAAAGATAGTCACAAAGAATGTAGTCAAAAGATACCAAGGAACAGTTAAATGAAAAAAAGGTGGTAAAAAATATTCACCAATTCTGACAGAAATAAAGTATTTTGGGGCGTGTGTGAAAGTTAATTAAACTGCTTCCAGCAGTTTAAATTGAATTAAAAATAAAAGCAATGAAGCAAAAAGAAACTGATGTAAAAGAATGCTGGTGGGGCAGTCTAGCGAATTCTATGGGAATGATGTGATCTTGTTGAAGAATGGAATTGGAAAAAATGTTATAACATTTATGGTCAAGCATGCCTATGAAGGTATTCAGCAGGCTTCCAATTAAAGAAAAATGAGGAGTTACACAGAGGAACATTTTTGAAGTGCAGCATGGCCTTGGAAGGATGTACCAAATCAGAATTTTGGCCTTCAGTTAATCATGATTTATGAACATGAGAAGTAACATTTGAAGTTTATTGATTTTGCAAAAAATATGGTAAAGTTGATAGGCTTGAATTATGAGTTTAGGGAAGTATAGATTTGGTTGATGAATGTGATATGAAGGAAATAAAGGATGATGGAAAGTAAAATGGAATGCTTAGTGAATCATTTGACATTCATTCATTCATTGTAAAGGTATCTATGGAGAAATATATACGAAATGCTTAATATAACTGGAGAAGAACATTGGTTCAGGAGGTGAATATATGTGTACTTCTATATGTAGTTAATGATTATATTGTTGACTGGGAATCCAGAGTTTGCAGCAAATAGTAGATAGAAGGTATGATATAATAGGAGTGTGGATCTTAAAATCAGTGTATCAAAGAGAAAGCTTTGATACACTGGTAAGATGTTGCAAAAAATAAGATCAAGTAGATGAATTTGTCTATCATTTTGGAATATAAACATACAAGTAAGTGTATTTATGTATTAATCAAATTTATATATCTGTCCATTTCATGAAAAGTGACACTGGGTGGTGAACAACAATCAGATGAAACAATAAATAAAACTTGTACATGTATAATGTACATGTATGTAAAAAAATCTTATTAATAAATGTAAAAATGTTAAAACCCCTTATTAATAAATATAATACAAGCAAAAGAGAGGATAAAATTATACCTCAACAATTGAGCCACCTGAACAAGTTTTTCGTTGCTTGGGAAGTCCAGGCCAGTTTTCACACTTAAAATCATTGCAGCATTTCTCATTATCATATGATCAAAATGTGGGCAATTGGCAACTGGCATGTATTTATGACAGCTGCACTGTCAAATGATCATGTGATCATTTGTAACCTTGTAACCTGATCGCATGATTCACTTAACAACTTCAGTGAATCACTTAACAACTGTGACAAAAATGTCACCAAATGGGACAAAAGTCATTTAACAATTGCCTTGCTTAAGCAACAGAAATTTTGGGCTCAGCTGTGGTTGTAAATCATGGACTATTCGTAAGTCCACGATAGAATTTATATAATTTTGAAAAACAAAGGGGCAAGTTTAAAGATCAAAAAGCAATATATGAAGTAATATAAGGTATGGTGGAATAATGGTTTGCAAGGGTAGATGAGAATGCAAGAAGTATGGTAACTAATGTTTGTGTAAATTAGATTCAGTTATGGTTTCTTTTATTTTTCTAATCTCAGGCCTTAAATTTCTTTGTCCATTTTTATGGTTCACATACCTATTCACCCAACCTACCAATGTAAGTAGAAACTGCAGCTAGTTGAAGTTCAGATGCTAATTTCATATTTAATGGATCGTATACAACAGGAAAGAAATGGAGTATCTTGAATACATGGGAGAGAATACTTATTACATGGATTAAGCATTTATGTTGAGTTAAAATGGGATAAAGTTGAAAAAAGAAATAAAACAATTGTTTACACAGTATGGAGTAAACTTGTATAAACAAGTTTATTGAGAGGAAATCTCTCAATTAATGTTTGGAGTAGAGAATTTATAGATGGTATCACACTTGAAAAAAGGCATTTGATATTGATTAAAATTTAAAAATTTTAAACTTTAAAATTAAAATAAAATTAAATTTCATTAAATTATGTTTAAATTTTATAGTGCTGGTTACAAATAACCACAGTTTTAAAAGTATTGGTCATACCTTTGAAGTATCTTCTTCATCTTCATGAACTGAACTGGATGGTGAAGGAGTGGCAGATTTGCTACCAGGGGGAGATGGAGAGTTGTGAGGAACATTGTTTCCACCCATATTTAAACCAAGCTGAGCACTTAGTTGTGATTGGTTAATAGTTGTCAGCTGACCATGTTGTATTATTCCTGGTTGCCTCATATCTCCAGGCTGGACTCTTGGCCTCATGGCTGCTATCTGGGGATGGGAATTATATTGAGTTCCTTCTGTATTCCGTAATTCTTGCATCTAAAAGAAAAATATTATACATTTATTATTTGTTGTTATTGTTCCACTGTTCAGAGAATTTATCCTGAGAAATGATTTAAAAATTCATTAAAAAAATAAATGAAATCATATGATAGGGAGTTGCAAAATTTTCCTCATCTTAAAACACAGCAATATTTAAGAAAAGCTTAAAGCTTAATGCTTAAGAAAAAATTCATAACGTCAAAACATTTCCCTTTATATATCATCATTAGAAAGCCCCAGAAGCAGGAAAAATGAGCTAAGATTATGTAATTGTATCTAAATTTTATCGCTCTCCAAATCAATTTAGTTTCAAAAGAGCTGAAGAATTTTTAAACAATTGGACTCTAGTTTTAATATATAAGGCTGTCCAAAAAGCTACTATAATTTTCCATGTGGAGAAAACAGTGAGTTAATGATTGGTTGATTACTTGACTACACAATTCATTTTTTGAAATCATTATAAATGAGTGCTTCAGACTCTAAAGTTATGAGCTTCATAAATTACATTTGTGGGCTTAATTTCATTTTATTTTTTTTAATTTGAACAATAAATCTAAACTTTATTAAGATAAAAAATGAGAAGGCACTAAAATAAAGAATACTTTCTTCTTCATTAAGACAAAATACATTCAAATATTACAAATTATCAATCTGAAGTTTTCAAATTTGAACTATACAATATAAATACAAAAGAAGTAGTATATTTTGCAGCCTTAGTTCAATTACTTACATTTGTTTGAAAGCACAATAGAAATAAGGCATACATAAACAATAAACATTATCTTTTCAAGGTGCAATGCATCATATATTAATTTACACTCTATTCTTACCTTTTTACCTACCATATTTCCAGAGTTTTATTATAAAGATAAATATTTTGAAAAATAACCTTACTCATTTCTACTTAGTTTGATGTGAAATGTAATAATAAGTGGTAGGGTGAATTATTTTTGCAATAAACTAAATTATTGGGAAAAATCATTGAAATATATATTTGATAAATATATTATATTTGATGAAATATGTCATTACTTCAGAATGACTGAGGTACGCTTAAAATAGATCTGTAAGGGTTTTACTATACAATCAATCAACATTGTAGGAAGATCTATTCAGATATAGTAATGAAAGTAGTAGCAGCATAGTTATTGTGTTTAATGCTATTACTAATAAAAAATTGTATTTGTTAGTAGAAACAGGTATTTTTTATCCATAAAAACAAACACAATTCCAGAAATCTGCCTCTCAACAATCAAGAGCTGTGCTCAATTATATGGAATAGATGGTACATCCAAAATGCTCTTAAATTAATTTAGTGAGAGTATTGCAAATTTTTCCATTTTTTTATTTCATTACATTTTAAAAAATTTTTATATTTCAAGTAGAGTCCTAATTAGGCACTTTTCATTATTATTTTATTAATGAAGAACTGTTATAAATCTTTAGCTTTGTACCCATATTTAGTAGATCAGAAGACTGAAAATATTTCCTACGAATTATAAATGAAATTTATAGATATAGATATATAGATATAGATATGTGGCTTATTTAAACTGTGATTTGAGAATAAATATTGGTTTCTTGAATTGATGGCCTGGTGTTGACATGATTTTAGACCCTGTCAGAACTGGCACAAGCACATTTTGCTCTGACCTCTCTCCATGGCCCCCCAAAAGTAACAATTTAATAGTTAAATACTGCTTTTTCCATAATAACAAGGACAACCTTGGGAAACATTTTAATACAACACATCCTCAGGTTCAGAAGTTATAGCAAATGAAGATACAAGGTGTCAGGATGCAATCTTAGAAGTCCTATCCAGTTTTTGAAAGAGGCCAAGAAATGCATGCTTTCCATAGAAATAATTTAAAAACTTACCAACTTATAAGTAGAATAAATCAAAATATTATTTTAGGTTTACAGCAAAAGATCATCAAAAAAATTGGAGGACCATGATATAATGTATGTATCTCTACAGAAAGTATCATTCTAGCTGTAGAATTTTGGAAGTGGAACTCCACACAATTTAAAGTTGCCAAAAATATCTGAACAGAATAACTGTATCCAGAATTTGCATTATTTTTAATTTTTCTTCAAACACCAAGGCGTTCTAAAGTGCAATCACGTGACATCAATTATCACTTTTAACAGCCTTTCCCAAAGTCTGTATAATAAATTTAACCACAACATTAGAATTAATGTAATGAATAATCAGGGATGGGAGAGGACAGAGCAAGAAAAATAGTGTATATTGACAACTGATGGTTTAGAAATAAATCTTGAAAAATATTTCAAGATGGTTACTGGCTCTTTACTTTCTCCTTTCAATAGTTCTATCCTAGTCAAATACATTAGCCTCCAAAGCTATCATTATTTCTGCCTCTAGCAGACAATCTATATCTGAACAGTTGTAAACATAAAACTTGGCTGTATTGCTTCTGATCCAGCTGTTTCATTGAATAGCATTTGGTGAATAAAGAACTGGAATATGGGTACCCCCGAGGCCTTATTTGCTAATGTTAGTCACCAGCTGCTGCTTTTTGTAGTGATAATAAGAAAGGCCAGAAAATATGCCAGAGAAGGAGGAGTAAAAAGAAGCATCAGCAGAAGAGAAGATCTCAGAAACCTTTTCATTCTGTATATTTGTTATCATTTAAATTTCAACCCTGGTGAATTTTCAAGGCTCAACTGAATAGTTTCTTAGAGTTAAAAGTGTGAATAGAGCCTATAAGTTACAAGAAAATATTTTTCCTGGCAGATCTTTTGTTATATGTATACGTGACCAATCATCCTGAATTTTCATAGTGAAATAAGGGATCTAGAATTTTAACTGATACTTCTACAACCTAATTTCACCCTCTTGTATTATTTGCACTTTCAGAAAAGAATTGATAGAAGGTAAACAACCAAGGTAAACAGCTAAAAGCTTTAACTGACTAGACATTTCCAAGGGTAGAAAAGTGGCTTGGAAATCTTGGTTTAAAGACAATGGTTCATACTGATACATTATGACACCACATAATAATTAGCTGTAGCAATTGAAGCTGGGCAAAGGCCTTACTGACCAATACAACCAGCAGTTCTTCAAAATGAAGCTGGGAGACTAGGAAGACACCCAGATTACAGGCTTGGTCTTTTAGGGGAAATGCATCCCACTAAAAGCCAAAAATTATATTTATTTTCTTGTATGTACAATATCTATCAGTGGCAGCTGACAGAGTGGATTAAGCTGGTTTATTGTGGCACTTATGAAAAAGAATGCAAGGGGACACCTTTCTATGGTTGTATTTTCTGTAAACTGAAATTATAAGGTGTTTTATTCTTAAGTATAAATATTTATTATATAAAAACAGCTAACATTGTAATAGTCTGATTAAGATAAAAACTGTTAGATGCTAGGGAGTCATTTAACCTCTCTTGGACATCTGTTTGGAAAATTCATCCTGCTTGCACAAGAGTAAACAAACACTCTCAACTGGCCCACCTGAAAAAATTTATTGCATGTATACAGTTATATGTGTGAATCTGCTAAAACTATGGTCATGAAGAATTCTGTCCTTGTGTCTCAGTCTGGATTAAGCCAACATGTACTTTCTTTAATCAAAAACAAAAATACTTAAGGACACTGAAAACCAAAGAATTGTTTTCTTGTGGATCTCTTCATTGGCCTATCTTTCTTAAAATAATCTCTAATAACTAATAACAATTTTCCAGTATTTCTCAGTCCTGTCATAAATTTCTATTCAGCAATATCATTATTCCAATTTGTTCAGTTGAACAAAAAAGACAACTTGATTTAACATGGAAATGGGCTGTTGGTTGGATCTCCGAGCTTGGCAATTTGGCTGCAAACGTTTCGTCTCCATTCAGTGCACTTTGAATTGTGCTTTTCTGTCAAAGCATTGGCCTTTAAATACCTTTTTAAAGACTTGTGCTCTGACAGACGAGCACAATTCAAAGAGTACTGGCCAGATGCCCTTCCTAATGCCATGTGGAGTTCGCAGCAGCTATTTTTTCTTTGCTCCCTAGAAGAGGAACATTTGCCAATACCTAGGATTGAACTCTCAACCTTCCAAGTGGGAGGCAAGCCTCTTCACCACTAGGCCAGCACCCCACTCTATATTTGTAATATATCAGTTTAAAATTTTCACAAAGGAGCAAAGAGTGCAAATGTTTCACTAAATCCAGGCTGGCAGCTGGAATTACATTTCATTTTTTTGCAGGGCGGTGGTCAAGACCTTTTGATGAATTCTCTTTTAAAGGGTCTAAATAATGGCTACTTTTTGCTTTATCAAGGCTACCTAAATAGACCATTTTAGTTAATTCCAATGATATTGTCAAGGTAGAAAACAGACAGAATATAAAAACAAAGCTTATAGGAAATTATTCTATAATTAAAATTCAGTTATTGTTTCCTAATATTAATCTTGGGTAGTTCTTTAAAAATAAGCCATCGAGTTTTATTGTACTGCCTCAACTGATATAACTTATCTTAAATGTCTTTAAAATAATTAAATGTTAAAGCAGATTTTTTTTTAGCATGGTCATGTAACAACACAAATGTTTTAACATAACATTTTAGTATACACTTCATTTTTAAAAAATTAACATTGAGTTTTACTTGATGTGTTAATAACCTTTGAGTCATGCAGGCCAAGGTCTCAGAACTAATCATAAAAGAAACACACTGACTACTATTCACTTTGATATAATAACCTTTTATTTAAAACAACTTCCAATAAATTTCATTGCAAGAAGTTGCTAAAAGGGTTAAAACCTATTAAATGTCAAAGAATTTGCCTGACTCAAACTTACAATAAAGAAAGAGAATAGGTTTTCTTTCTGAATTATTTAAATCTTTACTGTGCACTGAACCATTAAATTAGAAAAGTGTTATTAGAAGTGTTCTCTGGTTTTTATAAAAGTTGTAGCCTAGAATGTTTCAAACTACAGCCTTTAACTTGAGCAGTTGAAGAAATAGGTTTTTAATCCTAAAAACATGGTTTTCCCTGATATAAAATGGATCATAATTAGAAGTCTGGCCTGCAAGCTAAAGATAATAAAACTATGATTATAGCAGCATACATGTTCATTTAGTGTATTCTTTGTGCATGTTTCCATTTTAATTTGGACAAATGTCTTCAATTTAGTTTGATCTTGTATTTTTCACTCACTTGGATCCTCTAGCAAAGAATAAAGCTTTTAATAGTGAATCATTTTAAAAAATTAATTGACTTTTTAAAAATCTTTTCAAAATTCTAATAGTGTTTCTGGCAAGTATATGTTAACATGAGAAGTAGAACTTACATATAAGCTAATGCATATTCTTCTTTATCAAAGTTTTACAATTAATTATGATTTAAACATTACATGGAAGGCAAAATAATGACATCTCATTTTTTTACACATTTCATAGAACTGTAACTAGCAGTATTTTCAAATGGATTATGCTATCAAAATATATCATCTTTACATATTTTTGTTGTTTCACAAGAAGTTTTATTTTATGATCAGGAATTGCAAAAGAACAATTGTATCTCTCTATGCAATATCTGTTCTAGCAAAAGACCACTGAGCTAGAAGAATCATCCCTAATTACATTTAAATCAAGATACTGAAATATTAATATTTAAAATACTAGTAAAAGAAATAAAACTGTAGATAACTTGCATATATGTGGAACCCCAACATATTTCATGTAAATCATATGTAGACAAATCAAAGAAATTAGTACATGCATTTAAACTAGTCTTCCCCAGCCTTGATGATTTCTAACTACATGGATTAACCCCAAAAATTGTCAGCCATCATTTGGAAGTTCTAGCAGTTGGTTAATGCATTTGGAAGGCACCCAGATTGGGGAATACTAATTTGAAATTAATTTAAGTGAAATTAAATTAAATTAAATTTGGGTTCTTTTACTTTTTAAAATTCTAATCGACTCATGTAAAAAGAACATTGGAATAATTCAATAAAGTACCACCTTTTGAATAATTCAGTAAAATAAACTTGTCATATACTACTCTTCAGGTAAGCCATTTACTATCACACTGTACTTATTTGCAGTCTAATATAATTTTCAAAAGCTTTTCTCAGGATACCTAAATTACATTCTTAAGATACACTACATTAGTTACAATTTTTTAAGATATAGCTCTCTGTTATGGGAAGTTCTTTCCTAAAAGAAGCAATTGGAACTTACAATATGATATTCCATGAGAAGACTACTGATTTAAGAGCATTTTAAAATGTTATTTCTAACTTTTCTGTTAAAAACCATTCACACCATGCAATAAAATTAACCACCATAAAACAGAATAAATATATGTTGATAAAATCAAACATCTATAACTAAAAACATAAGCAAAGTAAAATGAATCCACAATATTTATATGATGTCCAATTTCTTTTGTTTTAAACTGTGATTGAATTACTAACATAAAATCTCTTGTGTGGATAGGCAAAAGCAAATGTAGACAGCAGCAGTGCTTTTTTTCTAAAAAAAAAAAAAAAAAAAAAGGTGCCGGAACTCACACGCATCATACCACCTGCCTTGCCTACCCTATAAGGTTCCATCCAAAAAAGGTGCCGGAACTCCGTTCTGGGCGTTCTATGAGAAAAAAAGCCCTGGACAGCAGTATATGTATAAACTTCTGTGACTGGAGATAAAACATGAAAAAGTAGAATAGTAATAGTAGAATGCATTACAATGGGGAATAAGCCAATGAGAAAACAGGGTTGATTTAGACCAAACCACTAATATCATTGTTCCCACTCCCAATTTATGTATAAGGAAAGAAACAGGGCTTAACAAGGCAGATCTTGGGCCTACCCAGGGCAACCCTGCTAACTATTTAAGGGTGGAGATAGGGCTCTCTTTCATTACCATAAGAGTACATCCTGTCATTCCCATCTTGCCAAACTTTGTGTTGTTCATTACTCAGCAGTGAATCAGTGTTTATCAAACCAACTTTTGCTCTGCTCTCACTTAGACCTAGGAAGAAATACCTACATTTTAGTTTTTGAACCAGCTTTAGCTATTCTGGCTTCATTCTGTTGTAATCTTTTTTATATATAATACTTATTTTATTATTTTATTTTAAATTTTACTATTTCATTGTTATTTTATATTGTAACATAGGTGTTACTTAGTTATGACATGTGGTTAGAACAGTAAACTTATTTACTTACTATATATAATACCAACACAAAGCACTTATTCACTGTCTAAGAATAAAGCCAAGGCAAAGCAAGAGATCCAAGGCAAGGCATCTCAACAAATATTGGGAGAGGGGGGGAGGGGAGCTTTTGAACCAGTTTTAGCTATGAAGATATAGGGCTCTTTAGTGAAGAAATGAATTGCCAGTTAACAATCATGATGAACCAAATAATTTTCTGTCAACAAAAAAGGAAATTTCCTCACATATGTCCATAACAAATAAACAAGTAGTACAGGAAATCTCTAAGAGAAAATGTAGATTGATAGGACTTAGATGAACTAAAGGTAATGTTGGTTGGTTTATTTTTATTTAAATCCTACTTTTAATAAACTCTGCTTAGTCTCCAAAAATAAATAGGTTAGATTAAAACACAGTCATGGCAGCAAGATCAATCTCTGAACTTTATGGCTGAGTGCAAATTTGAAAATGCATGTCCTTTGCTTATCCAACATACTAATCAGTACATTTCTGTTTTAAAATTAATGTAAGCTGGTGATATTGCAAACCTACATAGATCACCCACCATTTAGGATGGCAAATATAATTCAGTTTCTATGCAAAATCACATCAGCAATACAGTTAATCTAATCTTATATCATCTAAATTATATCATTTTATACCATCCTAAATTTAATCTAATCTTATATCATCCTAAAAGGACTACAGTTACTTAAAGTCAACTACCAGACATGGAATAAACATCTCTATCACTTCAGCTTTTATGAAAGTTAACCCTGTCAAGATTTGCCACTAAGGATTTCTTTTACATGAAATGATTTGAAAATAAATCTGCATGCACTGGGCAGTTACTGGTAAATTAGGTAGCAACCGTATTACAGTAGATACCATTGTTCTTGACATCTTTGTATATGTAATTGTTCTTGTCTACTTAACAAATCTCTCTTCCTAAGAAAGATTTTAAATTATATGATTCAAAATATGATTTCTTTTAGTGACACTGGGATTTCTGCCATAAGACAGCAATAAATGTATATTGTTCTATTTATTCTATTAATGACATGTTAGAGTTCTCTGTTTTGTATTTGTTCTTGAGTACTAATGATAGGAGCAAGTGAAGAGAAAGATCAAAACATATCAATATGTAGTATATTTGTTTATTAAAAGTGCATTTCATTCAACTGCTTTTCACATACTGTATATATCCGTGTATTTTAAAACTGTTGAAAACTGCTAATTTATGATTATTTATGATCACACAGATAAAGTCAAAAGGAGAACTTGGTTTATTTTCCAGTAAATAGATAATATGTCTCTGTAGGCAGACATACTACATTTGATCCTAGCTAAAAGGCCCAAAAGTGATAGCACTGAACAGAAGATACATTACACTAAACCGTGACCAGGAGCCAAAATTTGTGCCAGAAATTTCAAATTTCAGATCCCATAATTATGCGTCAGCCTCTCCAAGGACAATGTATCATGGGAACTATAGTAGAAAACATCTTTAAATTACATTTACCTACATTACTCTTTCACATCAAATTAGATAATATTATATTAAGCATTAGAAAACTTAGAAACAAATATATTTATTTGATATTTATGTATTTTGAAGATGGGGCAAATGAAAGAATTCTCTCATTAAATAATATTGTTTAAACATCAAAAAAGTAAACTGTAATAATTAACAACAAAAGTAAACTTAGACAGTCCAAGAATATTTATTGTCAAAATGAATTTTTATATGTGATGATTCTGCAGTTCATTATAGCAATAATAAATCAACACTGGTGGCTTCATACTGTTATGGAAAACTTACTGCAGGCAGGAAAGTTTAGTCATTTTTTTCCATTTCTAATTGCAGCTGCATTTCTTAGTGTCATATAAATAATTGAGACTGAGAATTTGGTCAAGTATAAAGTACCTCTACATTTCACTTCAAGACAGTTTCCACTGCAGGAACTAGTCAACTTCCTGGACTAGTTCCTGGAGTTTTCTTGGCAAGATTTCAGAAGTGGTTTACCACTGACTTCTTCCTAGGGCTAACAGAGTGTGATTAGCCCATGTTCACCCAGCTGGATTTGTACCTACAGCAGAACTAAAACTCACAGTCTTCTGGTTTCTAGTTTGGTATCTTAACCATTACATCAAACTGGGTTTCCTTGAAAATGGTGGGCATAATTTCAATATAATCTTGGAAGCTGGTTTGTTTTATTATTTCACTTTAGCCTGACAGAATTAAAAGCATCCAATTCAGTTTATTTGTTTGCTGGTGCCTAATATATCAATGTGTAGTTGATTCATTTTATATTTAATTGTGCCAAGTTTACAATAGTCTTCTCACACAATGCCTTTGCTATTTTTCAAAGTGGTCATCTACTTTACCATCTTTTTATATTGCTGCTGCCCAATATAGGTGTCAACTTGTTTTATCAGGGCAGTTGGGATGATATTCACGCCTTGGCAGTGGTGGGATTCAGCCAGTTCACACCACTTCAGCAGAACCGGTAGCTAATTTTTTGTTGCCCAGGTTCAGAATGGACTTCCGGAAGCGGTATCCACACAGAGAACCGATTGTTCACATATTTAAATCCCACCACTGTGACTTGGGTATCCCTGCAGGTGTCAACTTTGAAAATGAGCATGGCTGCAGCCATCTTCCTTATTCATTTTGGGTTGACACATTGAAAGAAGGAAGAGGGGATTGCCAGGTGTTTCAACTAGTCAAAATAAACCTTTGTCCCATGGGGACCAAGGTCATCAGCTGCTCCTGAGACTGTAGGCTGGGTGTTTTATGAAAAGCCTGTCAAGAAGATTTATTGGGGAACGTAGTTGCTTACATAACCTTAGGGGTGGGATTTCTTAACTTTGTATAGGGGAATTGTTACGTGTGACTTCAGACTTGGTTTCACTTTTGATGTACTAATACTTTGTAACTAATAAACATGTTCTTTGAGGAATTTCCAAGCCTCGGAGTTCTGCTTTAATTTGTCTCTGTCTGTTGGAACCATGCAGCAGTGATTAAATAAACTTGCCTTATACTACTTATCTTTCTACTCATCCTTCCAAGAACACCCACTGCTCAGCTAGAGATTAGAACGTATAACTATGCATAAGAAAGCTGGTGCTTTACTATTTTTCTTTTCTTTTCCTTTGAATGCTCTAAATTTAATTTTTAATTCCCTGGCCAAGTAATTCTTTTTATTATTTTTTTGTTTGACTCTTTATATTAATGTTCCAGATACGTATAAAACAATTAATATAGAACTTCTTAGAAAACTTAATCTAAACTCAGCCTTTTCAATTTCAGTTTGGATCATTTTTATCATTTTAAGTAGACCTTATGTCACTTAACTTTGGCCTTTATTTGATGTGTGAACTCATCTGGGATAGTTGCTTTTTTGTGATGGTTTGAAAATAAAATTAAAATCCAAACATATGAAACATATCTGGGTCTGTTGGCATAACATTACTACTTTTCACAATTAACATTTCCATTGATTTCTTGTGAGAGTGAGGTACCTGTACATTATTCAATAGTTTTTTTTATTCTTGTGGCCGTGCTCCAAAATCCCAGCCTGATGATCACAAAATAAGAAAAAGAGATTTCATAAGCAATAGCAATATCCCAAATTTATTCCAATATTACCCATGGGTTGCTTCCTGAATACCACTCAGAGAAAGAACCACCAATGAATTTGCAGTTAAATGGCTATTGGCTTTATTGATTGATTGATTTTTTTAATTATTTAATTTGATTTTTATAGCCGCCTACATTAGTAAATGGCTCTGGACAACTATAAATATGTTATATAAACCAAACCAATTTTTAAAGTGACTTTAAAGGATTAAGAGGTTAGTTTGAAATATTGACACATTTTTATGAAAATAAATTCTATCAATATTAATAAAATGCAATAAAACATATTTAGTTTCTGAGGCTTTGAGTTGGGTGCAGTTATGAAACATTCAGTCAAAATAAGTTTAAAATTACTTGGGAGATACTGTATCCTTACTTTTCTGCCCTTATCTGGCAATGCAGGTTTTTGGGGTTTTTTGAAATGATACCTACTGTTCTGTTTCTGATGTAAAGGCATTGAGATGAGGCAGGAGTAACAACAGTCTTCTCTTTATTTACTCTCTAACAGAACTAACACAAAATGGCGCGGATTCCTTTTATACCCATTTGCAGGGACAATGTCAACCAATCAATGCAACAGATTCTCCTGCCTTGCGCATGCGCAATAGGCTGGAGACAGCCTGTCTGGTCCCAGGCATCCACGTGGTCTGCCCGGGCCTCTCTGCAGCTTCCTGCACCTGCTGAGTCACTCAGCAGGCCCAGGACATAACACCTATCATATTAAAATGTATAGTACCCTATTCAATTTCTGCTATACAAGCATTTTTGCAGAATTATATTCACATTATTTCCTAATCTCCTCTGAGTTGCCTTCTTTAGCATACATCTACAATGTTGTTCTTCTTATTCAGATTGCAATGAATTTATTTGCAGCACAAGATAATTAACAGCATAAGAGAAAAGTAAAGATTTGCTCAACAGCATGCTGTTTACTATCATGTCATTACTAGATCATCTATTTTGGCAGACACATTGTTTAGATTTGGCTCTGCATAATGTTTATATATCTTTGATTCCATCTATTAGGATAAATGTTTCAGAAATAACAGCCACATTTAGCGATTTTTTTATGTATTTTCATCTACCATATGTCTCATTCTGCATCCAGATTGTTCTTCCTAGCTCTTTCTTTAGGCATGAGTTTGACAAATAGAATAAATGAAGGGAAAAGTATATAGCTGTGTTGATAGAATAAAAGATCCCAAATTGCTTTGTCAACTGTTTTTTTTTTAAAAAAATACAAAAGCAAATAGACAAAATCCCTCACATTTTTTTGTATTAATGACTTCTGTGTTGCACCTAAATCAAAGAGACATACAAATTGGTGGTAATCCATTCCCTTTCAGTTCTTCCTTCTACCTCAGTTCTGGAATTCTCTTCTGAATGAGCCATGCCTGACACCAGCAAAGACATTTTATTTCTCTAGGGTTTTAAATATATTAACATTTTACATTTACTATATGTCTTACATAGAAACTTTTCAGTTAACTATATATTATTAGGCTACTACTGCTGATATACTGCATTTCTAATTATTGCATTATAAAAGTTATTAAGGACTTGAAAAATAACTACAATTTTTTTAAAAATTGTAACTTAGTGTGTTTTAAACCAATCTAGGAAATTGTGGGAATAAGGAAAATTTCTCACAGTACCTTTTCTATAAATATACAATTTATGGTAGACATAAATTATGTGATATGTGTATGTATATCTACTATGGTTACACATTACTATGATCCCAAATTTCAGTTGTTAAAGGACAGTAGAAAATTATGTTATTTAAAATAAAGTTCTCCAATTTATACTTAATTTTAGCCTGATAGTTTTCCATACAGAATCGTATGCTTTTTCTCTGTATGATTCATGAATGCAGCAAAATATGGAAAGTAATAAATAATTTTATGGTTAGCAAAGCATTGAAATTTTCAGGAGAAATGTTATGAACATCTGTCTTCTGTAGAAGGAAAAACAATGAAACAGAAAATTAGTGTGAAATAACTTCATTTGGAAGCAGTATTATTAATAAACTAGAACTGACAGAATAATCTTCTTGTAACACCTTAAATGCTAATAACATAATAAATTGTCTGTTTAAATGGATTTTTGTTTGTTTTGAGCATCAGTTAATAAAGAACTGGATACTAAATTAACAAGAGTTCAGCATGTAATCCAATGGAGGATAAATGACTTAAAATGCTTTAAACATAACGTACAATCATTTTAGAAATACTGGTAAATACAAAGGTCCTTTAGTGTGAAATTATATCTCTATAATTTCACTGAGTTATAGTTTTCAGATTTTAAGAACAATACAATTATAGCTTCAAAAGATATTGTTACCACTTATAATCAAACTGTCTAAGGCATCAGATAGCTCGTTCATCACTCCCTGAAATATTTGTACACCTTACTTTTTTTCTTCTTTTTCTATTGGTGCCTTCAAATCAGTTTTGAAACATGGTAACTTCCCTGGACTAGTCCCTGAAGTTTTCTTGGCAAGATTTTTTCAGAAGTGTGTTGCCATTGCCTCCTCACTAGGATTGATAGGGAATGGCTCAAGATCACCCACCCACCTTGATACTAGGAAAATTGCTTAGCCTGCTATACAGTGATGGGAAACTGTATAAATCAAAGAAATAAATAAATAACAAGCAACGACTTCCACATTATCATCAGGTACCTCACAACAATGAATCAATTCAATCATTTCCATCAAAGAAATGTTAAGGAAAATTATAAAAGACTCTTTGTATGAAGCAAAAAAAGCTGCATTTGTAAAGAAAGAAAATGGAGGAAATAGGAGAGTTATTATTAAAGTTTTCAGAGTGCTAAATCCAACAGTAAGAGAAGTCTAAATACTCTGTAAATCTTACTAGATTGCAATTCACTCTGTACATCAGGGGTGTCAAACTGCCAGCCCGTAGGATGGTTTCATCATACCACCCCATTGCCGGGAATGCAAAAAGAGTTGTCATACATTGCGACATGTCACGAGATGTGGTGAGTTTGACACCCGTGCTATACATGCAGTAACCCTATCCCTGATGCTACTCCTTCTCCATTGCTTCTCCATTCCTCCATGTTGATATCTATCAACCCCTCTTTTCTCCACCCTTGCCTACAATCAATCTTAATGTGCATCTAACTGTATGTTGTAATATAAATCTGGCTATTAAACCAATATTCTATATGCTATGACTATTTAATAGATTTATTATTCCTTACCAGATGTTTGAGAAATATACAGGTGTCTATAGCTATGCTTCTCGAATGCTGATGGAAACTTAAGATAAACATTCTTTCCATAGGAAACCATAAAGGAGGGCTATGAATTACTATGCAAAGCCTTTACACTAACTGCTTGCCAAGCAAGCCTTTTCTAAATGTGAAAATAGTCTTCTCCTTTACAAGGCTTGCAGAACTGCTTTAAGAATTGTCCCTACTGTTTTCAGGACCTCTTGCAAAACACTTCTTTGAGGAAAGTCCTTCAATCATTGTAATATCCTTTGACAAGCAAAGCTTCTGAATGCTCAGCACAGTTTTATTAAATATCAGGGTAATGATTAATAGAATGAATTAATTAGATTAATAGGCACAGCCATTTCTGTGTTTAGCTTTTACAGAAATTAAGAGTAATCTCTTAAAATCAGAATTCATCTATCATAAAGCCACCATAAAATACATAGGTATGTGGTCCTACTTCTCATATATTGTATGAAGTTATTTTAGATTTTGTCTCCAAAGATAGATATTTGAAAATATACTTCTATTGCTTTCTTTTTAAATTAAAAACAGAAATGACATGCCTGAAACAAGATTTTATTTTTTTATTCAAAAGAAGCTACAGAGAACAGTGTGGTGTCTTTACTTTGAGGAAAACATCTTTTATTATATATTTTAGTACAACACATTAAAATCAAATATCTCCTGTAGCAAAATGATTCAAGTCTCTGGAACTCAAATAATTTTCTAATAAAAAATGCATGAGACAAATAAATGCACTTTATGTTCCACAAGAAAAGGCAGTTTCAACAGGCTAATGCTCAGAGAAAATTCATTTTCTCAACCAGCCATTTCATTCTGTGGTGCTGTTACAAGCTCCTTCCAGTTGCTAGGCAACCATAATTCATAGTACCTTTTAATGGATACTCTGCTTCTGCTGAGAACATTAAGGTGAAGAGAATAAATGCCTTGGGTGAATCTTGAAATCTTTCATTATGCATGTCATTCTATTTTTGTAATGCTATAATGCTGAAATGTTTCTATGGCAGGCAACTGAGTTGTGGTAATTGCATATTCCACTCATATATGTTTTGTAAGCAGAGCAGCACAGGCTTGTCTAAAATGAGTTATTTCAAACATGATTGAAATAGGACTTTCTCACTACTAAAGGCAGTAAATAAAACCCCTCCCACCAAAGAAGTGAAGAAAGTAGGTCTGGAATAGGTCTTCAAATTTCCAATAAATATATGGAAAGCAAGCAAACAGATTTAGGATTTTATATAAGGATTTTAAAAAGTCGAAATAAAATATAAAACACTCCTATCTGATTATTTTTGCTGTCCCCTCTTATTCCTTCTTCTTTTTTGTTTGTTTTATTTTATTTAGTTCAAGCACAATTACAGATGCATAGTACCTATACATTTTTTATAGAAATCTGTCCAATAAAAATACCAGAAGCCAAAAAACCGATCTTTCAGCTTTTTGATCTCTTGTCCTATACAGTTTGGGACATGAGATTGAAAAGGGAGTTTTTGTTTAAAAGAGCAAAAAGAAAACAATCAGTTTCTGGTTACAACATAAACCACATTGGAAACCTTGTCAAATATTCTGATTCTGTTAGATCCATCTATTGGATCTCTTAATGTGCATGACCAACAATTAATTTCGCTAATTTCACTCGACATCCAAACATCATCATTGTTTGGTCACTGCTTCTTGTTTTATTCCTAGATGTGGATGTTCTCTAGAGCTATGGCTTCAGCGCTTCAATTGTCTCACCCTCTCACCTTTTCATTCTCCTCACATCTATATTTCTGAAAATATATCTAGATATTTCATTAACTTCTGTCAGAATTCCAGAATTTTATTTAAAAATATAGTTAACACTATTACTGATCTAAAATTTAGATCTGTCTACATCATTTAACAGAATGGAATACCTGTAATATAAGCATTATGTCTGATTAGGCTGAAAATATAAGTATTATGTCTGATTAGGCCATGCAATAAAGTGGCCTCAGAAAAGATACCTGACTTTTCATGTAACAATGGGCCACATTTTGACAAATTCATGTTCTCTCTTCATATTAAAATGATGCACCCTTTTATTGTAGTGCACAGTTATTATGACAACACTGATTCTAAATTCAAACAATAGAAAGGGCATAAAACAACAAACAACTTGCTAGCACATGCTGTCCAAACCACTTGTTCTATAGGGCAATTCCTTCAAACATAAAGGCCTTAGAAGATAAATATTGTTGTTCAAGATCTTGAAAATATTAAATAAAAAATAAAATCAAATAAAATAAGAAAACTTCAGTAATGCATAATGGACACCTGACAGCATGTCTGGAATCATAAAATCTAATTTTAATGCTGTACACACCTATTATAAATTAATGTATGATCTTCAGCAGGAATTAGTATCTGAAACATTACTTACCTGTCTGTTCTTTCAGTTTTTAACCAAGATCTTAAAGCTTTTAAGATCCATTGAACATTTTATCCAACTGTATTATTTACCTAATATGTATTGTTAATTGGTTTAACAATCTTGGTACAATCAGTTTATTCAATATACACTTCGATTCAATACACATCAAAGAAGATGGCAACAATTCCCAAGAGAAAACAACTGCTTGCAGACCTCTTTCTCCCTGTCTCTTAGAACAGTGGTTCTCAACCTGTGGGTCGGGACCCCATTTGGGGTCAAACGATCATTTCACGGGGGTCGCCAAACAACGCAGTCCGCCATTCTATTGGCTTTTGAAAGCCAATAGAATAGACTCTCTTCAATAGAGTCTAATTCTATTGGCTTTCAAAAGCCAATAGGAATTGTCCAGGCTGTCTCTGCCCTGCTGAGCCCGCCAAAAGTCCCATTCTGCAAACAGTGCTGCACCAGTTGAGTAGTCCTTGACTGACGACTGGTTGAGTAGTCCTCGACTTACGACCAGTTGGGGGATCGCGGCATTAAAAAGGTTGAGAACCACTGTCTTAGAAGGAAGCTCCAACTCCCAACATGTATCTATTTCTTCCCACAGATGGTAAATTCTTCCCATTCATATTTAGTATTTTTTCTAATGTGCTTTTAAGCATAGAATGTTCTTGGATCTGCATATTGACCATGGAAATATCACAGAACAAAGATTGGCTTTAGCCACATAGTTCTAAAGCCTTAGAGTGATTAGCCAAAATTGGATTTTGTGTCATAATGTAATTAGCAATACTATTAATATTCTTCAGCTCAAGAGCCTATACTCCTTTAATTTTTTCTATATAGAAATGTCTTGTAGAATGTTTTCAGCATGACTTTTTACCCCTCATGAAAATAAAAAACCTTTCCCTTTTCTAGTATGATGTGAAAGTATTGTTCATATTATCCTCAGGCAGAAACCTAACATAAAGCCATTCAAGAAAAACAACCAGCACATACACCAACCATTACAGCAGGCTCAGTCAAATGACTCTGTAATCTAACATACGGAAAACTAACATACAGAGGCAGAAGCTCAACCCAAAGACAAAGAAACAAACAGTTCAGAAACCAAAAATCCATCTTTTTTTGCCTTTTCAAGCAAGTTTGCTGATATAGTTCACTTTCTATTCTTTCCTTCAACCCATACCAAAAACAGAGTTTTCCTAAACTTACTGATACCAGCTGTTTCTTGTTTTTATCTTATAGGTTTTGTTATGCTAAACACATCTCTGTCACATGTGTCAAGAAATATGCATGTTTGTGCTGATTAAATGATATGTCTGTGTATCATTTAAGTATGTTTAATATTTACAGTATACACCAATAGAAAAAGGAGCTTTCTAACTACTGAAATGGCAAGCTATTTGACCTCAGCATATATGAAAAATATCAATTAAGAATAGGCACATGAGTCTAAAACCAAAAGAAAAAGGAAAACCCATAGAGTCTTGAAGAAAAATGTGAGAATTAAGCTTTTAAAATGCCAGAACTCTTTCTCAATATCTATTCAATACTATCCTTTCCTAAATATTAATTTTTCTCTAAGTTGAAACTTAAACTATTTCCCCCCCAAAAGGAACAAATATATTCATCTTAAATGAAACAGATTTAATACAAAATTAAATGGAACCTGTTATTTGCAATCTAAAGAAATAAATGTTCTGGGTCTATCAAGGGAATTCAACATTTCATTTTGTCTTGTCTTCCATGTTTCATGTAAGAGTCAAAGAGATCTATCACTGGCATACTATATTTTCAAGTGTACTGTGAATCAGAAAAAGAGAGTAAATGCGTAATATAATTTATCAAAGCACAAAAAGAGCAGCAGGAGATCCAAATGGGGGGGGGAGGTCACAACCAACAACATTTCTGCAAATAAAAAAGTGTTGTAGAAGTATCAAATGCAAATTACTGTTTGTTAGAGAAATTTAATGGACTTTCACGTCACTTTATAAAATGCTTAATTGTAATTCCCCTTTTAATAACACCATCAGATTCAAGGGGAAGATGCCCTGCTGATGGCAATTACAATCTGTCAAATAGCATATTTATTTACACTTTGTTTCTAAAGCTCTAAGATATAAAAGGAATTCTTTTCCACTTGTCAACAAACTATAATTATTGTGTATCCTTCTGTCACTTGTTACATAAAACTTTGGGTCCTAATTATATCTACTGAAACAATTTTATAAATGGGCTGCTTCTCTTTTCCTCCAGTTTCCAGGAATATAATTAACATCAGGCATTTATTTGATTATTTTATTCATTTCAATGTAACTTTTGGGAGAATGCTAAATATACCAAAAATTTTGTATCTATGCTGAATCATTGGCTTAGAGGGGAAAATGGAAGTAGTCTTTCCTTGGTATGGATTTGCAATTCAATTACAATACCCCCGAAGTCCTATTGAGCCTTATTTCTATCTATGACAGGGGTGTCAAACTGCCGATCCATGGGCCAGATGCATCATAATGAAACCGCGCCCACCCCATTGCCGGCAATGGCAAAAAAGTTACAATACATCGCGACACATCACGTGACGTTGCAAGTTTGACACCCCTGATCTATGACAAGAAAAGGCATCAGCTCCCATAACAGACTGTTTCTTTGTCAAGCAATATAGGCCATGCAAATCTTCCTCTATTGTTTAGTCAAAATATGTTTACACAATCAACACTTTATATACTATTTAATCAGAAACAAAATATTTTGGTTTCTGATTTAAATGTATGTTATGGTGAAATGTAGAAATCATAGTCAAGAAAAATAAATGAAGACCAATGAGCATTAGCTCAAAAATATGAATTAGTGGCATCTTTTCTATGAACAGGAAAGATATCTGCATGCAGCTCCAGTACTCTATTTGTAGTTCCAAACTATTCTTGAATAGATGATAGCAAAATTTCCAAACCTTGTTTTGGGTTGAAATGTTTTCATGGGCTATAATAGGTGTCATGACGGACAGGTCATAGCAGAGAGTTCTGACAAAATGTGATCCACTGGAGAAGGAAATGGCAACCCACTCCAGTATCTTTGCCATGAAAACCCCATGGACAATACTAAAAGGCAAAAAGATATGACACTGGAAGATGAGCCCCTCAGGTCGGAAGGTGTCCAATATGCTACTGGGGAAGAGCAGAGGACTAGTACTAGTAGCGCCAGAAAGAATGAAGCGACTGGGCCAAACCTGAAAGGACGCTCAGCTGTGGATATATCTGGTGGTGAAAGGAAAGTCCGATGCTGTAAAGATTTTTTCTTCATAGGAACTTGGAATGTAAGATCCATGAATCAAGGCAAGCTAGACTTAGTCAAAAAAGAGATGACAAGACTGAACATCGACATCTTAGGAATCAGCGAACTAAAATGGACAGGGATGGGTGAATTTAACTCAGATGACCATCAGGTATACTACTGTGGGCAAGAATCCCTCAGAAGAAATGGAGTAGCCTTCATAGTCAATAAAAGAATAGGAAAAGCAATACTGGGATACAATCCCCAAAATGACAGAATGATCTCAATTCGAATCCAAGGCAAACCATTCAATATCACAATAATCCAAATCTATGCCCCAACCACTGGTGCTGAAGAGGATGAAATTGACCGGTTCTATGAAGCCCTACAGCACCTTATAGAATTAACACCAAAAAATGATGTCCTTATCATCATGGGGGATTGGAATGCTAAGGTAGGAAGCCAAAAGATAACCGGAATAACAGGCAAGTTTGGCCTTGGAGTACAAAATGAAGCAGGGCACAGGCTAATAGAATTTTGTCAAGAGAATACGATGGTCATAACAAACACTCTTTTCCAACAACCCAAGAGACGGCTCTACACATGGACATCACCAGACGGTCAACATAGAAATCAGATTGACTATGTGCTCTGCAGCCAAAGATGGAGAAGCTCTATACAGTCAGTAAAAACAAGACCAGGAGCTGACTGTGGCTCAGATCATGAGCTTCTCGTTGCAAAATTTAGGCTTAAATTGAAAAAAGTAGGGAAAAGCACTAGGCCACTCAGGTATGAACTAAATCATATTCCTGATGAATATACAGTAGAGGTGACAAATAGATTTAAGGAATTAGATCTGATAGACAGAGTGCCTGAAGAACTATGGATGGAAGTTCGCAACATTGTACAAGAGGTAGCAACTAAAACCATCCCAAAGAGAAAGAAATGCAAGAAAGCAAAATGGCTATCTGAGGAAGCTTTGCAAATAGCTGAGGAAAGAAGGGAAGCGAAAGGCAAAGAAGAAAGAGAAAGATACACCCAATTGAATGCAGAATTCCAGAGAATAGCTAGAAGAGATAAGAATGCCTTCTTAAATGAACAGTGCAAAGAAATAGAAGAAAACAACAGAATAGGGAGGACAGAGATCTCTTCAAGAAAATTGGAGATATGAAGGGAAAGTTTCATGCAAAGATGGGCATGATAAAGGACCAAAATGGCAGGGACCTAACAGAGGCAGAAGAGATTAAGAAGAGATGGCAAAACTACACAGAAGAACTATACAAGAATGAGCTTAACATCCCAGATAACCACAATGAGATGGTCACTGACCTCGAACCAGACATCCTAGAATGTGAAGTGAAATGGGCCTTAGAAAATCTGAGCAACAACAAAGCTAGTGGAGGTGACAGTATTCCAGCTGAGCTATTCAAAATCTTAAAAGACGATGCAGTAAAAGTGCTACACTCAATTTGCCAGCAAATTTGGAAAACTCAACAGTGGCCACAGGATTGGAAAAGGTCAGTTTACATTCCAATTCCAAAGAAAGGCAATGCCAAAGAATGTTCAAACTATCGCACCATTGCACTCATTTCACATGCTAGTAAAGTTATGCTTAAAATCCTACAAGCTAGACTCCAGCAGTATGTGGATCGAGAACTACCAGAAGTACAGGCAGGATTTCGAAGAGGCAGAGGAACTAGAGATCAAATTGCCAACATACGCTGGATCATGGAGAAAGCTAGGGAGTTCCAGAAAAACATCTACTTCTGCTTCATTGACTATGCTAAAGCCTTTGATTGTGTGGATCACAACAAATTGTGGCAAGTTCTTAAAGAGATGGGAGTACCAGACCATCTCATTTGTCTCTTGAGAAACCTATATGCAGGTCAAGAAGCAACAGTGAGAACTGAACACGGAACCACTGATTGGTTCAAAATTGGAAAAGGAGTCCGGCAAGGCTGTATACTGTCGCCCTGCCTATTTAACTTATATGCAGAGCACATCATGAGAAAGGCAGGGCTAGATGAATCAAAAGTTGGAATTAAGATTGCCGGGAGAAATATCAACAACCTAAGATATGCAGATGATACCACTCTAATGGCAGAAAGTGAAGAGGAACTAAAGAGCCTCTTGATGCGGGTGAAGAAGGAGAGTGCAAAAGTTGGCTTGAAACTCAACATTAAGAAAACCAAAATCATGGCATCCGGCCCTCTCAATTCCTGGCAAATAGATGGGGAAGAAATGGAGGTAGTGACAGATTTTATTTTTCTGGGCTCAAAGATCACCTCAGATGGGGATTGCAGCCAAGAAATTAAAAGACGCTTGCTCCTGGGGAGGAAAGCTATGGCAAATCTAGACAGCATACTAAAAAGCAGAGACATCACCCTGCCAACAAAAGTGTGTACAGTCTAGGCCATGGTTTTCCCAGTTGCAATGTATGGCTTTGAAAGTTGGACCATAAGAAAGGCTGAGCGCAAAAGAATTGAGGCCTTTGAACTATGGGCTGGAGAAGACTCCTGCGAGTCCCTTGGACTGCAAGGCGTTCAAACCGGTCAGTCCTAGAAGAGATCAACCCCGACTGCTCTTTAGAAGGCCAGATCCTGAAGTTGAAACTCAAATACTTTGGCCACCTAATGAGAAGGAAGGACTCACTGGAGAAGGGCCTAATGCTGGGAAACATTGAGGGCAATAGAAGAAGGGGACGACAGAGAATGAGATGGCTGGATGGTGTAACTGAAGCAGTAGGTGTGAACTTAAATGGACTCCAGAAGATGGTAGAGGACAGGAAGACCTGGAGGAATGTTGTCCATGGGGTTGCGATGGGTCGGACACGACTTTGCAATTAACAACAACAACATAATAGGTGTTATGAACCTTGCAGAAAAATTAAGAAATCTATTTGTCCTTTAATCAGTCTAATTATTCCTATGATTGTTTTAAAAGGAAGAGCAAATAATACATCTTGGTAAATCACCCACTCTATCCCTTAACCATCCCCAGGCAGAAGAAGAGAAGGACAAAAAGTTTGGTTTCATTGATGACAGTATTGGTTATTACATTGAAGTAAAAAATACTGCTCACCATTGCTATTAAACAGCCTTCTCTGCCTACTAGTTTTATACGGAAAGCACTGTCAGGTTTATAGCACCTACAGTACTCTGAAAGGGCAAGAATTTAAAATCAGTATTATCATCTTGCTAGAAAAAAAAACTACATGGAAATCATTACCAATCATCTAAGGGCTTGCCTCACTTGAGGTATATCTTATGTTTTGTACGTTGAATAGGACTTTTCCAATGGCTATGTGCTTGGTATGCTAAGAACTGTAGCTCATCACATCTGGAAAACATCAGTTGGAGATGATTCCCCTAAAGACTAGATCAATCTTGAACATGGAAAAAATGAAACAAAATGAGCTTTACTGTAATTATATTCAGCAAGAATGGAAAACCCTGAACATGTGTCAAATATACTACATTTAGCTCCAACTTGGCGGGTATGCAGAGAACATTTTAGGGTTTGCAAGGAAGTCTCTATATTACAGATTACAGATGCTATTGTGATACAATAACATATGTATGTTAGCTGTTTTTTACTGGTCAAAATGTGAGAAAACTGACTATACTTATCACAAGAAAGGTATTCTGCTTGGTAAACTGTTCTGCTCTTTTTTATATATTTCTAAAACTTCTATGTGAAAGCCTCAATTAATAGATAGTAGAAATAATTATTTATAGATGCATTTGATGATGATCACGGTATCTGGAGATTGGAGTAAATGATTTACTTAGCATGATTTAATGAATTAAATGAATGAAAAGGCACATAGGGAAGTTATGTATTTGTGAAATTAAGAGAAAGGGAAGAATTTAATTGTTAGAGATTTGATTTTTTTTTAGCAGGAGCTCTTGTTTAAGAATGTGTTCCTGACCATAAGCAGAGTGCTAAAAGGATACTGAGTAATTAAGCAGATTGTCCCATTAAAAAAGGCAAATGCCTCACTTAAAGACAGCCCTATTTAGCTCCTGTTTGAAGTAATGACAGCACTAAAATCACTTTACAACTAGTCCTCACATTTATGACTAGCACAGTGTCGCTATGGTCATGTGATGGAAATTCATACATTTTGCAGCTGGCAGTTTACAACACATGCAGCATCCTGCAATCATTTTATTATCTTTTCTACATTTCACAGTCAGCTTACAATAAGTAGATTCAATGGAGAAGCTGGCAGTAAATTTGCAAGTTGCAGTTACATGAAATTTGCAAGTTGCAGTTACAGGCCACCTGAAGAGACTAGAAGCATTTGAAATGTGGAATTACAGGTGGCTGTTACGTATAAGCTGGGTTGACAAGATCAGAAATGAGGAGGTGATAAGCCACCTGGGAAGGCCAAGGGAAATCATCAAAACAATTAAAAAATGAAACTTAGAATATTTCGGACATGTGATGTGACACCCAGAAAAATACGGCATACTCCATTTAATCCTTCTAGGGAAAGATTGGAGGCAAACGAGGTCCAGGCAGAAGAAGAACATCGTGGCTTCAAAATCTAAGGGACTGGTTTGGACAAAACTCAGCAGCAGTTTTTCGTGCAGCTGCTGATAAAAACAGGATTGCCAACATGATCACCAAGGTCCAATAATGGATATGGCACAAGAAGAAGAGTTACATGATGTCTCAATGATTATGGTGACTTGCTTAATAACTGAAAGAGAAGTGATATTACAAATCTGTTGTAGTTATTTGCTATTTTGCTTAGTGACTGCATCACTTAATGATGAAGTTGCCAGAACTAACTGTGATTGCGAAGAGAGGATTACTAATACAGTTTGGGTGCATGGTATAAACTTATTCTATTACTTCCAGATATGATCATTTTCAAAATATGTGCTCATTAGCATTTAGAAGGTAAAGTGTGCTTTTAATATATGCTTCATTTAATAATAATCTTTCTCTCCTACTTCCCTTCTTTTGTTGTTATTATTAAAAGGAACATTGGATAATAAATCCATCATTTTTGCTGTCTCTTTTTCTATTTTAGATTTCAGATTCAAAGTGTTTAAGTGTTCAAAGGAAGTAAAATACATCCTAACATTTCTTTCTACTTTCTAAAATAAGTCATAATGTTTACGGTGATATGTTCTATTCTGTCATTCAGAGAATATACTTTTAAAATATAGTATTGTCCACAGACACTAAAAATATATTTTTTTAAAAAAAGATCCAAAATCTACTGCAAGCCAATATAAGTCAGTGTGATCTACTGTATTCAGTACTATATTGAATTGTTTTGGGCTCTCAACTGGAGCAAAGAATGGAAAGGAATAATAGATGATAGATTCAAGACTGACATTGGGAAGACAGAATAAAATGTTAGTTTCATGTGGAGCTATGTTTTATCATAGAATAATTTCACCAGGGATCAGATTGGCCGAACTATGTTGGCTTTACACAAGGCTTTTAAAGACATAGTTTTGTCATGAAACCTGTGATGTGAATGTGTGGCCAAACTCATGTAATGTTTATGCTGAATTCCTATTGGTGGTTTTTTTCAATTTGGCTGTGGATTATGCTTTTTGTTGTTAATGTTTTATGTTAATTATGCTGCTTTTAATTGTTATTATGCACCAGAGTCATGAATTTGAAATGGACAGCCATATCAATTGAGAAAAAATAAAATGTTAGTTTTACACAATAAAATAAATTTAGTTTTATAATGGAATAACAGAACTGAAAAAGGATGATTTTAAGGAATGGTTGGTATTCTGGATATACAGTGGGGCAAAAAAGTATTTAGTCAGCCACCAATTGTGCAAGTTCTCCCACTTAAAAAGATGAGAGAGGCCTGTAATTGTCATCATAGATAGACCTCAACTATGAAAGATAAAATGAGAAAACAAATCCAGACAATCACATTGTTTGATATGGAAACAATTTATTTGCAAATTATGGTGGAAAATAAGTATGTGGTCAATATCAAAAGTTCATCTCAATACTTCGTTATATATCATTTGTTGGCAATGACAGAGGTCAAACGTTTTCTGTAAATCTTCACAAAGTTGGCACACACTGTTGCTGGTATGTTGGCCCATTCCTCCATGCAGATCTCCTCTAGAGCAGTGATGTTTTGGGGCTGTTGCTGGGCAACACGGACTTTCAACTCCCTCCAAAGGTTTTCTATGGGATTGAGATCTGGAGACTGGCTAGGCCATTCCAGGACCTTGAAATGCTTCTTACGAAGCCACTCCTTCGTTGCCCAGGCAGTGTGTTTGGGATCATTGTCATGCTGAAAGACCCAGCCACGTTTCATCTTCAATGCCCTTGCTGATGGAAGAAGGTTTGCACTCAAAATCTTATGATACATGGCCTCATTCATTCTTTCCTGTACACAGATCACTCATCCTAGTCCCTTTGCAGAAAAACAGCCCCAAAGCCTGATGTTGCCACCCCCATGCTTCACAGTAGGTATGGTGTTCTTTGGATGCAACTCAGCATTCTCTCTCCTCCAAACACGATGAGTTGTGTTTCTACCAAACAGTTCTACTTTGGTTTCATCTGACCATATGACATTCTCCCAATCCTCTTCTGGATCATCCAGATGCTCTCTAGCAAACTTCAGACGGGCCCGGACATGTACTGGCTTAAGCAGGGGGACACATCTGGGACTGCAGGATCTGAGTCCCTGATGGCGTAGTGTGTTACTGATGGTTGCCTTTGTTACATTGGTCCCAGCTCTCTGCAGGTCATTCACTAGGTCCCCCCATGTGGTTCTGGGATTTTTGCTTGTGATTATGTTGACCCCACGAGGTGAGATCTTGCGTGGAGCCCCAGATCAAGGGAGATTATCAGTGGTCTTGTATGTCTTCCATTTTCTAATTATTGCTCCCACAGTTGATTTCTTCACACCAAGCTGCTTGCCTATTGCAGATTCAGTCTTCCCAGCCTGGTGCAGGTCTACAATTTTGTTTCTGGTGTCCTTCGACAGCTCTTTGGTCTTCACCATAGTGGAGTTTGGAGTGTGACTGTTAGAGGTTGTGGACAGGTGTCTTTTATACTGATAACAAGTTCAAACTGGTGCCATTTATACAGGTAATGAGTGGAGGACAGAGGAGCCTCTTAAAGAAGAAGTTACAGGTCTGTGAGAGCCAGAAATCTTGCTTGTTTGTAGGTGACCACATACTTATTTTCCACCATAATTTGCAAATAAATTCTTTCCAAATCAAACAATGTGATTGTCTGGATTTGTTTTCTCATTTTGTCTCTCATAGTTGAGGTCTACCTATCTCATCTTTTAAGTGGGAGAACTTGCACAATTGGTGGCTGACTAAATACTTTTTTGCCCCACTGTATATGGGGCTTCCAGCCTATTAACAACCAGCAGAGAGAACATTGTACATTTCTCGTTTGCTTGTTCTCTTTCACAAAACATCTCATTGCCTATAACTAATTGGCAAATGCTTAAATATGAGCAAAGAAATTGCCTCAATGAATTATCCTTTTATTCTGACAGTTTCTTATTTTTTCATTATAAAAAATCATGAAAATAAGAACAGAAAAGACAAAAATTCTGGAATAACTACTAGTATGGAAAGCAAAGTCAAATATAGTTTCAGGGAGCAATATTTTCTCCAGTAAAAGAGAATATGTGTAGCTCAAAATTGAAATGAGGGAACCTTGGTGCTCTTTGAGCTTGGTTGTTTTGTTGCAGACATTTCTTTACCCAAACTAGGTAACATCATCAGGGCCAGAAGAACATCTAGTACTAATGATATTACCTTTTTTGGGTAATGAAACATCTGCAAGAAAACAACCAAGCTCAGAGAAAACAAAGGACCACGCAATATTTTCTTCCATGGAATTAACCCATATATGTTGCTCCACTGCTTGATTCTAGTCTGACTGGCATTCCAACAGATAGCCATTGATAGAGATCTGAAGTCTTACACTACTAAAAAGTGTATGGCCTGGCAGAACGACTGCATAATGAATTGTTTTGCAATGAGTACCCAACTAATACATTTCAGAAAAAGGGATCTGAAACAGGAATGCAGTGAGAAAATTGTTGACATTTACTGATATATAGAATCCCCCTCAGCAGATGACAATCTTCCTAGAATTATACAATCAAAGAGGACTATTTAGGCCAGTGAGTCCAAACCCACATTGAATGCAGAAATTACTCCAAGAGATGGTGGCTTCATAAAGATGGGCAAAGCATTTGAGAGAAGAATTTTTTAATGTACAGTATTTATTGTGATTTTTTTTCATTCATAAATAAATAAATAAAAAGTAGTCATGTCTTTTTAAAATGGCTGCTTCTAAATTGTTTCTGAGCTGTTTCCACAACCATGTCCTTGCATGGCAACTTTGCTTTGCTAATGGTTCCAGTGAAACTGTTTATTATTTGTGTATGCCCTCATGGACAACTTGGAATACATGAAGCAGCTATGCAAAACTTGCAAAAGAGTTATCCACATCAAGAAAGGTGCCACAATCACATTGGCATATATTGCAAACCACTTGTTTCAAATTTTTACCCAGACCTAGTGTCCTGAGTTCACTCCAGAACATTTACCGAAGGAAATCCATTTTTGGGAGAACTGGTTCCATTGTTAAAATGCTCTCCCAGATTTAAAGTATTTTCTAAAATGTAATCGAAATCTTTATTTCTGCAACTTAAATTAATTATTTCTGTAATCTGGGAATCTGTCACGCAATCTGAAACAAAAGAAGACATGCCTTGACCTTCTTTTGCCCTCCTGAAATATGATGTTAGATACCCACCCACTAGTCTTCATGTCTCATGAAAAATATATTAATCTTTTTCAATCTCTCTTAATAATATGCAATACTAACTTCTCTGCTCATCTTTGTTATCATTTTCTTAACCTGATTCAGTTTCTGAGGATCTTTCTTAAACTCTGAGGCCCAGAACAGGTAGCGTATGATGAAAACAGAAGACAATGGTATAATTGCTTCATATCATTTAGAAAGTTTATGTTGGTTGAATGAACCTCAAATTGCATTTACATTTGTTTCCATCCAGATTACACTGCTGTCTTATGTTTAGTTCCCCCCTCCCAGGTAACAGCACTTTCTTAAAACAAGGAGGTTATACCTTTCAGTTTTCATCACATCTCTATGGCCTTGCAAATATTGCAATTAAGCCTCATCATAATCAGCACAAAGAGAAATATATCATGTATGGTAGGGCTTGGGTTACTTCCAATATGCTACACCATACAATGTCTTCTTTGTAACTCTGGTTATTGCTTCTGTGTCACATATCCAGGATAAGAAGAAAAAAATGCAAAAAAAATTATGAAAAAGTATTTCTCTGGATTCAGACAGGTCAAGCATAGCAATTACATATAGGTAGTCCTCAGCTTACAACAGTTCATTTAGTGATCATTCAAAGTTACAATAGCACTGAAAAAAGTGACTTATGACAATTTTTCACACTTACGACAGCTGCAGCAATGCTGTGATCACATGATCAAAATTCAAAGGTTTGGAAGCTCTCTCATATATATGACAGTTGCAGTTTCTTGAAGTCCTGTGATCACTTTTTGCAACCTTCTAACAAGCAAAGTCAATGGGGAAGGCAGATTCACTTAACAACCGTGTTGTTAACTTAATAACTGCAGTGATTCACTTAACAACTATGAGAGGAAAGGTCGTAAAATGGGAGGAAACTCAACAACTGTCTTCCTTAGCAACAGAAATTTGGGGCTGAATTGTGGTTGTGAGTCCAGGACTATTTGTATTAGCCTGAACAATCATGGAACTGGAATGAGTCACTGAAGACACAGAATCTAATACTCTGCTCAGTGCAGAAATTCAAATAAAAATTCCCTTCCTTTTATTTTAAACCACTATTTCATGTCCTGCACTCTGGGACAATAACAGGTCTTAAACAATGCTATCATATCTGTCTGTATCTTTTTCAAAATTTCTGCAGTGTCTTCTCCTTATTCTTTTTATCATCCTTATTGTCTTCTTTCCATCTCTCTCAAATGTTTGGTAATCATTCTTAAAATGTGTTACCCAGATCTGGACAACGATTTTGAGATAGGTTTACCAATACAGAATAGAATGGAATTCACAAACTACATTTATTGATGCAGCTTAAAATTGCATTTACCTTCTTTGATATTTTTTCATTGATTAATATTCAGTTTCTGAACAATCATAATTCCAAAACCTTTTCACAAATATTATTACCAAGCCAAGTATCCCTCTTTCTTTTCCTGCTACATACTTTGTTTTCTAATAACCTTACATTTTGTTTCCATTATCTTTCACTTCTATTACCTCTTCATTAACTAAACTAGCAGTATGATTCCAGGAACTCTTCCAACTATAGCCATAAAGTCATGAGCCGTATGTGAGCCAAATGTTTCACTATTTGTGGCTGGTAAGGTTATACTGAAAAAAAAAGTATCATTCATACTTCTAATATTATGAAATACCATAATCTTGCATGAACAGTACATTTTAAATTATATAGCAGCTAATGTTTTCAGATATCAGCCAAAAGGATTTTCATAGATTATTTCCTTTCAAAATTATAGAAAGAGATGCATTTTAAAATGTGAACTGTAAAATCAATGTAGAATAATATTGTAAGATCTGTTCACCTTTCCTCATAAATTAAAATTAAATATAATACTAAAAGTTTTAAGGCTCTACTATTAAAAAAAAATCATTTAAAAGAAGCAAATGACTTGAACCTAAATAAACCATGAACAATCTTGCAGTACATTTTCTTTCTTCTTTTAGGTTATCAAAGTTTTTCCTCCAGTTTTATATTAAAATCCCCCAAGTATCTTGAATAGTTACCCAACTTGGCTTTTATTTACTTTTTCTTAATGATTTTCTCAGGCTAAATATCTACAAGCTCTCAAAATTCTTCTGTTCCTCTTCTTTGAAAGAAATAGATATGAAATGTCAGTTCTTTAGGGAAATGTTTGGTTTCTAAACTCTAACCCTCAGTACAGAAAAAGTCTTGCAATATAGAATTAGTGGAATCCAGTATGTATGTATTAAATACTATTCTTATCCGCTTAAGATCTTCATATGATTCAGATACATTTCTTTATATCAACTCTGTATTCATTTCATCCCCAAAGGTGAAACATGAAGCAGCATTTAGACTCTATGTATGAACAGAGATTAATTCAGTCCAGAAAGAAATATTTAATTAATATATATAGTAACTCATCTCACACAAATGATTCTTGGTGGTTTACCAGATTAAAAACAAACAACCCCCACCACAAAACATAACACTTCCACACTCATAGCAGCAGAACTCATTCCCCCCTTCCCCGCCCCCGATGAAAATGCCTGCAGGAACAGCAAAGTCTTCAATGCCTTGTGAAGAGTTAACAAGATTGGGCCATTATCCTTGTTAAAATCTAGTTTTCAGTGAAACATTCTAGTTTTCATGATTCAAAGGGCTATTTTAATCCTCAAACATTTTCTAACAATTCAGTAGCCGTGGAAATTAACCACACATGCAGAAAAAGAAAAAATAAAGAAAAATGCCAGCTGCAAATCTTTTCCCATAGAATAAATAAAATATACTATTTAATGTTAAAAAAAACTTGAGACAAGATTGTAATTTTGTTACATGCTATATTCAACAACAACAAAATCCACTAGTTTTAGTTGAAACTAGCAATGTAATCAAAACTCTTTAATTCTTTCTAATCATACATAGTTTATTATACATACAGTTCTTCTGTGATTTCAGCAATATAGATTATTTCCCTCCTTCCAAGCATGTCAAATATTAGACAATCTGGAAAACATTTCTCTAGGAGTGGCATATACAACCGGACTTTGACTGGCATGCCAGAGGTTGTTCTCCAGAAAGTGGATGGGACCACAGTGATTTCTAAATTTAATTTAGTTATATTTAAAGGTAATTAAAATGACATGATATTAAACATAGGTAATCTCTGTTATGTCCCGAGCTTTGCAAACGGGCTCGGGGCGTTTGCAGGTGGTCCCGGGCAGGTGCAAGCTGCCCGGGACCAGACAGGCTGTCGCCAGCGCCTGTGCGCATGCGCGGGTGCTGGCGCGCAAAAAGTAACACATTGACTCGGGAAAGACCTATATAAGAGGCCGGGAGTTTTGGGCGTTGCCGAAGCATTCAATCTGTAAGCTAAATGAAGAATAAAGCAATCTGAGAACTACAACTGCTTCTCGTGTCTTGCCATTTCGCGAGGGACTCAACACTGGCGACGAAGGTGGGATGCCTTGCATCGACTGAAAAGGAAAAGGTGTAAGCTTACCCAAGTGAGTCCTGAGCGGCAGAACGGCGTTGACTCGGCAGCTACCCGCCAATCCAGTGCGCATTCGGGGGTAGGCTGGCTGATAGACCCATCTCCTGAAGATGGCAAAAATTGGAAGGCTTTCGGAGTTCGACGTCTCACATCCAGAGAGGTGGGAGTCCTACATAGCCAGGGTGGAAAACTACCTCAAGGTGAACCAAGTGAGGGAAGATAGCTTGAAGGCTGCCACCCTGCTGTGTGTTTGCAGTCAAGACGCCTTCGAAATCGCGGAGAACCTCACAGCACCTGTCCCATTAGAGTCTGTCAGCTATGCAGATCTAAAGAAGCTACTGAAGGAGCACTTCCAGCCTAAGATGTCCGTCATCGCATGGCGCCACACCTTTGAGCAGAGGGATCAACGATCCGGAGAATTGGCCAAAGAATACATCGCTGCATTGAGAAAGGCCGCCAAGCACTGCGAGTTCAAGGACCTCGAAGAACGACTGAGGGACCGATTCGTGTGCGGGCTAAGGCATCGAGAGTTACAACAGAGACTTTTCGCCAAAGAGGACTTGTCCTTCCAAGATGCCTTGAGAGAGGGTCACCGCAGAAGAAGCAGCAGGCGGCGCCATCAAGAACATGCGGCCGATCAGGAACAGTCCAGATGTTGCATCCGTGCACCAAGAAGAAGTCCAAGGGAACTCCGAGGAGGATCCGGACAAGGAAGTCGACCGTCTCCACCCCACGAAGGAAGGGAACCAGAAAGGAAGCTCTTCAGCTCCCCTCAAGTGCATCGGCTGTGGAGGTCGCCACAGGAGAACCGACTGCAAGTTCCGCTCCGCTATCTGCCAGGCGTGCGGAAAACAAGGACATATTGCAGCTGTGTGTCTGGGCCGACGAAAGGTACAATCTCAGGAAGAATTGCGCCTGAAAGGTACCAGGGTCCCCAGCCAGAATAGGGTGGGGTTTTGCGCTTCGTGAAGAAGCATTTTCAGGACAGGCACACACAAGCCCATTAAGAAAAAGCTGTCACTCAAGGTGAAGCTACAAGGGGTTCCATTAACTATGGAACTAGACACGGGGTCTGCACTTTCAATCATCTCCTTACATACATTTAGGAAGATTTGTTCCAGCAGTGGAACTCAGGCCAAGTTAAGGCCTTCTGACATTGTGCTAACAGACTTTCAGAATTTGAGAGTGTGTGTTAAGGGGGAGGCCACCCTTAACGTACAGTATAAGAATTTTGAAGGTCCACTAGACATATTAGTAGTAGGGGGTGAACGAACGAGTCTCATAGGACTCGATTAGTTTGAGGCCTTGGGATACACGTCACGGGGCTCAACAGCTTACAAACACTCGACCTGCAGGAAGTCTGCAAAGAATTCTCAGATGTTTTCAGCCCCCAGCTGGGCACATTCAAAGGACCCCCTGTGTCCTTAAAACTAGACCCCACTGTCACTCCCATTAGAATTAAAGCAAGAAGGGTCCCTTTTGCTTTAAAGAGTAAAATTGACACTGAGTTGGACAAACTGATCCAACAGGGAATTCTAGAACCTGTTGACTCCAGTCCTTGGGAGACCCCCATTGTCACGCCTCTAAAGGCAAATGGGGACATTCGCATTTGTGCCGATTACAAATGCACTCTGAATAAGGCATTGCAGCAACATGCCTATCCTGTTCCTGTGGTCAGTCATATCCTGGCCTCTCTCAAGGGGGGGCGTGTTTTTGCAAAGCTTGACCTAGCTCAAGCGTATCAACAGCTGCCTGTTGATGATGCTGCTGCTATAGCTCAGACTATTGTGACCCACAGAGGGGCCTTTAAGGTAAAAAGGCTACAGTTCGGAGTGAATGTCGCTCCTGGGATTTTCCAAAGCGTAATGGAAAACACACTACGGGGTATACCGGGGGTTTGCCCCTACTTTGATGATGTCTTAATTGCAGGAGACTCCACACACATTCTAGCTGAAAGGCTAAGGGCTGTTCTGTTAAGATTCAGGAAGACAGGCCTCAAGCTTAAGAAGGACAAATGCAAAATAGGGGTGCCTTCTACTGAATTTTTGGGGTTCAAAATTGATGCTGCTGGGATTCACCCTGCTGAATCCAAACTAACTGCCATTTTAGAAGCACCTAGGCCAAAGTCTAAGGCTGAACTTCAGGCCTTCCTGGGCCTCCTGAATTTTTACAATTCTTTTCTTCCACATAAAGCTAGTGTAGCTGAGCCTCTTCACAGGCTATTAGATAAACAAGCAGTGTGGCAGTGGTCACAAACACATGAGACTAGTTTCAATGAGGTCAAGACCCTGCTCACTTCTAACAGTGTACTTGCACACTTCAATGAGTCCCTTCCTGTGTGCATCGCTTGTGATGCTTCCCCTTACGGGGTTGGAGCTGTCCTGAGCCACCTCAGGTCTGATGGAACTCAGGTTCCTGTTGCATATTACTCCAGAACATTGTCTTCTGCTGAGCGCAACTACGCTCAAATAGACAGGGAGGCCTTAGCTGTTGTTGCTGGAATTAAAAAATTCCATGATTTTTTATATGGCAGGCATTTCACGGTCTTCACTGACCATAAGCCTCTGCTGGGACTGTTTACCACACGTAAGCAAACTCCCCAAATCATTTCACCTAGAATGCTCAGGTGGTCTATTTTTTTGTCTGCATATGATTTTTCCTTACTTCACAAGCCTGGGAAAGAGATGGGCCATGCTGATGGCCTCAGTAGATTGCCCCTGCCAGTAATAGAAGCTGACCCTGCGCCAGCTGTTAACATTCTATCCATCCAAGCCTTGCCAGAGTCCCCTCTGAACGCCAGGGATGTAGCCGCTGAATCGGGCACAGATCACACACTTTCACGTGTCCTTTCTTGGGTTTTGTCTGGATGGCCTGAGCACTGTCCTAGTCCTGAGTTTCAGAGTTTCTGGTCTAAAAGGAACGAGTTCTCCACCTCTCAGGGTTGTCTGCTGTGGGGAAGCAGAGTTGTCATCCCCACCTCAATGAGGACTAGGGTCTTAGGGTCCCTCCATGAGGGTCATCCTGGCATTGTTCAAATGAAGGCCCTTGCGCGCAGCCACTTGTGGTGGCCTGGCCTAGACAAGGACATTGAGGCTAAGGTGCATGCATGCCACCTGTGCCAACGTTCTCGCCCAGAGATGCCCCAAGCTCCTGTGCATAGATGGGAGGAAACACAGTCCCCATGGTCTAGGGTGCACATTGACTACGCTGGGCCCTTTCAGGGCCAGTTCTTCTTGGTCCTCGTTGACAGCCATTCAAAATGGCTTGAGGTTGTACCTGTCTCATCCACCACCACTGCAAAGACTATTCAGGTACTGAGGGGGATTTTTGCTGCACACGGGCTCCCAGATGTCATTGTGTCTGACAACGGCCCTCAATTTACTTCCTCCGAATTCCAAGCTTTCTTGCAGGCCAACATGATTCGTCATGCCACTTCTGCACCCTTCCACCCGTCCACCAACGGTATGGCTGAACGCATGGTTCGCATCACCAAGGACGCCTTGAAGAAACTCACCTATGGGGACTGGCATCACAGGTTGGCTGACTTTCTCCTTTCTTATCGCACCACACCATCCACTTCTACAGGGAGAAGCCCAGCTGAACTTCGCTGGGGGCGCAAACTGACTACGAAGCTTGACCGGTTGCATCCGGACAGACTGCCTTTATCTACCTCACACCCTAGGGCACCTAGACAACTACTTGTGGGTGCCCCGGTTTGGACTCGTAATTACGGGCCTGGTCATACATGGGTCCCCGCTTCTATTTCCAGGGTCACAGGTCCTCTGTCCTACGAGGTCTCCCTGGACGACGGTCGTGTCCTGCGTCGGCACATTGACCAACTCCGCCCTAGGCGGGACCTTCCTGCTGAGTCTCCTGGGTCTTTTCCAGGGGGGAGGGGGATCCCTTTGAGCAAAGGGAAGGGCATGAGCTGCTGCCCATCACCAATGATGGAGCCACAAATGGCACATTCCAAGATTCCGCGAGTGCCCCAAACAGGAATTCTAGGGGCTTATCCAACCACCAGGCATTCACGCCTACTCCAGCCAGGGAGTCGGTCCGGGGGCACAATCACTATTCACCTGCACAACACAGTACTCCAGTCAGGGAGGATACCCGGGAGCATCCAAATAAATCATACCCCGCAAGAGAGCTGGCACATAATCCCCAGAGTTGGCCTGACCTTACCCCAAGTCCTACAAGGGGGCAAACATACAGGGAAGTGATCGAGGAACCAAGTCCCGACTACAACACCTCCAGCCCAAATCAGGGAGTAACTGAGTTTTGTGAAGGTACAGAAACCCACACAAGCCCGGACACAGAATGGGGATCAGGGGATGGACAGCCTCCTGACAGGTCTTGGACGGACCTAAGAGGTTCTACAGAGACGCCCAACAGTGGCTATCATTTAGAAGGGCCAGAGAGCCTACAGCTAGGCGGGACAACCAGGTCACAAAGTGACAGAAGCCCTGGCCTGACGAGCCCGGTGGGCAATCAAGCAGGCCAGGCATTGGGGCACAGTCCTTGGAAGGCACCAAGGCATGATAAGGGGAACAGGCACACGTCACCCCTCAGTCAGGGGACACCTGCCAGAGACCCAGAGCCTAGTGGTCACAGAGAGCAAGGAAATCACCTAAATACTTAGAGGATTACATAACATTGCTGTCTAAACAGAGCCAGTAGAAGGGTAGGAACACTGGGGAGTAGAAAACTGCATCAAGAAAATGGGTTGCATGTTGGTAGTAGTTTTAGCCCGGGGGAAAGGGGTGTTATGTCCCGAGCTTTGCAAACGGGCTCGGGGCGTTTGCAGGCGGTCCCGGGCAGGTACAAGCTGCCCGGGACCAGACAGGTTGTCGCCAGCGCCTGTGCACATGCGCGGGTGCTGGCGCGCAAAAAGTAACACATTGACCCGGGAAAGGCCTATATAAGAGGCCGGGAGTTTTGGGCGTTGCCGGAGCATTCAATCTGTAAGCTAAATGAAGAATAAAGCAATCTGAGAACTACAACTGCTTCTCGTGTCTTGCCATTTCGCGAGGGACTCAACAATCTCTATATAATCTTATCCTCCTGTAAAACAATACAATTTAGGAGCATTTACTGGGGACCACAAATAATGCTTAGAAGGACAACCTGAAGTCTTGAAACCAAAGGCCACATGCCAGATTCCAAGGTGTCCATCCATTTTATTTATTTTTGGCTTCCAGTTATGTATGTACAGTACAGTACATTATGTACTGTACTGCAGAGTTTTATCTGCAGAAGTATCCACAATGGGGTTGCTTTTCTACTTCTGCCACAATATATACTGTATCTGAAAAACTGAGAAATGGCTAGCAACAAGCAAACCTCTCCTCGTTATGTTAAAAGATCTTCCTCTAACTTCAAATTAGGACTGTCCTTAATGATTTGGGAAAGAGGGTAATACTTTTTCAATCCCCAAACCTCTTATATCATGTATAATTTAAAGTAAGCTTCTTATCAGATTATAAACAGTACATTGTTTTGAAAAACATACATGAAAGCATACATATATGCATACCCACAAACATATATGCAATTAATAAGCTTACCACAGACAAAGTATTTGAAAGCATCGTTCCATCTTGGCCAAGCATATTTGAGACTGTGATTTCAGGTAGATCCATATTTTGGGGGTGGAATGGAAGCAGGCCATTATGGTTGATAGGGTGACACAGTGAAGGGTAACCAGATTCTGTGTCATTCAAATGCACCAGTGAATTGTCAGGTAATGAAGGTGGAGTAATGGGAGGTATGTTAAAATCTTCACTTTCAAGACTTGGACCAGGAAAAGACTGTGGAAAGATGAAAAAAAGTTTTAATTAAACTGAAAGAAAAATTTTAATTAAACTATCATGAAAAAAAATTTACTAATATTTCAAAGTGACAAAACACTTTTTCAAGCACTGTAAGCAATATAAAGTTTACAAACAAAATGAAGTTTGTGGCTGGCATAATGGTAGGCAATCATTTATTCTCTACACACATTTAAAGCACTATCTACTGTATTAAGACATTTGTACTACTATGAATGAGAAAATAGTTTTTTGGGAGGTTTACAACCTTTAATATTTTCACTGCTTCCATTAAGCAGAATTCTTTCCACCTCAGTGGCTAAATTTAAGTTTTCATTACAATTTTCTAAGAGTCTTCACACGGCTGAACGGGAGCTAGGGAAGGGAAGGGAATTTATAAAATTAATATTACCTCAAAAAGGCCTCCTAGCATTCATTGCCACTCAAGAGCAGAAACAATACAAGTGAAGAAAATCTTGTTCTTAAGTATTGTTCTATAGCGCATAAAGGAATAATAAATTTAATTTGTTATACCCAGTGAAAATTAGCCTTAGATACAAAGAGTACTCTATGAAAATACAGCATTTTGATTCTGCTTTTTTATGTTAATAAGAACAATCTTAATAGTGAATACTTATGTCCATCCACAATTATTGGTAATGTCAACTTAGCTAATCAGAATCTTTGGCCTTGGCCAAATCTAGAGCTGAATGGCCTTGTCTCTCCTGAAAATGGGGAACAGTAGAGCAAGAGTCCATGGTAGCCGAAGATTGCTTGAAAGGGAGACATGATGACAGAGAAATGCAACAAGTCTTTATTTTAAAAAATTACAAAAATACCATTAAAAGTTCTTCCCAAAATGGGTTAATCAGGGGATAATCATTCCAATGCTTATCTGTGGCATACAATTGGAAATCAACTACTGTATGTGCTCACAAATACAATGTTATTGCTTCACCTGATTTGTTGGTGTTTCCCTGACTAGCTTGTCAAAAAGCATCTCTAAAACTTTGCAAACAATTCTGGTAATTTCTAATAATCCTTTATTGCCCTCAATGAGCAGCATGAGCTATTCATCTGCATTTTCAACAGACTAAGGTGGCTTTGGGCCAAACTATAGGAAATACCACTGAAGTAGAACTTTAAATGACTCATGTTGCATTATGAAAGTCAAGAACTGATCTTGTGACACCCATCCCCAAACTTCACCAGTAGACTTTTAGGACAACAGAGCAATACTGGCTGTGTAGTAACTTGTGGAACTGTTGTCAGCTGAGGTAAGGCTTATCCAAATTATTGTGCTAGCTGCATCATGGCATTGTGCACGTTTGTTATTTGTATATCAATCTGCCATTCATTCATCATCAAACAAATCAATCCAGAGTTTTCATTCATGGCACAAATGATCAAGCTCAAATTGTTCTATTTGGATACATTATGCAAAATCCTAGTTCTCTGGAAAAGTTTCTATTGCTAGCAAAACTCGAAAGAAAGAGAAGAAGCACTAAAGTAGATGGACTAAGTTACAGTAGTCATGTGGACATCATTATGAGATCTGAAAAAATATTTTAGGGATAGAGCATCATGGAGAAAATGTATGTGGTTGCTAGGAGTAAAAAATGACATAGTCAATCAATCAATCAATCTGCTATTGATGCTGTAACAATACCTCCAAACCTGGTTCTAGAGACTCAAAGATCTATTACCAAATTTTACAGCTAGAGGGCTAGGTCCATTGCCTCTCTGATGGGAGACTACTGAGGTATTCGGGATCAATGTCAGCCCTTCAAAATAGGCAAAATCAAGAAACACACAGCAGCGATTTCAAGGATTGTTCTTTAGTGTTGTTAGAAAGAATAACAAAAACTCAAAAGCATGTCCAAGTTTTTCTCTACTCCATCTTACATCAAATAAAATCAAGGTAGGGTTATTTTGAATTTCTTCCTTACACTGCCCTCTTTTTCAGGACTGAATAATTTTTTTTTTAAAGTTCTGCTTAAATGGTTCACTCATTCTTTCCTCATTCCCGGAGCCAGATTTACATTCCTTTTTAGATGCAAGCTAAGAGAAAACAGTTTAGGATACAATGAGGGCAAAATAGATAGCATGTGTGTGCACAGAAGTGCATACATTGCTCAAATGACTCATATTGCGTCTTTGCATATTATACACCAAGTACAAATATTTTATATAAACTAATATAAAGACATTCATCTAAATGTTGATTTCTCTATTTTCAATTTCCTGCTGGCTGACAATATTAATTAAGCAGATGGTGAATGACTGACAGAACTGGAATGATATTTTTTAGTGAACCAATTGCACCATGCTGGATGTCAACAAGAGAAATGAACATTTCTAGAAAATTGGTTTGAATTTTTTTCCCCTTTCCCCTATTTTTAGAGTAATTTGTTTGTGATATGTTTATTTTTGTTAACTGTTTGTTCTTTAACAAACACTTGACAAGTATTTTGTTTCAGCAAAACTATATGTTTTACAGTATTAGCAGTGTAGGTGTAGCAGCTAAGTACATGTTATATAAGCACTTTAATGGCTAAACATTTTCTGCTTGTTTACTGAGCATGCAAGTAGTGTATCTTCTAATGCTCAAAACGTTCAGAAGCATTTGCTATTTGCCTAGATCCTCTCATTTCCTAGTCTATTTTGCTGTTATCACATACAGATTATAGCTGAGAAGAAACTGCATTGTCATACTTTCAATGAGTCATAACTTTCAAGTAGTTATTGTGAGTGATCTTTTTTGGGTCCTTTGAGTAAAATATTAAGTTATGCTCTCACTGATAATAAGAAAGCAACTTGTAATTAATATTTCTAGAATTTTATATAATGGATAAGCAGCACAAACAAAATTCATTTTGCACAAGAAAACCTATCAATAAATAACATGAACCTTATGCCATGATTAATAGATTAACAGAATAACAAAGTTGTAAGGGACCTTGGAGGTCTTTTAGTCCTACTCTGTTCCTACCATTTCAGACAAATGGTTGCCAATCTCTTCTTAAAAACCTCCAATATTGAAGCCCCCACAACACTGATTAATTGTTCTCACTGTCAGGAAATTTCTGTCAGGAAACTTTTCCTTAATTTTAGGTCTGTTCTCTCCTTGATTAATTTCCATCCATTGCTTCTTATCCTGCCTTCAGGTGCTTTGGAAAATCGGTTGATACCCCCCTTCTTTGGGGCAACCCCTTAGCTATTGGAACACTGCTATTATATCACTCCTTTTTTTTATTAAATTAGATATATTCAATTCCTGAATCTGTTTTTCATATCTTTTATATAGTAATTAACACCTCTCCTATTGGCTTGTATAAAAGTTAAATGGCAAGCAAAGCCAGTCTCCAAAGTGACTAGAAGGCAAATAAAACAAACAGTAGGCTTGTGGTTATCCTCCTTGAGAATTCCTGCCCACTCCTACTGTGCTTGGTTTATCATTGTAGATCTCAGGAACACACTGATCTAAACCCTGTTTTGTCAGCACAAGGTATCACCATAGCCAAGTCCAATTTAGAGATTTAAACTAGAGAACTAACTGAGAGGCATCTATAGAGTTGCAAATGTATTGGAAGATCAACCCTTCTAATGAGTAACCCATCTGACTGGTTAATCATGGCATTAAGCTATGAAGATCCCTTGCTTTAGAACTGCCATAATGCTTGTACCTTGCCTACAGTCTGGAAGGAAGGTGGTTGCTATCAGTGTGAGAGCTGAAGTCACTGAAGAGATGTTTTGGTGAACTGAGGTTTTATTCTCATAACAGATGTTTGAAAACTAATTGGACAATGTGACCTAAACTGTTAGAGAGGGGAGGGAAGGTTTTACTTTTTTAATTAACTTTTTCCCGCCACATTGCCAGGGTTGGTATTCTTTCTATCCTACTGGTATGCTATGCCTAATAAATCTTCACATTAGAGATCACAATGTCTCTGGTAGATTTACTTCACTGGGCTTTTCAGCCGGAACCCAGACACATGGATTATCAGAAGTTGATAGGGAATGGAGATTCTGGAGACTGCAACATAAACACCCAGCCATTAAAGTGTTTTATTTTTGCATTCTAATTGATCTACTTTCTCCTTTTGGATTTCCTTATGCTGAATTTATGGATTCTTTGAACCAAGCTGTTCTTGAAACACAAGCTGTTATTGCCTGCTTTTTTTTTTTTTGTTTATACTTGTTTACACTTCTTTTGGTTTTAAACCAAAGTCACTCTGTGATATTGATGACTACATAAATTGTATAAGTAAATAATCATGCTGTCAGTATGTAAATTTACAGTGAATTTGTTTTAAATATTAGCTTTGAAAGGACAAATTCATTGAGAAATCCTTAAAGAGAGGGCAATACAGAACTGCATCAGCAAATATCCCCTTTGTTTAATTCTGTATATCTGTATTTGTCTTGATATTATAAGTGTGCTTGCACTCCTAGTGTACATTACATACCCACTTCAGTAGTATGCAGAAAACACAATATTGTGACAAGGAAAGGTGAGGTTTACTTTCCATGGGGAAGGACAATACACATCTCCTCTTCCAACAAAGCCACAATGGACTCCGGGTACTGCCAATAAATACCACATGAAACACAAGATTTTATGACAACAAACTGCATTATTGTTTTTTTTTTTTATTGAAAGTTTTATAAATTTTACAAAAAGACAAAAACAATACAAAACAAAAGGCAACATATACAAAAAAGAAACTAAACATTACATATATATAAACCCCCCCCCATCCCCCACCCCTCACAAAAACCCTCCCTTCCCCCCCCTGAGCTTCCCAGAGCAGAATATAGGCTTAATTAAAAATTAAGAAATAAAAATAAAAAATTAAATTAAAAAATTTATATTTATATATATATATAAAAAATATCTATATATATATATAAAAATAAAACTTATAAAAAAGCTATGTGATATTTTTGTATACCCAATCTAAATTGTATAAATTTTATCCATTTGTCCCAAACAGCAAGGAACTTCTCTTGCGTTTGTTGCTTTAAGAAAGCCGAAATCTTTGCCATTTCCGCCAGATAAGCTACTTTAAGAAACCATTCCTGCAATGTAGGCAAAGATTCCTTCTTCCAATATTGTCCTACTAACAGCCTAGCGGCTGTAATCAAATTTAACATCAATACAACCTCCTTTGTATCACAATCTGTAACAATGCCTAACAAAAATAATTGCGGAGTAAATTTTACCCTCCTTCTAAAAATTCTCTGGATATTCCACCATATTTTGATCCAAAATGCTTTTATCTCTCTGCATGACCACCAAATATGATAATAGGAAGCATCCTTATAACCACATCTCCAACATTTGGGTTGCACGTCAGGGTACATAAGAGACATTTTTTGTGGATCAAGGTGCCATCTATAAAACATTTTATAAAAATTCTCCCTAAGGTTCTGTGCTTGTGTAAATTTGACATTTCTCACCCAAATGGTTTCCCAAATGTCCAATGAGACTGGGACACCAAAATTCTGCGCCCATCTAATCATACAATCTTTAATTAATTCCATTTCTGAGTCCATTTCAACTAATACCCCATAAATTCTCTTGATATGGGTTTGTCTTTGATCCTTGACTTGCTTAATAAGATTTCCATCTTCTCTAAGAAAACCCAATTTACAATCCACCTTCCATTTATCTACTAGTTGCCTATATTGAAACCAAGAATAAATAATATTTTCTTGCGCTAAATCTTCCCGTATCTTAACTGCCAGTTTTGCCCATCCCATCTAAGTAACTGACTATAAGACACCATGTCCATTTTTACTCCTCTTTTTATTCCTTCTATCGCATGCCAAGGTATAGCCCATAATGGAACTTTAAAATCACTTTTATAATATTTTCTCCAAATCCTAAGTAAAGAAATTCTTAAAATATGAGATTTAAAGACCCAGTCCATTTTTTTATTAAATATTAAATAGGCATGCCACCCATAAAGTAAATCCCATCCCTCTAAATGAAGTATCTCAGGATTTGTCAAATTTACCCAATCACTGATTAGTGTTAAGACCACCGCATCGTAATATAATTTCAAATTTGGTACCTTAAGTCCACCCCTCTCACGGAAGTCTTGCATAATTTTAAACTTAACCCTTGGCTTTTTCCCTGCCCAAATAAATTTATTAAGACCCTTCTGCCACTCACTTAAATTAATCTCATTTTTCAAAATCGGTAACATTTGAAACAAAAAAAGAAACTTGGGTAGAATATTCATTTTTATCACTGCAATTCTTCCCATGAGGGATAATTGCAACTTCTCCCAATTCTTCAAGTCCTTCTGTACCCTGACCCACAACCTTTCATAATTATTTTTAAATAATTTTACATTAGAAACAGACAACATCTGTGTTACAATATTTTACCTTATTAACAATCTCAAAACCCGTCAAGTTAGCCAAAATCTGCTTCTCCTGACTAGACATATTTTTAGGTAAGATTTTAGTCTTATTTACATTAATCTTGAAACCCGAAACCAAACCATAATGATGAATCAACTGTAATAAGTTTACTGCAGAATAATCAGGTTGCGACAAAGTAACAACCAAGTCATCCGCAAAAGCTCTCAACTTATATTCTTTTTTGTTAACTTCTATTCCTTTAATTTCCTGAGACTCTCGAATTTTGATCAATAATATTTCCAGTGTTAAAACAAACAACAATGGCGATAAAGGACACCCCTGTCTAGTACCTTTCTCTATTGTAAAAACCTCCGACAAACCTCCATTAACAATAAGTTGTGCCATTTGTTTTTGATATATTACCGTAAGAGCTTGTAATATCTTTTCGCCAAAATTCATTTCTTCCATTACTCTTAGCATAAAATGCCAATTCAATTGATCAAATGCTTTTTCAGCATCTAAAAATATGAGCCCTGCAGGAACTTGGTTGTTCTTGTCTAAATATTCTAATAGATTAATAATTTGTCTAACATTATTTTTCATATACCTTCCTGTTATAAACCCTGATTGATCTTTATGCACAAGATGATGCACCACCCTCATAAGCCTATTTACCAAGATTTTTACAAATATCTTATAATCCACATTTAAAAGAGATATAGGCCTATAATTTTTTGGTAAAGTAAGATCTTGATCCTCCTTTGGAATCAATGATATAAAAGCACTACGCCATGAAGGAGGAATCTCTAAACCCTGTAAGATACCATTAAAAAGATCATTTAATGGTTGGATCATCTCCTCCATTAAAGCTTTATAATAAACAGCTGTTAACCCATCCGTACCCGGTGCTTTCCCTAGTTTCAATTGTTGAATTGCTGAGGCAATTTCCTCCTTAGTAATTAAGCCATTAATTTCATGTTTCTGATCCTCAGTCAATTTAGGAAAACTTGCCTCAGCTAGATATTTATTTATATCTAGCAGTTGCACATTAGTAGACTTGTATAACTTTTGATAATAATCCAAAAAAGATTTTTTAATCAATTCCTTCTGAGAAACTAATTTACCCTTGTAATTTATTTTCTCTATTATTCTCTGTCTCTGTTTCTTTCTTAATTGATAAGCCAACCATCTCCCAGGCTTATTAGCATTACAAAATGTATTTTGTTTCATAAACAATAAATTGGTTGCCGCTTGATCTGCTATCAACATATTAAATTGTGACCTTAGTAACTTTACAGATTCTTTAATACTTTCATCAGAAGGATTTAAAATCAAGGCCCTTTCTTTTGATTTAATTTCATCTTCAAGTTCTCTACGTTTCTGATCTGCTTCCGCTTATGACAATTATTCATTTTTATCAAAACACCACGCATAAATGCTTTACCTGCATCCCATACCATTGACATTGAAGTCCCCTTATACATGTTCAAAGCAAAATAGTCCTTTAAACACTCCTTTAACTTTTGAACATTCTTCTCTTGTCTGAACAAATTTTCATTAACTCTCCAGGATCTCCTTTCCTCTTTCTCTTGAGTCAGCTCCATCCAAACTGGGCTATGATCCGTCAGTAATCTAGGAAAAATCTTTACATTCTTTACTTTATTATACAAATCCGTGGTAATAAAAAAAAAGTCAATTCTTGAAAAAGATTGGTGTCTATCAGAAAAAAAAGTGAAATCTCTCTCCTCTTGATTACATTCCCGCCAATAATCCCTTAATTCCCAGTCTTCCTTCATATCAAAAAAAGCTTTAGGTAACCTTGCTTGTTTAAGAAAAGGAGAGGAACCTTTCTTGTCCCTTTGTATATCTAAGACACCATTCCAATCACCCATTAATACCACTGATCTATAGTCAAGCAATGTTATTTTTTGATGTAACTGCTTATAAAATTGTTCCTGTTGTTGATTTGGAGCATAAAGTCCCACTATAAGTACTTTCTTACCATATATTCCAAGTTCAATCATCACATATCTCCCCTGGGGATCTGATTCTACCAGACAAGCTGGTAGGTTTTGTTTAACATATATAACAACTCCCCCTTTCTTCCCAGGAGCAGAAGATATAAAATGAGATCCCAAACGAGCATTGACTAAATATTTCTGATCTTTAAGTAAAATATGAGTTTCCTGTAAGCAAATAACATCATTGGTATGTTGCTTCAAATAATAAAAGATTTTTTTCCGTTTCTGAGGAGAATTCAATCCATTAACATTCCAGGTCAAAAACTTTGCCATCTCCCTTGGCACGCAGCCTGGAGAAGACACCATCAAGATCTGAAAGAGCTGCATGTGTTGCATAACTCTTGGGTCTTGCTCCTCCCACCGGCGGTGATGCACTTCCAGAAGAATTCTCTTTAGGCTCTTTTTTACGTTGCTCCTTCTCTTTACGCTTATAAGCTGCACGAGTCATCCTCTGCTCTTTAACCTCCATCTGGCGTTGCCTTTCAGCTTGTATCATCCCAGCGGAAACCAAACCTAATGCCTCAGATTGCTGCTCGACTTCCTTGCCACTCGGAGATTTCTGACCAGATGGAGTTGAGCCTGCACCCAGGACCGAAGTATAAAACTCTCTAGCTTTGTCAACTGTATTCAATCTGTAGCGTGTCCCCGCATGGCTCAAAACAATACCCATCGGAATTTCCCATCTAAATGGCATCAATCTAGCTTTGAGCTCATTGGTTAAAAAAGCGAAGTCTTTCCTGCTTCTTAAAATTTTGGATGGGATTTCCTTTAGAATGATAACATCTTGGGCAGCAATCTGAAATCTTTTGTTGTAAAAGGCTTGTATAATCTCATTCCGCAGGGACTTCTTTGTAAAATAAATCACCACATCTCTAGGCAAATTCTTCTGCTTAGCAATCCAGGAGTTAAGTCTATAAATTTTTTCCACTTCTCTATGTAATTCTCCTTTATCCATATCCAAGGCCACTGCCAGATCAGTAAGGACCACCTCCACCAAATCTTGATTCATATCTTCCTTGAGGCCTCTAATCCTCAGGGCATACTCCATCTGTCTGTACTGAAACATCAAAATATCTTCTTGTGAGGACTCCACCTTCCTTTCCACATCTTGAATTTTATCATCAAAGGAATCAACTTTGTTTTCCACTTCCTCAAGCCTTGCATCGAGCTTAACCACCACAGTAGCCAAGCCTGAAACTGCTGCAAGTATATCTTGTCGTAAATCATTATTATTTTCTTGCAATTTAGTCTTTATCCCCGTTATCTCTTCTTTAAGATCAGATTTAATTTCTGATTTAATCTGTGAGGCAAATTGCTTCATTTCCTCTCTCATTTGAACTACAATCTCTCCCATTATGCCTCTGACCTCTTGTGCTGAAAGTCCAGGCAGAGGGGGGGAGGGTGGTGGCTGAGCCGGTGGTACATGTTTAGATTGTTGTTGTAATTGTGCAGTGGAAGTTATAGGAGAAGAAACAACCTTAGGTATTGAAGCAGGCTGCTGTCTCTTTGAAGCCATTTTAAAAAACGCAGTTCTCACTTCCCTTTCCCCTCCACACGAAAAGGGAGGAGGAAAGAAAAAGAATTTAAAAAGAGACAAACTATAGTCCTTGAAAATCCAGAGAAAATCCAAAGAATAAAATATAAAAGAACAAACAATTCAAAAGAAAAAATTCTAAGCCAAAAGCAAAAGCAAAAGCCAGTCCTTAAAAAGGGAAAGTAAAACAAAAGGGAAAGGAAAAAAAAACTCCGACACTTTCAAAACGCCATCTTAAATCCTTTCACTAATATAACAAAGAAAAGGAGGAAAAATAGTAAAAATCAAATAATAAAAAAAATAAACACCTAAAGTATATAACAAAAATCCTTTAAACTGCTCCGTCCGTTTAAAAATTACTCACCAAAATACTATAAACACGGAGATAGAAGCGGCGGTTTCTTTTGCTTCCTAGGAAGCAAAAACAGCTGGGAGGCGGAGATCAGCAGGATCTCCGAGGGAACACTCCTTTCACCCCCTCTAGAAATAAATCCAGAGGGGGTTTAGGGGTTCTACCTCTATTCCTGCGTTCTCTGTCCCTTCCCTTTGCCCGGGAAGGGAATTCCGAGCCGCGGGCCAGCTGATGCGCGCTGTACTCCGCGGCTCTGACACTTCCCCAGCTGGACGGCTAAAAGATAGCCGCCATCGCCGTTGCCTCGTACCGGAAGCTCCTCCTGCATTATTGTTGATGTTAAAATACAAAGCACGCTATATATTTGGATTGATCACTTAGAGACACAAAAGTTGATTACAATGTCTTCTAAAAACAGCAGATTGAAAGATAAAATCAAAAGTCTTTTGAGTAATTTCATTCTAAATAACACAATTCTTATAAATAATTCTTAACACATTATAATATAGATAACATTAAAAGCTGCAAAATTAATGTTAAATGGGGACACTTTCAATCACAGATTGACTTCACATCAACTACTTCTCCCTAAGATTTCAGCTGCATATAAATATGCAATAGATACAAATACACAAAGGAATATGTTACCTGAGATACACAAAAATGTACAATTTTGCTGAGAGGATGGTTTAAAGAATCAGTATTTAAAATAAACTAAGTGAAAAACAAAACTCTAGATTTTTAAGACTTTGGGAAACTATGCAGTCCAACTGTCCCACAGAAGGCATGTAATTGGAACAATTACAATGCAATTTATTCTATTACATTGTACTGAGCTTTATAAAAATGGTGTAGTTTAATAAATATAAAGTTATGGAGTGAACCTTCTGCATGTAAGTCCAGAATGCCATCTAAACAATTTTGCCTGGAACCATTAGACCGCTTGTACTTAATGTATGTAAGGACTATTGTAAGTAGCTCTCCTGACTCTTCAGACATTTTTATAAACTGCAAGAAATATGTGAACGATTAAAAGATATAATTCTGGAAAATAGGCTTCTGTGTGAGACGCCAATTTAAGACAAAAACATAAACAATAGTAATCTGTGTGTTCGAGTGAAGCATCTTTTTAATTTTGAGTAATGAAGATGTCAAGCTAAATGCTAGAGTAGTTTAACTTAATTAGATGTCCTGTTTTCCAGGCAGCCTTTCATTTCCCATTGAAAACCCAGCTTGTATGCAAGGTAGAAAGAGCAATTTTATCTGTAATGAATACCTCTGGGATTGTACAGGGTAATCATTTGAATGCTATACTAAAGACAGTTGGAGTAAGTAATTTGTGCTTGTTGAGATGCCAGACATTGGGAGAGTAAATAGATTAATCTGTGGCATGCTAATGTTATTGTTTTACTGGGTCAAGGGTGCATAGGTCAAGCTGTCTTTATAGTGGGAACCCTAACCATAAGAAACAGTTCACTGCTATTGTCTAATAAGAAGTTCCAAAGTATTTTTATGCTCACAAACAAACCTAGGCAGTAGCTTAATAATGTTCAATCATGTAATGTATTTCCTATGGTATGTTTTTTTCATTATGTATGATTGCTCTAGGTTTCCAGAAAATAAACTGCATTTTATAATATCTATGAAAATACATAAAGGTGTGTTATTGTTTGAATTAAAGGTGTGTTATTGTTTGGATAAAAGTATATGGAAGAGCATGTTATATATATATTTGAAGGGACATATCTGTACTAGATAATTGGTATATAGCTAAGGATATGCTGATGGATTTCTAGAAAAATAGGCATAAGACGGTGGCATAATAATAGGCATAAAATGCTTTAGCACTCTAACAGAACATGTATCATTTTGTTTACTCACAAGGAAATAATAGCTTGTTGTTACTTTTATTTTATTGAATATATTTTCATTGTTTATTTGATTAACTGAAAAGCCAAATAGTTCAGCTGATAAGGATTGTATTGAGCATTAGTGGTAATACATAAACTTTTAAACACAAACCATTTGGCGGGGCCGCGGAGGAGGGCTTTCTCTGTGATGGCGCCCACGTCTTGGAACCAGCTCCCCCCGGAGATTAGGACCACTCCCACCCTGTTGGTTTTCCGTAAGCTGCTTAAGACCTGGCTTTTCCGGCAGGCCTGAGGTTTATAAAATCTGACCCCTGGGTGACTGTTCTTGTACTGTTTGTTTTGTTATGTTTTATGGTGTTTTTATTGTTAGCCACCCAGAGTCCTCCGGGAGTGGGGCGGCTTATAAATTTTAAAAATAAATAAAATAAAATAAATAAATACATAAACTTTACAATAACACTTTTAAAAATGAGGTGTAAGCTCTTTCTTTCATATACACTTAAAGGCACAGATATCAACATGAAAGGGAGAAAAAAAAGCTAGAATCCAGTACAATACATGCTTATTATGTTAAGGGAAAGTTGCTGTAAAACAAAAATCTGCAATCACTAATACACAAAGCCAATCAACAATGCAACTGTAAAACAAAATACACATATGACATTCAATGCTGCATTATCATATTAAATCTGAAAAGAATGAGAAATTCACTCATATGTGATTAATATTAACTTTTATACTATCATCTATGAAAATTAATTCCAAAGCTCAGATGGAGCATTTTTCACATTTCAGATTATCAGATGTCTAAAGACTTTTAAAAGTAATCAATCAGCAGGGGAATCTATCACCAATGTGTTCATTATTCCCATATCAGATGTTTTCCAGATATACTGAATTCATTCCTTCAAAATGGCCAAGAGTCCTAGGCCAGGGGAAAATTTAACACATCTAGAGGACAACAGAATGGAAGACTATGTTAAAATAATTTTTCCCCCGGCTTGAGTTTACAAGTTAACTCTGAAGAGTGTTCCACATTAGAAGAAAGTGCTTAGTCCCATGAGTTTCTTTGTTATATTAATATACGGATAATATTGCCATGAAATTCTATAGATGACAATAGAGAATTGCCACAAGGAGATTATAAATCTCTCTTTTGTTAAAGTTTACTTCTCCTATGCTAAAGTTTAGCTATTAATAAAATTGCCATATTTTACTTGGTAAATGTAGATATGAACATAGTAAAATATTGTAAACGCTATCTGGAATCCATAGTTCTATGTTAATAATTGTTGCTAAGAATACAATATTTACATATATAAAATATACACCAGTCCAGAAGCACCAGTCTTTTGGGACAAGCTAAAAGAATATTAATTTTAATGGTACAGTTATACTTCTGGCTTATTTCCAAGAATGGCTGTCTGTGGAAATCATTTCAAGTCTAGTATTACAATGTTCGCTTGCAGCAACATCACAAGAACAGTAGTGAGCCATATGTTGCTATTTAGCAACTTAGTACATAAGTCCCAAAGCATGTACTGATTTGAAAATTGAACAGAAATGATAATTGTCAAGTAATGCTGTAAGGCAAGTTGTCTTGGATTACTAAATTATACAGATGTTTGATGTTCTACTTTTCATAATTGACATATGTGTTTTTATTTATGTTAGCCTTAAGGTGATAAGTTGATTTTAAAAGTCTTAAAATAAGACACAAGGATTCTTCCATTAATACACATTCTAAGCAACGCTAAGGAATGTTAATATCAGCTTTCATTTTAATGCACATGCAAAATTTCACATCATGCATAACTGCAGAAATAGACTGCTAAAATGTAATTATTTTAATTACCTAACTACCGTATTTTCCGGCGTATACGACGACTTGGCGTATAAGATGACCCCCGACTTCGGAGATGATTTGCATGCTTAGAAAGTTGTCTTATATGCCAGAAACTACTGTATTTTCCAGCGTATCAGATGACTCAGCTTATAAGACGACTCCCGACTTCAGAGACGATTTGCATGCTTTAGAAAGTCATCTTATACGCTGGAAAATACGGTACCTAACAAAATAAGTCATGGGTCTTATAACTAAAAATCAGCCACTTAGTAGTCCACTTAGCTGGATAATTTGTTCTCTCAGCACAGCTGTCACCAACCACCTAAGAATTCCTTAAGAGAAATGGAGGAAGGAACCTGTCAATCACCACATAATTTCAGTCAGCTAGACTTTTACCTTCTGGATAGCATCTTTGTTTATTTAGATTTCTTTAGACCTGCCATATCTAGGCTGCAAACAAATATTAAATGGCAGCAAAGAGCATTTTCTGCATCACTTTACAGTAGTAGCCCATATTTTAGCAACTCAGATCCAGTAGCTATACACTTATTGCATTTATTTACAACTGATTAATGAAATGGTGCACAGAACAGGAAACATTAACAGGTTATATTCATGTTAGTGTCTTGTTTAGTGGATTGTTAGAGGAATGTCTGGATTGGTACCTACTTGGATGGAGGCTGCAGGGGTTTTGGACTTGGACTTAGATTTGCATACATTTGAGCTAACTTTCCAGAGAATGGGTTATGTTTGCTGCATTGGCCATGCCTGCCACATTTGTTATGCCAGTAGACCTGGTGGCTGACCTGTGGAGCTGGCCCGTCAGTACTGTAATGTTTTTGTTGTGGACATTTCTGCTCTATGGGTTCTTTTCTTTGGACTGGGTTTGTTAACAATTAATTAATTAATTTGTATTTCATATTTCTATACTGCCCATTGCCTTCAAAGAGAGTGTTTGGCTAGGGTGATGGTCACTGGGAATAGTCCCCAGTCTTGGAGGGATGGTTCTACCTTTGAAGGTTAAGGATGAGCTGAAGTATTAAGCTGTGATATATAGTCCAAAAAATGTTGGGTCTTTTGATGGCACAGACCAACTCGCTATATTCCAGGTTATAATGGACAGAGGGTCATCTTTTGCAGCTTGTCAGGAGATTTGCTTTATACAAAGGGAAGTTGTAGAGTTGTTGCAATGGCTTGAGGTGTGATCCTGCATGAAATTGGCCTTCTCTAAATGGAGGGGAGCCCCATCAAAATTCTGTATAGACTCCTAGGAAATGTGTTTGAGGTATGAAGATTTAGCACCGGCTAACAAGGCTTGCCATTCCGGAACCTCTTTTCTAGGTGTAGAGCAGAGGGTTATTAGGTCATGCTCCATTCGGCTTTGCAATGGTGGCACTGACAGGGGTCCTCTCTCTCTCTCGAGATTGATATGTTGCAGAAGGTATCATCGGAAAGTCACATAAGGATGCTAGCATCTCCTTCTCTTTGGGGGCCTCTACTGTCCCTGTGTATCTTGGCTTCTGCTTTCCATGAACTCATATTCTTGCAAACTGTTGCCCCCTGGGGGGGAAGTAAGAGGCTCAATTATAGGGGAAACCAAATCAATAAGCGGTTCAGCTGTATCGATTGTGACCAATAAGGATTTCTTTAGATTTTCTAACAATGACCACATTAGAAAATGCAGTGGTTTACTATTGGTTCTTATAAAGAGAAACATAATAATTCTTGGTAACAGCAGCCATTCAGAGAGTTTGTGCTTCTACACTTTCTACTTTCGATTCAAAGCCCTGAAGATATAAGCAAGATGATGCCTGGTTGCTTTAATCTAACAATACTGCTAAACTTGTCAAGACAAGCTTTGGACACAAAGGTTACACAAAAATAACTCTCCCAATTTTTTTTACTCAAACATTTATATTCAAAATTACCAGCAAAACAGAGAATTCTCAGATAAGCAAGTTCAATCATACCAGTTCATTGCTTCAAAAGAATTGTTAATTGCCTCCCTGCCTCACTCCCTAATACTGAACTTTTGTAAAGGATCCTTATGTTATAAAAGAAATATAATAAACTTATAATTATGACAACTATATGCAGTAGTTTTCAAATATTCCATTTAAATAATACTTAAAATGCTTTTCTTTTTAGGAAATAAACTTCTGAATAAGATGCTTATTGGAAAATTCAATTTAAAAAATAAAGCTATAATCTGGGAAAACATTTGACATTGTTATATAATGCATTCCCCTTTATGGATTACTGCCTTGTCGTGGCGAAGGGGCTTGCGTAACTCAATGAAGCTATGAGCTATGCCGTGCAGGGCCACCCAAGACGGACAGGTCATAGCAGAGAGTTCTGACAAAATGTGATCCACTGGAGAAGGAAATGGCAAACCACTATGAAAACCCCATAGACAGTACTAAAAAATATAATGCATTAGTACTGGATCCCTTAGAATAGATTTGGTGATATTCCAATTAAAATATTTTCTTCCCAAAATAATCAACTAGTTTATAAACAAAGAACACATTACAAATAACCTTCCTAAATTAAAAAAAAACAGCATCACAATGATATGCTTTTTACTTAAATGTAATCCCAGGAACCTGGCTATATTTTACAACTTCTAATTACTGAATTACATCACAGCTATTTAAGGCTTACAGCTATCATAACAGAAACTCTGAAGAAAAAGTTCCAGCTGTACCTGTGAATATAAACCTCAGGAGACAAGGAACCCAGAGTCACATGAGGCATTACCCGCATAGCTGGAGCAGTCAGATGGAGATAATGTAAAGCAGGGTGTCAAACTGCCAGCCCACTGACCGGATGCATCATAGCAAAACCATGCCCACCCCATTGCCGGCAATGGCAAAAAAGTCACAATATATTGCAACATGTTACATGATGTTGCGAGTTTTTTACATTGTGGCCTTACCAAGGCATTGTTAAGTGGTATTAATACTTCATGTGATCTTGATTCTATCCCTCTGTTAATGCAGCCTAGCACTGTGTTGACCTTTTTGGCAGCTGCAGCACACTGCTGGCTCATATTTAAATGATTGTCCACTAGGACTTTGAGGTCCCTCTCACAGTTACTACTATTCAGCAAGGTACCCCTATACTATACCTGTGCATTTGTTTTTTCTTGCCTAAATGTAGAACCTTACTTTTTTCACCATTGAATTTCTTTTTGTTGGATAGTGCCCAGTGTTCAAGTCTGTCCAGATTCTCCTGTATCTTAAGCCTGTCTTCTGGAGTGTTGGCTATTCCTGCCAGCTTGGTGTTGTCTGCAAATTTGATTAGTTCCCCATCTATCCCCTCGTCCAAATTGTTGATGAAGATATTGAAGAGCACTGAGCCTAGAACAGAGCCCTGGGGCACCCCACTACACTCTTCCCTCCATGGAGATGCTGTTCCATTGAGGACCAGATGCTGAGTACAGCCTGTCAGCCAGCTGTGAATCCATCTGGTGGTGATGCTGTCTAACCCACATTTTTCTATCTTATGAAGTAGTAGGTTGTGTACTTTATCAAATGCCTTACTGAAGTCCAAGTAAATTATATCCACAGCATTCCTCTGATCCACTAATTTTGTCACTTGGTCAAAGAATGCAATAAGATTTGTCTGGCATGATCTGTTTTTGACAAAGCCATGTTGGTTGTTAATTGAGCAATGTGTAGATGCATTAATGAACTAATGGTTAGCATTTGCTTGGAGTTAAATAATGGTTAATGGAATGCAAGGGAGTTTGGGCTTAGTTTCCTTGTGAAGATATAGGAATTTTAGGCTGATCCCTCTTAACTCTGTCTCTCCTTCTACAAATTTATCTGAAAGCAACATACTGAGTCAGATATTAGTCAACCTTTGCTTTAATAAACTGACTTTATGTACTATGATTCTATATTGCCAACATGAGGTTGAGAAAATCCTTTCCAATTCTTAAAAACCTAGGTTCTTCCAATTACACGATATAGCACAAACAAGAGAAATTACACTGCGTTAATCATGTGAGCTCTATTTCAAAGGCTTGAAAGATATATTTTAATGGCTACTAGACATGTTATCTAAATAGAGATATCACATTTAAAACAATTATGCTATTAATAACCATCTATTAGCAATTGAAGAAGACTATTATCTTCCCCTGGTATACCCACATGTGATCAACTATTTTGTGACTCATTTCTGGATTAGCTGGACTTTCCTCCCACGCTAACAGGCCTTTTCTGAATAAGAGAAACAATGGATTGGAAAGCAATTAGATAGCATGCTTTTCCACTTATGACAGTCTGTCCACCATCCTTCAAATCTGAATCAGCCATTTTGTCAAATAGGTCTGCATACAACAGTAAAGCAATAGATAGTAGTCTATGGCACCTGTGGCTGACAATGATTAACTTGACTGCAGTTAAATAAATAGAATGCACCTGTAAAGACTACTTCCTAAAGGTATAACAACTGTTTGGCAATGATCATGCTGGCAAAACAGCTGCTTCCATTCTGGAGCACAAACAAAGTAGTGTCTTCAGCAACTGTCAACTCTGGTGCTTTATCGGTGCTATCTCATTAGCTAGAAAGAAAGCTTAAATGCTTTGTTTATAAATTATGATTATTTCTGATTGCAGTAGTTACTGATAGTGCCACTCATTTGCAATGCAATTCTTTGAATTTGTTTAATTACAATTTGAAACAAGACAGAGAAGATTAATTAACCCACCTGGCTGGCTGGCACATACTCCTGGCTCGGCTCTGTCATACTCATATACATGTTTTCACCGTCAAACTGCAAACAGAAAAAATATATATAAATCAACAACTTTTAAGCTTCTATCAAAATGTGATAGCTATAATAAAAAAAAATTACAGCTTGCTTTGAAAGGCTGTTTCTGTTGTCATCCTTATTGACCCTGGATGTCAGTGATTAGAGGTAATTAGTGCTCTAGTAATTACAGTAAGCAATGAATGGTTCTTTTCATCTACAATCTGTTTTAAAACAAAATGGCTCATTTTCAGTACCATATATATATGTATATATGTTTCTGTGTGTGTGTATATACATGTACATATATACATATACACTTACACACAAACTGCTGTTAGGATAATGAAGTAAAGTGACTTGAACATTTCTGACAAGGAAAAAGTACTATAAAAATAATAAATTAGTTTTTAGTAAATTCTGAATTTTGTCTGCACAACAATAAAATCAACCTGATACTATACCTTAATATATCACTCATTTAGAAAATAAGGAAAAACAGTAAATGTTCAAAATATTTCAGGCAAATTTATCCAAATAGTTAATAAAACATTTTTTCTAACAAAATAAAAATAAATGTCCATATTGTTATAAATGAAATTACCATGACAGAATAAGATAATTTATATATTTTCTTCCCTTAAATACAAATTGATTAAACTCAAATGACATCAATCAAATCAGCAATTAAACTTTTTCTTCATGCCTATTGTAATCCACATTTTTTAGAGTAACAAAACATATATATGGCAGATGATTAAATATATTTTTATTAAATACTTTCAGAAATGTTTGGTATATCCCAAACTTTCCTAATATTATAGTGTACCACCACCTAGATTCAATGAATCATTTGCAAAAATAATTATATTAGATAATAATAAAGTTGGAAGGGACCTTGGAGGTCATCGAGTCCAACCCCCTGCTCAGGCAGGAAACCCTATACCATTTTGGACAAATGGATGTCCACTCTCTTTTTAAAAATTTCCAGTGTTGGAGCATTCAACGCTTCTGGAGGCAGGTTGCTCCACTGGTTAATTGTTCTAACTGTCAGGAAGTTTCTCCTTAGTTCTAAGTTGCTTCTCTCCTTGATCAGTTTCCATCCGTTGCTTCTTGTTCTGCCTTCAGGTGCCTTGGAGAATAGCTTGACTCCCTCTTCTTTGTGGCAGCCCCTGAGATATTGGAACACTGCTATCATGTCCCCCCTCGTCCTTCTCTTCATTAAACTAGACATACCCAATTCCAGCAGCCGTTCCTTATATGTTTTAGCCTCCCGTCCCCTAATCATCTTTGTTGCTCTTCTCTGTACTCTTTCTAGAGTCTCAGCATCTTTTTCACATTGTGGCCTTACCAAGGCATTGTAAAGTGGTATTAATACTTCATGTGATCTTGTTCTATCCCTCTGTTAATGCAGCGCAACACTGTGTTGGCTTTTTTGGCAGCTGCAACACACTGCTGGCTCATATTTAAATGATTGTCCACTGACTCTGAGATCCCTCTCACAGTTACTACTATTGAGCAAGGTACCACCTATACTATACCTGTACATTTGGTTTTTCTTGCCTAAATGTAGAACCTTACTTTTTTCACCATTGAATTTCATTTTGTTAGATAGTGCCCAGTGTTCAACTCTGTCCAGATCCTCCTGTATCTTAAGCCTGTCTTCTGGAGTATTGGTTAATCCTGCCAGCTTGGTGTCATTCACAAATTAGATGAGTTCCCATCTATCCCCTTGTCCAAATCATTGATGAAGATGTTCAAGAGCACTGGGCCTAGAACAGAGCCCAGGGGCACCCCACTACACACTTCCCTCCATGTAGATGCGGTTCCATTGAGGACCAACACTGAGTATGGCCAGTCAGCCAGCTACAAATCCATCTGGTGGTGATGCTGTCTAACCCACATTTTTCTATCAATAAGGTACTCCATAAATTTTGTTTAGGATAATAGGGTTCTGTTCATATATAACTGACCAAACCTGTCTTATGTTCCCTATATTAATGGACAGGAAAATCGGAACAAAGTCTGGTTTTCAGAAGTCATGGTCAAATAAGATGCCCAGAGCACTCTATATATTGTATGTCTTTAGAAAAGTACAGAAGATTCCCCCAGATTATTTTTACAAAGACAGTGAAGAACTTAGTTCCTTACTACCTCTGTAACTGAAATAATTTCCTGACTCAGGTTGATAAGCATCTTTTTAAAAAAGTCCCATCGGAAGGATATTTTCGAAAGCATCCAGAGCTAAAACTACTCTCTTTTGTAGAGCTGTAGAAATGCTTAATCTTTTAAATAGAGAGAAGGCTGACAGGTTCTCTTATCTTATAAAGTTAAAGGGGGAACTAAAACTCAGAAGCTTTGATCAATCAATCAACACTCAGGCTTTATATATGACTTTGTTCCAGTCTACATATTGCCTCTAGCTTTTCTTGCTCAATGTTGGTATCCATAGCACTAAGGCAGAAATAGTGAAACAGAAATTGTACACCTGGCTGAAGTAAAAACGCTGCATTATGTTACATACACAGTGTAGTGCTTTCCAATATGAAGGAAGCATGTTGAAGTAATTTGGCTATATATTGCAATTGCAAAACAACATATGGAGAAAGAATGAGTATGTTGTGAAGAATAAAAAATCAAGAAAGCTGTAACTGGATGTAATAGATGAGAACTCCAGAAAGAAAGAAAAGATGCTTAAAGAACTAAAGACAAAGTATAAAGCAATATACCATCCAAATTTGGTAAAAACAAGGATTAGCAAAGATAGAAAGCTTTGGATAGGTATCATGAATGGTGCTGGTGTGAACTAGATTTAATTTTGATTAATTTCCTTACTGCCTGCTTTTATTACTGCTTCTTCCTCTTTTTCTATGTTTTGCATAATGCTCATCCTGAAGGGAGTGCAGTCAGTCCTTGGCTTACAACTAATTCAGCCCAGAATTAGGTAGGTAGGTAGGTAGGTAGGTAGGTAGGTAGGTAGGTAGGTAGGTAGATAGATAGATAGATAGATAGAGATAGATAGATAGATAGATAGATAGATAGATAGATAGATAGATAGAGAGATAGATAACCTTTATTGTCATTTTTTTAGTGTGGGCACACTGGAACACATTAAAAATGAAATTTGGTTGCTTGCTCTCAAAAGTGTACACATACACATTTAAACACACTATATACAACATATGTATAAATCTACACCCTTACATATAAATAACATATAAATATTAATCACTGTCCATCTTGAGTACATAGCAGAAAGAGGAAGCTTTAGAGTTCACAAGATTAATACTGTATGGAACAAAGCTATGACTGAATTGGATGTTTTGCTTCGGATACGGAGCCTCCTCCCAGAAGGTAACAAGGAAAACAGGTCATGAAGAGGATGTATAGTGTCCCAGACAATCTTGTGGACTCTGTTCATGCACCACTTATATGCTATGTCCTGGATGGAAGGGAAGGAACTGCCAATAATCTTTTCTGCTAGAAGCACGAAGCCGAAAGCACCAGCCTGAAGATGATGAATGAGACTTCGTCGAAACGTCACCAAGACACTTCCAATTTTATGTGGCAGAAAACCCGAATAACCAAAGACCTACATACAAACACCTGCAAAAACCTCAGAATATATATATATATATATGCATAATTATTAGTAAAACAAATAAAACACAATCACCGGGCAGGTTTGAAGTAAGAATAAGTAAGAACTTGCAGTTCCTTGTCCGTAGCACCGCGGGTGTTGACTGTTGATATGGCAGAAGAGGAGAGGAAAACATTAGATTCAACCCTCCCTCCAATATGACAGGTATCAGCACCATCGGAAGAGGAGAAGATGCAAGGTTACTAATGCCTCCGGAAACCAACAGCGGAAGGATAGGGAAGGGAATTCGAAGAAAAGAACAAAATGTTATAGACACATCTCGATCATCAGCTGGTCAATCAGGGCCAATGATGCGGTCTAAAAGCCGTGCGCAGACATTACTTGAACCTACTTAAACCACCTTTGTTGAAACGGCCTTTTTAGCCCTGACGATGTTGGGGAGTTTCTCCCAGCGAAAGCTTGGCAACTTTTTAGCATAAGTAAAGTATATTTTTAGTAAAGTATTCTTACTTCAAACCCTCCCGGTGATCGTGTTTTATTTGTTTTACTAATATATATATATATATATATATATATATATATATATATATATATATATATATATATATATATGTGTTTTCTGAGGTTTTCGCGGGTGTTTGTATGTAGGTCTTTGGTTATTCGGGTTTTCTCCCACATAAAATTGGAAGTGTCTTGGCAATGTTTCGACGAAGTCTCATTCGTCATCTTCAGGCTGGTGCTTCCGGCTTCGTGCTTCTAGAAGCACGAAGCCGGAAGCACCAGCCTGAAGATGACGAATGGGACTTCGTCGAAATGTCGCCAAGACACTTCCAATTTTACGTGGGAGAAAACCCGAACAACCAAAGACCTACATACATACATACATACATACATACATACATAGTATATAGTATCTCATGTAATTTTTATTAACTATCGATAACAATCATAAAAAAGTTTGTTTGCAACCCTACAGCCATACATGTAGGAATTAACAACCTTGAATAAAGTGGAACTCATATCCTTTATGAAAAATATAGCATTACAGTACTAACTCAACAGTATTGAGCTATCAGTCAGACTGATATTCCAAATTCTCTGCCTCAATTAACTGGATTTATTTTGGCTTGCCATACTTCCTTTAGTAAAAATGTCTAAAACAACTTTTGTCATATAGCAGTTAATGTGTTGGATTAGCAAATTATAATCAACACTCACAAGATGTAATGAATGCATAAATGATTTTGGTGAAAGAGAGGAGATACTGCCTATGAAACAATCAAAAAAGAGAGGCAGGAAGACACCAGAAAACATTTTGCTTCTTTTTCCTTCAGTGTTCTTTGTTCCCTGATTAAGTTAACACAAAGTAACAATGTACCAGGTTACAGGAAAGCAACAGAAGCAGATCTAAGAAAAGACTATTGGATAGTATGCAGCTTTTATTTTAATTTTTTTAAAAAAAATGTTTGCTGGGATGATAATGGTCATGGAAAATATGCAGAAGCATGTAGTTTTGGATAAAGATTTATAAAAGAATCTTGATCTGACAATTGCAGATCAAAAAGATATCTCCACAGAACTTATTGAGTCAATCCCATGTATCTGAAGTTCAAGCCTGCATATCCTTGCAAACAATAAGTAACAATGTACCAGGTTACAGGAAAGCAACAGAAGCAGATCTAAGAAAAGACTATTGGATAGTATGCAGCTTTTATTTTAATTTTTTTAAAAAAATGTTGGCTGGGATGATAATGGTCATGGAAAATATGCAGAAGCATGTAGTTTTGGATAAAGATTTATAAAAGAATCTTGATCTGACAATTGCAGATCAAAAAGATATCTCCACAGAACTTATTGAGTCAATCCCATGTATCTGAAGTTCAAGCCTGCATATCCTTGCAAACAATACTAGGAGCCTGACAAAATGGGGACAAATTCTTTTTTACTCCAAAGACTGAGGGAGATTTGAGATTGGATTTATTACACATAACTGGAAACAACTTCTATTTGGACTTTGTTGGGAAGATAGATCCACTGTGCAGATTAAATTTATTACATTTAATTAGACAACAATTGATAAAGAGATGGCATTAGGAAACACAGGAAATTTGATCCACAACAAATTACTTTTAGCTTTTGGGGTAATTTGGGATAGACAGGATGCTGTGATAAACTTTTTTTAAATATTTTTTTTATTTTTCCAAACTCTCCCCCATACATATACTGTGATATTTATCAGATGTTAACATACATTCTTTTTACATTCACATATAAGATACTTTTAATAAAATGAAATAAATACATACACATGACTTTTGGTGTTGCTCGCCCATTTCCCCTTTCACTGTATCCACATTCCTTCTTCTCTACCTTCTTTCTCCCTTTCTTCTCTTCCCTACTTCCCTCTTCTTCCTCTCCTCTTCTCTTTCCTTCACCACTCTCCTCCCCTTTCTCCCCACTTCTCCTCTTCTCCTCCAACCTTCCTACTTCCTTCTCCCCTCCTTTACTCTTTTCTCTCTCCTCTCCTTTCTTCCTTCTCATCCCTCTTCAGATACAATTCAGGGGTAATGTCCAAGTAACTCCTCTCTCCAAATTTCCCTATCTGTATTATATACAATAAGATTAATTTTCTCTTACATTAATACTTCTATTTATCTAACCTTCTCGGTATATACTTCTATAAATATTTATACAACCTCTAGTTATTCAATATTGTGTCGCCTGGGTCTCCCTCCTGCTGTGATAAACTTTCTATGAGTGGATTACAATAATAGTTTGTTAACAGAGAGTTTGGGATTTTAAACATTTTGGGGGATGCCTGTTTTGCAAGGGGTGGAAACCAACATTTTAGTAATGTATTAATCAGTGTTCAGTTAGGGAAGATAATATGTGTATATGTGTAGGTTTTTTTAAAATTCTTTCTGATGCATTTTTTAATTGTCTTGGGTTTTTTGTTTTTGGTCCTTTTATTTTTTTATTTAGTGTTGCATTTTAAACTTTCTTTTGAATAAAAATAAAATTATGACAAGAAAAAAAGGCAAGGGGGAGGAGGTGCCCACTCAATGGTCAGAGAAAGAAACTTGGGAAAGACCCACCCTAAAGTATCAAGTAATTAAAAAGGGAGGTGAGAAATCTGATCTTTCAGATTTGCAAGATTCTGTTAATGCAACCTTACAATAAAGTAGAATAAAATAATCTTGTCATGTTTCTTGTTTGGTTTACTTTGGAGGGCTGACATTAGAGGAACACAAGTGGAAGCATGTAATCTATAGAGGCAAGATGATCAGGAGACACTGCATGCTAATGAAACTCAACAACCAATATGGTTCTCTGTCACTATGAGGAGCAGAGCAGAACATTCAGTTGAAATTATACAGAAGGAGATTCAGAAAAGGTATTAAAACACATTTTCTAAGGGCAAGAGCTGTCAACCAGTGGAAAAGGTTGCTTTCTAAACCAGTATCTTTCTCTTCACTGGATATGTTTATGGCATCATTCTTTCGCCCCATAAAACTCAGCACTGCAATTTGCAAAACAAAACTTTGCAACTGAGTGGTGCCTCAGCCAAGCTTAAAGAAAATTGGAATAGCTATTCAAGGAGTATGGTGACATGGGAACAGAAGAGTACTGAAGGTACCAAATTTCATATTTATTCATTTTATTTTAAGATATACAGATTTATCCTATTGAGGTTCTAAGTGATGTACACCAATAAAAGTAATAATAATCCAAGATTAATAAAATAACAATAGATAGTAACATCAATGTAATCATTTGGCACTAAAAGTTTTCACCATAAATCAATCAGAAAAGCCCTACTGGAAGACCCAAATTTTTATAATCCTTCATGCTCTTCCATTGTATCTGTTGATATATGAGACCCTCAGCAGAAGTTTGAAGCCCCATTCACAGATTGGGTGAATGGGGCTTCAAACTTCTATCAAAAAACTTCATATAAGAACTGAGGTAGTAAAAAAAAACAACAAATTTCTAATAAAGTCTCATAATTAGTTTATAGAGTATAACTTCAAATATAATATATTGTTACCTGGAAGAAATCTCCATTGAATTAAATGATGTGCCTATATCAGTTTGTAAAACAATATTCAACTAGATAGTATATGAATTTCATTTATAGACAAAATATACTTTTAATCTCTAATATGAAGTAAAAAACTAGTTAGCTTTCAGTCATCATCATTTTTCTCATTTCTTCAGTCCTTCTACTCTGTTACCAACTAACATTTGAAAGTTATTTGTTTTAAAGCTTTGAGCAAATAAAATTATTGGATCTGCTTTGAAAAAAAAAAACTAGTATAGTATAGTATAGTATAGTATAGTATAGTATAGTATAGTATAGTATAGTATAGTATAGTATAGTATAGTATTGTAATGTAATGTAATGTAATGTAATGTAATGTAATATAATATAATATAATATAATATAATATAATATAATATAATATAATATAATATAATATAATATAATATAATAATATAATTTCTTAAGTCTCTCAGCTGAAGTGATCAGTATCAGTTTTTCCATACTTTACAAATGTGAATGTGTAGAGCAACAAACTTCTCTGAAAAAATTCAATATACAACTGGCATGGTTTCTTCACTTAAGATTATAATTCCATGAATATTGTTTTGATACATTTAAACTCTTAAGACAATTCTATCACCACTACTATTACTAATAATATTGTTGTGATGCATCAACATAGCAGGACTGAGTCTACCAGCAAAATAACATATCTTTATTAAATAAAGCTGAGTGCATAATGTGACAAGGCAATACTTGAGTAATGTTTAACTTTAGTCTTTCCTGGAAAGACAAAATGAATATATACGAGAAGCAAAAATGATCTTTTGAGGCTAATTTCACCCAAATAATCAATATGCAAGTATGTAATACCTTTAAGCTCTTTATAAGTATTAAAATTATGGAAGCATATGTAGTTGCAAGTCTATAATTATTGATTGCCACTTTGAGTTTTTTTTTCAGTATATAATATTTATTAAGGATTTTGATTACAACAGTAAAAATGTATACAAACTAAAATTAAATAAAGAAAAAATAAATAAAATAAAATTAGCAAGTGAAAAATAGAACTAGAGAAAATAAATAATATGATAAATAAAAAGATTTTCAACATTCATTACAACTATAGACAATTTTTTAAATTCTTCACTCAATGTGAAGTTACAAGCAGATATCACTTCATCGCGTAGCCCATCCCTTATCTATTAGGAAATCCATAAAACATTAATATTTCAAGTCTGGTTTCAGCCTATATGCTACAAAAGAGCACTTGGTAAAATAACAACAAAGGCTTCTTAAAAGATATTCAGATTAGAATTCTGTAGGCAGTGGTTTTCCCCATAATTTATGGAAACAAATACTGATTTTGAAGAATCAGCATTTGCACTTATTTATCAAATCTGTATATGCATCCATTTCAGCAAAATCAAGTCTGGGTAGTGCACACCAATCAGATTAGAAACCACAAATATGAAAAACAGATATAAACAGATATAAAAAATATATAAATCTAATTAAGAAATAAATTATATAAAAAACAAATATTTCAGTCCATGAAGAGAGGATGAAAATGGCCTATGCCATTAAGAACTTTAAAGATTAAAACCAGCATCTTAACAGGACTTAGAAGCAAACTGACAACCAACGCAGCTAGCAGAGCAGAGGTGTAACATGACTTTTTTAGGAGCATACATAACAGTCTGTACTAGCTGAAGCTCCTGGATACTCCTCAAATGCAGCCCCACGTAGAGTGCACTGCAGTAGTTCAATCTGGAGATGAATAGGGCATCAGTGACTGTAAGCAGAGCCTGCCGATCCAGGAATGGGTACAACTGGCATACAAGATGGAGCTGTGCAAAGACTTTCCTAGCCATGACTGCCGCCTGCTCATCAAACAAAAGTCATGAGTATAGGAGAGCCTCAGATTGCACACTGAGACAACCTGGGACAATGCAATCCTATTCAACATCAAAGACAAATTAGTCCTGGAACCAGTAGTATTCAAAATCCAGAGCCATTCAGTCATGCCAAAGCCCATTAGTTACTGAACTGACTTAGTGACTGAACAACAACAAATTATACCAGCAATGGGTTTCATACCTGAGAAACCTAAAGGGTCAGATTGGACTTATATTATCTTGCAAATGGTCCATCTACATGGTCACTAAAAGCTGACACAGATCTTATGACACATAATTAAATTTTTCATATGAAGTGCAGTTTAGTACAAAGTGTGTGTTTGCATCTCTATGTGTTTAATGGAAAATGTGGATGATCTTGGGGAAAAGAGATGCTGCCTAGGAAACTAGAGAGGCAAGATTGCCCAGTAGCTTAACAGCCAGAGAAAGAAACATAGGAATCACCATAATGGATTAAGTCAGTGGTCCTCAACTTTTGTGACTTGGCGGCCCATCTGGGGGAGGAGAGAGGAACCAGACTGCATGTGCGGCGAGCCAGAGCACATGCACGTGCAGCTCAATTCATGTGAGCAGTGGGCCAGCACACATGCTCATGCACACACAGCTTAAGTGTAAATTGAGCTGTGTTTGTGTGCACAAGTTGTGTGTGTGTGTGTGTGTGTGTGTGTGTGTGTATGTGTATGCTGGCAGCAAGTTCCAAATAGGCCATGGCCTGATAGTGGGTCGCCACATAGGAGTTGGGGACTCCTGGATTAAGCAGTTAAAAATGATGGTGGAAAGTTTATACGTTCAGACTTCCAAGATTCTGTTAATGAACCCTTAAAATAAAGTAGAATTAGTTGTTTTTCCTGTCTGGTTTATCTGGGAGGGCTATCAATCTGTCTGTCTATCTCTCTAGGTATTTATGAACAAACAATGGAGCATCACATAGAGATTTATTTGTATTTGAATGTTATGGTTGTGAAAGGGTTTCCTATTATTTGTAGCCTCTATTATTAGTAAAAAGCATCTTTAAAGAAAGTTAATAATATAACCAATCCCAGAATCAGTAATTTTTAAGATCTGTAATAAGAGAAAATGGTGAAATTTGAAATTAGGAATGGGTAAAATATGGCTAAAGCAAAGACAGATTGAAGAGGTAAATTATCTACTCATTAGACTAAAGAAGGAAAAAAACAATCTTATTACAGAAAGCTTTACAGCCCAAAACAGAACAGCTCTGTAAATGATACATCATTATAAAACTGAAATTCTATTCTTCTGACTTGGCAGCACAATATGTGATTTACACAATAGCCTGAAATTTCCAAGGAGAGGTGAAGGAAAAAGGCCACATGTAAGCTCATTTCTGGTAGTGCCTCTAAAAGTCCTAATTTTCATAACTGAAATAAAAATCCTGTCATATCACATAGAAAATTAAAATGTCATTGTTATTAGACTCTTCAATACTCTCAATACAAATACTTATTGTACTGTATCAAATTCAAGAAAAAAATCACCAATATATTAGCCCCCTTCCTATGTTACCCATGGAAGAGGTCTAAAAGAAAAAAGCAAATCCAGCCACCATCTTTAATAGGCTTTGTCTCTCTCGGTATTATTTTTAGTCTGATGATGCCAGCAGCCGCACCATAGAAGGCATCCAGTTATGGGCTATGCCACAGTAGCAGAATGTGTAAGTGGGAACAATATATATGAGTACTTCATTCATTTTGCTGAAAGAATGAAAGCATGCTTCTGTGTTGGCCTGGTGATTTTGCTCAGGAGGAACCCAAAAAAGGCACATACTGAAGATTCTTCCATCACTGTTTGGTAGCCAAACATATTGCAAAGTAGCTAAACTTAAATCTGGAAAATAAAACATATTTAATTGAAAATTCAAGTTACCTAAGTTAAAGAAGAGATATAGATTTGCCCCAAATAAACCTTCACATCATTCCATTAAACATCTGAAAACCACCTTAATATGAATTACCAGCCAAACATTAATTTTCAATTTATTTATTTTATTCCAAATAATTAATCCATACTATTCTTCTACTATTTTGAATAGCAGAGTTTTAAATTTGTTTTTATCTTCTAGATACATTTTTAAGTCCACAGTCAGTCTTGATTTGGCATCAATTATTTTCCTCAAACAGTTCAAGAAATGAAAAAACCCGACAAATCTTAATCTGCCTTCACTTGCTAGGGCTATCATACAGCTTATATGTATTTTAATTCTCCAAAAAATACATCTCTCCCTCTTTCCTTCCCTTCCTCCTTCCTCCCCCCCCCCCGCCTGTCCAATGTTTGCAACTTAAATTAACTCATTCACTTCGTAGATGTCTAGCAGAACCAAACATCTGGTCAAATGTGGAATATAAGTGGGATAAATTTTAAAACCATACAAGAGAGGTCAACCCAGACTTGTCTTATTACTTGTACTGCTGACATAAATTAATGCAACACTTGAGAGAGGCTGTAAGTCTCTTTAGTTTTCCGCCTTGAGTTGCACATGTCAGTGCTTGGCTGAGTCCCAGAATTATTACCATCCCTCTGCGAAGCATACAATGAAAGATGAAGCACTGAACACAGCAGGGTAGCACAAGCAGGATCCAGCTTCATAGAGAAGAAGAGGAACTAGACAGAGACATAGTGAACATATCAAAGGTATCCCAGGATATGTTACCACATTGTCTTGTATGAGACTGTAGGCATGTAGAGGTGAACTATATACTCTCTCTGTGGGATTTCATCTTTTTTGACCCTGAGGGTTAAATACATTTTTAAAAGACTGCTAGAGTCTTGAAACTACAAACAAACATTTTATTGAAGACAAAATTAAACCTCACTGACATAAATTTTAAAGGGACAATCAATATAGATATACTGTTTCCTTAATTCACATAACCAAGGTGGCAGGAAAAACAACACTCCAGAAGACAGGCTTAGGATACAGAAGGATCTGGACAGACTTGAACACTATCTAACAAAATGAAATTAAATGGTGAAAAAAGTAAGGTTCTACATTTAGGCAAGAAAAACCAAATGTATAGTATACGGGGTACCTTGCTCAATAATAGTAACTGTGAGAGGGACCTCAGAGTCCTAGTGGACAATCACTTAAATATGAGCCAGCAGTGTGCTGCAGCTGCCAAAAAGGCCAACACAGTGCAGGGCTGCATTAAGAGAGGGATAGAATCAAGATCACGTGAAGTATTAATACCACTTTACAATGCCTTAGTAAGGCCACACTTGGAATATTGCATCCAGTTTTGGTCACCACGATGTAAAAAAGATGTTGAGACTCTAGAAAGACTACAGAGAAGAGCAACAAAGATGATTAGGGGACTGGAGGCTAAAACATATAAGGAAAGGCTGCTGGAATTGGGGATGTCTAGTTTAATAAAGAGAAGGACAAAGGGGGACATGATAGCAGTGTTCCAATATCTCAGGGGCTGCCACAAAGAAGAGAGAGTCAAGCTATTTTCCAAGGTGCCTGAAGGCAGGACAAGAAGCAACGGATGGAAAAAAATCAAGGAGAGAAGTAACCTAGAACTAAGGAGAAACTTCCTGACAATTAGAACAATTAATCAGTGGAACAACCTGCCTCCAGAAGTGGTGAATGCTCCAACACTGGAAATTTTTAAGAAGAGACTGGACAGCCATTTGTCTGAAATGGTATAGGGTTTCCTGCCTGAGCAGGAGGTTGGACTACATGACCTCCAAGGTCCCTTCCAACTTTATTATTATTATTATTATTATCGATCATCGCACAGTCAGCCAGATGTTCAGACTGGATTTGGCATTTTGTCTACCTATCGAGTCCTTACCCAGGACCTGGGATAGGCAGATGTGGATGTTTGATGGTATTACAGATATCGTCGCAGGATGGAAGCAGTTCCTAATAAGGCCGCCTTTTGCAATTGACTAATAGCGAATTTGTCAATGCCAATGGTGTTCAAGTGGTGCTCCAGTTGTTTTGGGATTGCACCCAAGGAGCCTATGACTATTGGTACTACCCTTGCTTGCTTTTGCCACAGTCTTTCTATTTCTATTTGTAGGTCTTTGTATTTTGTTATCTTCTCCAGTTCTTTCTCTTCTATTCTGCTGTCTCCAGGCACTGCCACGTCCACTATCCAGACTTTTTTGTCTTTCTTATCGACAATTGTTAAGTCTGGGGTGTTATGTTGCAGGTGCTTGTGTGTTTGAATTCTGAAGTCCCAGAGCAGTTTAATTTTATCATTTTCTATGACTTTCTCTATTATTATTATTATTATTATTATTATTATTATTATTATTATTATTATTATTATTATCAATCATCGCACAGTCAGCCAGATGTTCAGACTGGATTTGGCATTTTGTCTACCTATCGAGTCCTTACCCAGGACCTGGGATAGGCAGAAGTAGATGTTTGATGGTATTATAGGTATCGTCGCAGGATGGAAGCAGTTCCTAATAAGGCCGCCTTTTGCAATTGACTAATAGCAAATTTGTCAATGCCAATGGTGTTCAAGTGGTGCTCCAGTTGTTTTGGGATTGCACCCAAGGAGCCTATGACTATTGGTACTACCCTTGCTTGCTTTTGCCACAGTCTTTCTATTTCTATTTGTAGGTCTTTGTATTTTGTTATCTTCTCCAGTTCTTTCTCTTCTATTCTGCTGTCTCCAGGCACTGCCACGTCCACTATCCAGACTTTTTTGTCTTTCTTATCGACAATTGTTAAGTCTGGGGTGTTATGTTGCAGGTGCTTGTCTGTTTGAATTCTGAAGTCCCAGAGCAGTTTAATTTTATCATTTTCTATGACTTTCTCTATTTTATGATCCCACCAGTTTTTGCTTACAGGCAAATGATATTTTTTGCAGATCTTCCAATGCACCATTGTTGCTACTTTGTCATGCCGCTGCTTGTAATCAGTCTGTGCAATCTTCTTGCAACAGCTTACCAAGTGGTCCACTGTTTCTTCAGCTTCTTTGCATAGGCGGCACTTACTGTCTGTTGCTGTCTTCTCAATTTTGACTTTGTATGCATTTGTCCTTAAGGCTTGGTCTTGTGCAGCCAGAATTAGTCCCTCGGTCTCTTTCTTCAATTTTCCTGCTCTTAGCCATTGCCAGGTTTTATTATTATCTGCTTTCCCAGCTATTTTTTTAATGTATTGGCCATGTAGTGCTTTGTCTTCCCATGCCTCTATTCTGTTCTTCATTTGGTCTTTCTTGTAGGCCAGTTTGGTCTCTCCAGTAGTTAGTAAGCCTTCCTGATATACTAATTTCAGTGCATCTTCATCATTGTTCTTCAGATATTCTTCCAAAGCCATTTTTTCTTCTTCAACCATCTGATGTACTTGTAGCATTCCACGCCCACCTATTTGCCTTGGTAGATAAAGTCTATCAATGTCACTGCGTGGATGAAGGGCATGATTCATTGTCATTATTTTTCTGGTCTGCCTATCCATTGCTTTTAGTTCTGCTTGAGTCCAGTCCACTATTCCAGCTGTGTACCTAATGACTGGGATTGCCCAGGTGTTGATTGCCTTTATGGTATTTCCTCCATTGAGTTTGGACTTTAAGATCTTCTTCACTCTCTTGATGTATTCACCTCTAATCTTTTTCTTGACTTCAGTGTGCTTGATGTTGTCAGCTTGAAGGATACCCAAGTATTTGTAGTACTCTTCCTCATCCAGACTCTTAATGTTATTTTCGTGGGGCATCTTGATTCCTTCAGTTTTCACTATTTTTCCTTGTTTGATAGTAAGTGTGGCACATTTGTCCAAGCCAAACTCCATTACAATATCTTGGCTATATATACGGACAGTGTTGAGCAGCGATTCTATTTCAGATGGCGTTTTTCCATACAGCTTCAGATCATCCATGTAAAGGAGATGGGATAGTCTAGCAGATGTTTTTGATGTTTGATAACCATGTCCTGAGTTATTCAGTATTGTTGACAGAGGAAACAGTGCAATAACAAATAGTAATGGTGATAATGAATCTCCTTGAAATATTCCTCTCTTGATATTAACCTCTCCCAGCTTTTCACCATTGATCTGCAACTGTGTCTTCCATTGTGCCATCGATTTTTGCACAAATTTTCTGATGTTTCTACTTACTCCTGTTATTTCTAGGCACTTGATTATCCAATCATGTGGCAGAGAGTCAAATGCCTTTTTGTAGTCAATCCATGCCACATTCAGGTTGGTCTTCCTTCTCTTGCAGTTTTCCAAGATCATTTTGTCTATTAGGAGTTGATCTTTTGTTCCTCTGCTATTGGGGCGGTTTCCTTTCTGCTCAGGTGGAAAGAGATTGTTTTCAACTAGATGCTGTTGTACTGCATCAGCTACCACACCAGTTAGTAATTTGAAAGTTGTTGGTAAGCAGGTAATTGGCCTGTAGTTACCTGGTGTTGCCCCTTTTGCTGGATTTTTCATTATTAGGTAGGTTTTCCCAGTTGTTAGCCACTTTTCAATTTCTCCTCCTTGTAGTATATTGTTGAACTGCTTGGCAATGAGTGGGTGTATAACAGTTAGATGTTTCAACCAAAACCCATGCAGTTCATCTTCACCTGGTGCTGACCAATTTTTGATTTTCTTTGCTCTTTTTTCTACCATTTTTGTTGTTATTACTAGTTCTTTCATTTCAACTTCTGTTTTATTTGCATCCACCTCTTTTAACCAAGCCGCATCCTTGTTGTATTTCTTTGGGTTATCCCATATCTGCTTCCAGAACTGCACTGTTTCTTCCTTGTCAGGTACTGACTGATTCCTTGCAGTTTCTCCATTGATGGATTGGTAGAAACGTTTCTGATTGGATTGAAATTGGAGGTTCTGCCTATAGTTTGCAATTCGAGCTTCATATCTACTGATTTTCCTGGCTATAGCTGTTATTTGTTGCTTTATTATTTCCAGTGCTTCCTTGATCTTCCTTGTTTCTAAGTGGTATTTCTTGATTAGGTATTCTTTGGTCTTCTTGTTCTTCAGCTTCTTTTCTTTCATCTGTTCTAGCTTGCTTGCATGTGATCTTAACTTGCTGATCTTATTTTCTAGTCTAACCTTCCATTTTTGTGGTGCACTGTTTGTTTGTTTTTCTTTTTTGTTGATTTTACATCCCAGGTATTCTGTTATAACTGCAGCTGTGCTGTACATTAGTTGGTTTGTTTCTTGCAGTGAATTGGTGCTTATACTTGCTATTGCAGTATTTGCATCTTTTAATGCTTGTGCTAGCTGTTTCTTTGGAACAAGCTTCAATGCAGGCAGCCTTATTCTGTTGTTTTTGTGCTGTTCTAGATGCTCAGTTATTCTTTGTTTCAATTCTTTTATTTCTTTAGTTAGAGGGTTTTGTTCTTCCTGAGGAAGAGGTGCCTGGTTTCCAAATGAGAACAGTTGTATATCTCTGCTGGATTCCTTCACTGCCAACTCCCCCTGGTTTGCCTCTACATTCTGAATTACTTCTGGTAAGGCTTTGATTTCTTTGCCCTGGGTAAACCTTTGCAGTTCGTCCAATTCTGTTTCTGTAAATACTTTATTTCGTGTTATAAATCGGCGTTGATCTGCTAGTCTCTGTTCTGTTATTTCTGATTCTGGATGTTGTTCTTTCCAGAATTGGTGCATTCGTTTTAGATATCCTCGCTTGTTGGACTTGATCTGTAGTAACAGATCATTATTTCTTTGTTTTCCATCACAAGCCCCACAACCACGTCAAGGTAGTGCCTCACTGGGGTATTATTATTATTATATTATTATTATTATTATTATTATTATTATTATTATTATTATTATTATTATCGATCATCGCACAGTCAGCCAGATGTTCAGACTGGATTTGGCATTTTGTCTACCTATCGAGTCCTTACCCAGGACCTGGGATAGGCAGATGTGGATGTTTGATGGTATTACAGATATCGTCGCAGGATGGAAGCAGTTCCTAATAAGGCCGCCTTTTGCAATTGACTAATAGCGAATTTGTCAATGCCAATGGTGTTCAAGTGGTGCTCCAGTTGTTTTGGGATTGCACCCAAGGAGCCTATGACTATTGGTACTACCCTTGCTTGCTTTTGCCACAGTCTTTCTATTTCTATTTGTAGGTCTTTGTATTTTGTTATCTTCTCCAGTTCTTTCTCTTCTATTCTGCTATCTCCAGGCACTGCCACGTCCACTATCCAGACTTTTTTGTCTTTCTTATCGACAATTGTTAAGTCTGGGGTGTTATGTTGCAGGTGCTTGTCTGTTTGAATTCTGAAGTCCCAGAGCAGTTTAATTTTATCATTTTCTATGACTTTCTCTATTTTATGATCCCACCAGTTTTTGCTTACAGGCAAATGATATTTTTTGCAGATCTTCCAATGCACCATTGTTGCTACTTTGTCATGCCGCTGCTTGTAATCAGTTTGTGCAATCTTCTTGCAACAGCTTACCAAGTGGTCCACTGTTTCTTCAGCTTCTTTGCATAGGCGGCACTTACTGTCTGTTGCTGTCTTCTCAATTTTGACTTTGTATGCATTTGTCCTTAAGGCTTGGTCTTGTGCAGCCAGAATTAGTCCCTCGGTCTCTTTCTTCAATTTTCCTGCTCTTAGCCATTGCCAGGTTTTATTATTATCTGCTTTCCCAGCTATTTTTTTCATGTATCGGCCATGTAGTGCTTTGTCTTCCCATGCCTCTATTCTGTTCTTCATTTGGTCTTTCTTGTAGGCCAGTTTGGTCTCTCCAGTAGTTAGTAAGCCTTCCTGATATACTAATTTCAGTGCATCTTCATCATTGTTCTTCAGATATTCTTCCAAAGCCATTTTTTCTTCTTCAACCATCTGATGTACTTGTAGCATTCCACGCCCACCTATTTGCCTTGGTAGATAAAGTCTATCAATGTCACTGCGTGGATGAAGGGCATGATTCATTGTCATTATTTTTCTGGTCTGCCTATCCATTGTTTTTAGTTCTGCTTGAGTCCAGTCCACTATTCCAGCTGTGTACCTAATGACTGGGATTGCCCAGGTGTTGATTGCCTTTATGGTATTTCCTCCATTGAGTTTGGATTTTAAGATCTTCTTCACTCTCTTGATGTATTCACCTCTAATCTTTTTCTTGACTTCAGTGTGCTTGATGTTGTCAGCTTGAAGGATACCCAAGTATTTGTAGTACTCTTCCTCATCCAGACTCTTAATGTTATTTTCGTGGGGCATCTTGATTCCTTCAGTTTTCATTATTTTTCCTTGTTTGATAGTAAGTGTGGCACATTTGTCCAAGCCAAACTCCATTACAATATCTTGGCTATATATACGGACAGTGTTGAGCAGCGATTCTATTTCAGATGATGTTTTTCCATACAGCTTCAGATCATCCATATAAAGGAGGTGGGATAGTCTGGCAGATGTTTTTGATGTTTGATAGCCATGTCCTGAGTTATTCAGTATTGTTGACAGAGGAAACAGTGCAATAACAAATAGTAATGGTGATAATGAATCTCCTTGAAATATTCCTCTCTTGATATTAACCTCTCCCAGCCTCTCACCATTGATCTGCAACTGTGTCTTCCATTGTGCCATCGATCTTTGCACAAATTTTCTGATGTTTCTACTGACTCCTGTTATTTCTAGGCACTTTATTATCCAATCATGTGGCAGAGAGTCAAATGCCTTTTTGTAGTCAATCCATGCCACATTCAGGTTGGTCTTCCTTCTCTTGCAGTTTTCCAAGATCATTTTGTCTATTAGGAGTTGATCTTTTGTTCCTCTGCTATTGGGGCGGTTTCCTTTCTGCTCAGGTGGAAAGAGATTGTTTTCAACTAGATGCTGTTGTACTGCATCAGCTACCACACCAGTTAGTAATTTGAAAGTTGTTGGTAAGCAGGTAATTGGCCTGTAGTTACCTGGTGTTGCCCCTTTTGCTGGATTTTTCATTATTAGGTAGGTTTTCCCAGTTGTTAGCCACTTTTCAATTTCTCCTCCTTGTAGTATATTGTTGAACTGTTTGGCAATGAGTGGGTGTATAACAGTTAGATGTTTCAACCAAAACCCATGCAGTTCATCTTCACCTGGTGCTGACCAATTTTTGATTTTCCTTGCTCTTTTTTCTACCATTTTTGTTGTTATTACTAGTTCTTTCATTTCAACTTCTGTTTTATTTGCATCCACCTCTTTTAACCAAGCCGCATCCTTGTTGTATTTCTTTGGGTTATCCCATATCTGCTTCCAGAACTGCACTGTTTCTTCCTTGTCAGGTACTGACTGATTCCTTGCAGTTTCTCCATTGATGGATTGGTAGAAACGTTTCTGATTGGATTGAAATTGGAGGTTCTGCCTATAGTTTGCAATTCGAGCTTCATATCTACTGATTTTCCTGGCTATAGCTGTTATTTGTTGCTTTATTATTTCCAGTGCTTCCTTGATCTTCCTTGTTTCTAAGTGGTATTTCTTGATTAGGTATTCTTTGGTCTTCTTGTTCTTCAGCTTCTTTTCTTTCATCTGTTCTAGCTTGCTTGCATGTGATCTTAACTTGCTGATCTTATTTTCTAGTCTAACCTTCCATTTTTCTGGTGCACTGTTTGTTTGTTTTTCTTCTTTGTTGATTTTGCATCCCAGGTATTCTGTTATAACTGCAGCTGTGCTGTACATTAGTTGGTTTGTTTCTTGCAGTGAATTGGTGCTTATACTTGATATTGCAATATTTGCATCTTTTAATGCTTGTGCTAGCTGTTTCTTTGGAACAAGCTTCAATGCAGGTAGCCTTATTCTGTTGTTTTTGTGCTGTTCTAGATGCTCAGTTATTCTTTGTTTCAATTCTTTTATTTCTTTAGTTAGAGGGTTTTGTTCTTCCTGAGGAAGAGGTGCCTGGTTTCCAAATGAGAACAGTTGTATATCTCTGCTGGATTCCTTCACTGCCAACTCCCTCTGGTTTGCCTCTACATTCTGAATTACTTCTGGTAAGGCTTTGATTTCTTTGCCCTGGGTAAACCTTTGCAGTTCGTCCAATTCTGTTTCTGTGAATATTTTATTTCGTGTTATAAATCGGCGTTGATCTGCTTGTCTCTGTTCTGTTATTTCTGATTCTGGATGTTGTTCTTTCCAGAATTGGTGCATTCGTTTTAGATATCCTCTTCTTGTTGGACTTGATCTGTATTATTATTATTATTATTATTATTATTATTATTATTATTATTATTATTATCGATCATCGCACAGTCAACCAGATGTTCAGACTGGATTTGGCATTTTGTCTACCTATCGAGTCCTTACCCAGGACCTGGGATAGGCAGATGTGGATGTTTAATGGTATTACAGATATCGTTGCAGGATGGAAGCAGTTCCTAATAAGGCCGCCTTTTGCAATTGACTAATAGCGAATTTTCAATGCCAACTGTGTTCAAGTGGTGCTCCAGTTGTTTTGGGATTGCACCCAAGGAGCCTATGACTATTGGTACTACCCTTGCTTGCTTTTGCCACAGTCTATTTCTATTTCTATTTGTAGGTCTTTGTATTTTGTTATCTTCTCCAGTTCTTTCTCGTCTATTCTGCTATCTCCAGGCACTGCCACGTCTACTATCCAGACTTTTTTGTCTTTCTTATCGACAATTGTTAAGTCTGGGGTGTTATGTTGCAGGTGCTTGTCTGTTTGAATTCTGAAGTTCCAGAGCAGTTTAATTTTATCATTTTCTATGACTTTCTCTATTTTATGATCCCACCAGTTTTTGCTTACAGGCAAATGATATTTTTTGCAGATCTTCCAATGCACCATTGTTGCTACTTTGTCATGCCGCTGCTTGTAATCAGTTTGTGCAATCTTCTTGCAACAGCTTACCAAGTGGTCCACTGTTTCTTAAGCTTCTTTGCATAGGCGGCACTTACTGTCTGTTGCTGTCTTCTCAATTTTGACTTTGTATGCATTTGTCCTTAAGGCTTGGTCTTGTGCAGCCAGAATTAGTCCCTCGGTCTCTTTCTTCAATTTTCCTGCTCTTAGCCATTGCCAGGTTTTATTGTTATCTGCTTTCCCAGCTATTTTTTTCATGTATCGGCCATGTAGTGCTTTGTCTTCCCATGCCTCTATTCTGTTTGATTGTAGTCAATCCATGCCAATCAATGCCAATTATTATTATTATCGATCATCGCACAGTCAGTTGTTATTATTATTATTATTATTACTCAGAGCCTTCTGAGACTTGTTAAATCCCACAAACTTGAATGTGACTATTGCATAGAAATAGGTATAATTTTCATTTGAAGTAGAATTGGTTGGATTAAAAGAAAAAAGATCTCATATTTAAAGCATTTTAAATGTATGTAGCTGTGTATGATATGTGCAACATACCTAAAGGGTATCAGATTGGTGAAGGTTTCTGTAATGAATGGGCAAGCCCCATTCACTGTTCTGGTTGCTTACAAGTGGTCAATACATACATCTGTCAGACAGGGAATTGATCTTTGCTTCTAGGTTGAACATATCTAATAACATGGACATTGGGGAATTGCCCATGTAGTCTCAAGAAGTGAGTGGGGGAGAAGAACGTTTTGCTTGAGGAAAATCAAAAAGACCTCTCCTTAACCCCTGTCCTTCTGTTTAAAAACCCTTGTTGTGATAGAGGAAATCACAACCAAAAGCAAGAAATGGAACCTGACAAGTTTCTAGGACAGGGTTTCTCAAACCTTTTCCTTCATTATCCCAACATGCTTATCAGAAAGTCTTTTTTTTATTTAAAAGTTTTATTTTCCATTTATCAATTACATAAATATAAAAATTCACATTTAAGAAAATAAAATAAATTCATACACATGATCATAGGTGTTGCTTGCTCACCTCCCCCCAAACTGCATCCACCCTCTCTAACACTCTCCCTTACTTCCCTCCTCTTTCTCACCTCCCCTCTGAAGAAAGTCTTACAGAACTTTGAGGACTAGTCTTAAGTCCCGTCTTTCTGCACCACTGTAACTGAAGGACTACTTTTATGAAAACAGTATCACTGAATTATCTTTATCAAAAATATCAACTTATTCAATGACCATTCGAAGTTGCAAAGCTGCTGAGCTAGTAGTACTTATAACTGGTCTTTGAAGTTCTGGCCATCCCAAATCCCCAGAGTCACTGGATTGTAGTACGTGGCAACTGGCTCAAACTTAACAACAGTTGCAGTGTCCTGCAGTCACTTGAAAATCATTTGTGACATTTTCTTCCACAAGCAAAATTAACAAAGAAGCTGACAAGGACTGTTGCAAGTTGCTCTGATAAGTTGCTTGCATTTTCCCACACCCAACAGCAGACACCGTTGGCCCAGCCACACCTATGTCGCTAATAATAATAATAATAATAATAATAATAATAATAATAATAATAATGTTGGAAGGGACCTTGGGGGTCATCTAGTCCAACCCCCTGCTCAGGCCCGAAACCCTTACCATTACAGACAAATGGCTATCCAGTCTCTTCTTAAAAACTTCCAGTGTAGGAGCATTCACCACTTCTGGAGGCAGGTTGTTCCACTGGTTAATTGTTCTAACTGTCAGGAAGTTTCTCCTTAGTTCTATGTTGCTTCTCTCCTTGATTAGTTTCCATCCGTTGCTTCTTGTCCTGCCCTCAGGCAGTTTGGAGAATAGCTTGACTCCCTCTTCTTTGTGGCAGCCCCTGAGATATTGGAACACTGCTATCATGTCCCCCTCGTCCTTCTCTTCATTAAACTAGACATACCCAATTCCAGCAGCCGTTCCTTATATGCTTTAGCCTCCAGTCCCTAATCATCTTTGTTGCACCCACCCTTCCCTACCTGTCAGTAGCCATTCCCAGCTCAGCTTTACTGCCATGTATGTACTCTTTCCCATCCAGCAGTAGCTATCTCTGGCCAGAGAGGTTTGCACCATGCTGACTGCCTGCACATTCTCCCCTGTCTAACTTGCTGGCCTGCTTCCAAACCACTTGAGCTTGTTTAATACTCTTGCTTAAAGACAACAGGGAATGCCAGGTGTGCTGTCACTAAGTGATGCAGTTGCATGTTATCAAGCTTTGACTGCATCATGTAGTGACAGAAATTCTAGTCCCAATTTGCATAGCTAACTGAGGACTACTTGTCCTGATGCCTTTATTATCAAAACTATCTAACTTCAATGTACAATCTATTTTCATATCATACCTGTACAACCTAAAGTAAATTCTGTCTACTCAGCTATCAGAAGATAAATATCAATGCCATGATATTATAGCATCTGGACACCTTGAAATTCCATCTTATTCTTTTTCCAGTACTTTTTAAAAATAATCTTTTTTTAAAATGTAAAGGAAAACTAAAAAGGTTAAATAAGGGCTAACAATGTTCATGGAAGGACTTATGTTTTATACAATGGTGTCTGGTAACATTTAATGCAATACATACATTAGTCACATGTGATCACCAATTCAGTCACTAATCAGACCTAAATCTACGCATGTCCACTTCACACCATTACATTATATGATTTTCTACAGTTAAATTCAGCTGGTAACCATGTATTTTACACAGCAACAATTCTTTATCTTTTTTTTAGTGTTTTTTTCAACTTCCTAGTTTAATGTACAACCTTGGGACCAGGTTCTAAACTTGACTCCCTTTCTTTTAACTTTAATTTTCCTTAGCAAGAAGAATATCTTTAAGGCTATAATACCAGAGAAAGTGGCACATAAGAATAACAAACACCACAAACACTGTTCTAGGATAGTAAAAAATAAAACCCAAATGAACTATGACAAGTGCAGGTTGAGAGGTGGCCTGAGGGCCCTATTATCTATAGGTCTTTGTATGTCTGTAACTCTTCACCACACCTGATTAAACAGACAGATTCAAATATAAATGGAAATCCTCTCAGGCTAACATTTCTTCCACTCACCAAAAATATCAAACTCAACTTTTTTCTAATCTGAATGGACTTAAAATAGACAGCAGGAAAAAAAGGCAACTCCATTGAATTGATCATAAAAATCAGAAGTAAATATTTATATAGGTCACCATTAGCCAGACATATTTCTACCAGTGTGTTGGAATAGAGTTGCTGTAGTAGATGAATGGATATTGATTTTAGGAAAAAAGAAAAGTGTGACATCTCAACATATGGGTATGAAGGGGCGAATTCCAGAATTTAATGTTACAAGGATTGTTTTATATTGCTAAGATTATCACTTCCACGAAAGCATTTCAACAGGATACAGTTATACAACAAGGAGAGAATCATTATTCCTTCCAAAGATACCAAGAACATATTCTAATATGGTCGCTAGACTTGAATTAATTATATTTTTATATTCAATTTCTGTATCTGTAACTAACAAATATTGTACTCTTAACTGTTCTGGATGATGGATTTTCATTTGTTTTAAGAGTTGCTTCAATAGTAGGATGAGAGGAATATGAATTTAATAAATAAGCTCTGAATTTTGAAATAATGTACTTTCTGGAGAGGAAGCCATTTTTATGGATTATATTCTATATTATATTATGTATTTACTGAAATGCTATTGGTGAATTTTAATGGGAGTTAATTAAATTTTTAGCTATATTCTAATTAAATAGGTTTGTTCTGATTCTTTCTGATAAAATTTTGAAATGAATTTAATCAGGGAGATTTGATAAAACTATGCTTCTGTAAATGGAGAGTGCCGCTAGTCAGTAATTTACTGGAGGAAACGAAAATGAAAGCAATATTTTAGTAGTTAATAATGTATCCAGAAGTATTTCTAAATCAATTTGGTTTATTATTCTTTATTTCATTTACAATATATACTGCAGGCTTCCAGCAAGACTGATCTATATATAGTGATCAATACTAAAAATAAACACAGACCAAAATAAAAAACACCATAAAGCAAAATTTGCAAAATTATAAACAAGCAACACATTACAATAGCAAAGTACATAGCATCCACATTATAAACTCAGTAGCTAATTATAATATTTTTAAAACTTTCTTACAATGTATCATTGAAGAGGCAGATCACACTGTGGTGATGGAGGAATTGAATTCCATAACACTGATGTTACCACTGTGAAGTTTGTAGCCCTGGTGGGTTCTAGCTAAACTTGCTTATGCAGTAAATACAGAAAACCTTTATCTATGGAACTCTCAGGTGGCTACATTCCTTTAAAGAGGAGAGGCCCAAGTCGTGTGCAGATTATACATAAGAATAAGTATCCTGAATTTGGACTTAGAAATCAATGCAGCTTAGATCAGGCGCTCCCAGTGGAATAGATTTGAGTACCCTGTGGGGCAGTTTCAAAAACTTCAAGGGTATCTGCACAAGAAGTTCATTACAACAGTCTAATTGGAAGGTAATCAGCAGTTGTCATATCCTTTGTTACAAGAAGGGATGCAACTAGTAAATCATATGCAAATGGAAATAGGCACACATAATCATCAGACTGATAGGAGCACTTGAAACAGCACATGTTAAAGAGTGCCTCAAAACTGTATTGAAACAATGTCATGTATCAAAATCTATAACAACAAAATAATAATTAAAAAATGTATAGAAAATACAGGAGAAAACAACCTGATCTGAATTGAAACCCCTCTGAGTTTCTACTATTGATAGGACATGGATATCAAGAGAATAGATAGATAGGTAGATAGATAGATAGATAAAAGAAAAGAAAAGAAGAAAGAAAGAAAGAAAGAAAGAAAGAAAGAAAGAAAGAAAGAAAGAAAGAAAAGTTCTATAAATCCCAACAGGTAGTTCTCATGGGAATGCAGCCATTGACTCTAATGATCACATTGTTTTAATAGTTAACCTAAACATGTGCACTGAACATTTTATCTCCATAGCCTCAGGTTTTCTGATCAAATTATAAGTTTTTTTTAAATTCTTTATTAAAAAAAAAACCTATTGAAATTTTCAGAAAAGACTATTTTCCTCTAAGCTAAAACTACTTTCTTCACCTTTTCCAGGCGATGGAAAAAAGCTATTTCAAATAGCTTTTTACCAGGTGACCATTTATAAGGCAGAATAGTCAGCAAACTGATTTAAAAGCTAAACAGGTATTCCTGCACATTACAAAGCATCACAGCTGAAGTCTTGGCAATGTAGAGCACAGTGTGAATTATGTATCTGATTTTATTTCATGCTGTTAGATACAGCTCACTGAAAATTCACAACCAGGTTCTTTTAGGAATACAAACTAAAAGCAATGTTATGTATTATGCTGCAGCAGAAAATTTTATGTCTTACATGGGATTAGCTGACGCATTTATCAAGCAGCCTCCAAGGAAAGTGGAGTTCAAGATTTGAGTTTATCAATAATACATAAACAAACCAACCAATTAGGTACAAAATGGCTATGTTGCCAGACAACATATTAACGGTCTTACAATATTACACTGAGTAAGAAAGATAAGGCAAGCAAAGGTTATTAAAAAGTCCACAAAACAGGATTACAGAAGATTAGTCTATTAACCTTTTGCTATCCCAAAGATTCAGATCAGGTAACAACATTTTCCACAGATATTTGTAAAAGTAACTTGCTAAGCATTACCAAAGACAATGTATCCAACAGCCAATTTGAGAACCAGATATATGTAGAGCAGTGGTTCTCAACCTGAGGGTCGGGACCCCATTTGGGGTCGAACGACCATTTCACGGGGGTCACCAAACAACACAGTCCACCATTGTTTTTCCCCTTTTCCTTAGCTGTGCTACTCCCTTGTATTCTATTGGCTTTTGAAAGCCAATAGAATAGACTCTCTTGAATAGAGTCTAATTCTATTGGCTTTCCAAAGCCAATAGGAATTGTCCAGGCTGTCTCTGCCCTGCTGAGCCCGCCAAAAGTCCCATTCTGCAAACGGTGCTGCACCAGTTGAGTAGTCCTCGACTTACGACCGGTTGAGTAGTCCTCGACTTACGACCGGTTAGGGGTCGCGGCATTAAAAAGGTTGAGAACCACTGATGTAGAGGCTTCAACATCTTTAGAGAAGAAACTTTTCTATAACACTCTGCCCATCTGAATGATGCTGTAGTACCTACTGATTTTAGATATTGGCTTATTTATTATACAAAGTTCACATATGGGTCACTCTGGTTTACATTGTTCTCTTTTTATTAGATTAATATATTTTCTTTTGATTTTTCTGGATCTCTTTTTCTGTCTTTCCATTTTCAGGAGATTAAAACCAGAATTCATTTCAAAACAAACACAAAATGATAACGAGACAGAAGTATAGAAGGAAAAAAAATCTCTTCTTGCATTCCCCCTTTCTTAAAGGATTAGCTTTGATTAAAACATTACAAAGAAAATATGAAAACAATGCATATTCATTAGCATTACCAATCTCCTTTTCCAATTTTAACCTAAAATTAAAATACTTATTTCAAACAGACAAGTTTGTTATCACTTTCTCTCATTTAACCAGTAACAGATACTGTGAATGTTAGATAAATCGCTAATCCTAAATCTGAAAACTGCATAAAGTATTTTTTCTTCAATATGCTATATTCCATATTTGTTGGGGGAAAAAACTCTCATGTTTCTCAGCCCAAGTAGCCTATGGTGATTAATACCAACAACCCCACAAATTGGATGGAAAAGTTTTGGCATCCCATCAAATATATATTTCAGTAAACAGAAGATGACACCTCTGAATGATAAAAGATAAACATAGTAATTACAGTGCTATTTATATGCAGTTATTTACAGATTCAAAACAAGAAAACATTAGGTACAATAGGTCAGAAATTGACCAAGCCAAGTCCAAACACACTAGGCAATTTCTAGAAGCCTAGCACTCTGACAAATTAGCCATCAACAGACACATAGACATAAACAATATCTACATCGTATGCAAAACTGACACTCAACAAGCCAAAAAGGGAACAAAAAGACGAAACATCTCCCCACCAGCAATCAGCACCCAAATGAGCATAGCTTAACTCCAAGATTAAAATCAGACCATCAATCAAGTAAACAGTAGCCCAATCAAGGAACTGACAAACAAGCCAACAGTAAATAGACCAACCAAAGAACCTCTGGGACCATTCCCACCAATACTGATAGGGCAAGCCATTAGAATATAAACTGTGAGCAAACCTCGCTCTTACTACCACTGATGTTGTTACCTATTTTGGGTAATGAAACATTCTCATAGATTTCAGTTTCAAATTTGAGAACTGTGACATCCATTCCAAAACATGTGTTCCATATAAGTACTTAATGGCCGATTTGGAGATATGTTTTCATTCTTCTCTTGCTGAAACAGACAAGTTCTTTTCAGTTTCAGTTTCTTCAAAGACTGTGGGACATTAACGTCTTGGTTTTGTTCATATTTAGTTGTATTCTTTCTTCCTTTCACCACACAGTATTTCCTGTTTCATTAGCTTTCATAAACTGCCATATAATTCCAAGGCCTAACAAAGCCACTTCTTTGATTAACAGATGGCAAAATGTATTTTACTTTCGATTCTTCACATTTTTTTTCAAATATGTCTAGTGTAATAGTAGAAATTATTTTTTTTATCAGTACAAAATACTTTGCCCTCAACATTTCAGGCTTTTTAAAGTTTTCTTTTATACATATTTGTGACTTTTGTGATGAGGTTAAAGAAATGTTTTCCTTCTTTAACGCTCCTAATATTTCTACAACGACACTATGCTGTGGACCTGAAGACAACTATTCTCATTGTCAGTTTAATCTTTAAACAAACAGTTTCTTCTAAGCCTTGCTAAGTCTAGTTTTGGTATAGTTCTAGTAGAAATGTTTTTTGGGGTTTTCAGATCTTGCCTTGACTTCAACAGTCCCATTTAACAATATTTCTTTAAGGACTGTATATTCAATACCATGTTTTTTTTATTCTGAAAATGGATGTACTATTGATGACTCCTGAATCTTGCTGCTAAATATTATGTGGCAGATTACCGACTGCATTATTGGATTTTGTTTGGCTCATTATCCAATTGTTTTTCAATTACATTGTCATTAGGTTTTCATCAGTTCTGTAAATTATAAAGATGAGACTTTTATTTATTTTAATAAATAAAATCACATAGCTCTTTCTTTCCTTAAATTATCATTTCACAATCTGTTATTTTCTATGCACAACTAAGTCAAATTTTACATAGTAATTAGCATCCACACTCAGTTACAAAATAACACAAACTTTATAATTATTAAGAAATCCAAAGAGTTTCCATGCAGTGAAGATAAAAAGAATTGTTTTATAACAGAACTTCAAATGATAAAAAGAAAAATAAGTATTAGGGCAGAAGCTCTGAAATACAGTAAATGCCTTATTTCTTCAAGCAGAAAAGAAACATTTTTTTCTAAATAAACTCACATAAATGTTTAGTCCTTTAAAATATTGGTGGCCTACCATAAAACTGAAAAACCCAAGGCTCTGAAAAACTGCTAAATAGTAATTCCCGTGTCTTTAAAAAACTAAAAACAAATCATAATTATTGAAATTAATTTAACTTCCAAACAATTTGTTCTACTTTCTGCATATCACACAGAATTATTACTTGAATATGAAATGGTTGAGAATTTCCCCATGGAGTGCACAAATTAAACTATGTAATCTGTTTGTTTTTTTAAAAAAAGATATATATTTGAAGATTCTAAAAAACAGCACAATAAACTTCAAATAATAGTTATAGTAATGATTAATAATATCTACAAAATACAGTATATACACTTTTGTGCGGGATTTTTCAATTGCATCAATTTATATATTTTCGAAAGATTCATGGGCATTCACTTCACTTAAAAATGATTAATATATTCTGATTTTAATTATTATTATTTTTATTAAAAAAGTTTTTATTTTCCATTTATTCATACAAAATACAATTAACCATTGGTACCGCCTGCCCATTCCCCCCCAGGCTGCTTCCCTCCTCTTTCTCCTCTCCTACTCTCTTCCCCTCCCCATCTCCTCTAACCATCCTACTTCCTCCCTACTCCTTCCTCCCCTCTCACACACATGAATGCAGCATAGGGGAAATGCCCAAGCATTTGCCATGACTATATTATCATTACCCACCCACTCACCCACCCACCCACCCTCAACCCTCCCCCCCTCGCTTCCCAGAGCAGAGTACAGGGTTATTAATAAGAAGGTTAACAATAATAAAAAAAGGAAAAAAAAGAAAGAAAAAAGAAAAAAAACATCATACTTAACCTTTAACTCCCCTTAAATTAAGACATATAAACAAATCTCTACAACAGTTACTATAATATTTACTCATAAAATAAATGAAACTTTATAGTACCATATTTTTTCTGAATATAATCTATCCATCTTCTCCATACAATAATATATCTTTCTTATGTATGATCCTTCAAATAAACAGAAATTTTTGCCATTGCTGCAAAGTTAGAAACTTTAAATATCCATTCTTCTAAAGTAGGCAACGAGTCCTTCTTTCAATACGAGCCTACTAATAACCTTGCTGCAGTTAATAAATTCAACATTAAAGTAGTTTCTTTGTCATTTAATCATTTTAATTATTGAAAGGAATATGCTTTACTGGCTTTGTACTCTTCACAAAAATTATACCACTGTATAGAAGCTCTCTGAGTACTAATTATTACTGGATGATCTATTGTAGCTTGCTGGCCTTCTATGATTAAAATAAAATAAACTCTAGGACAATCTCAGACTCCCTTGTCTAGATTTAACAAAATAACCTATGGCTTATTCAGAAATAATGGTTTCAGGAAGACATAAAAAATTGCATACGAATAGTATTTGCATTAAATATTTTATTTCCTCGAGTTTACATTCTGTTTATATTTGAAAAGTATAACATATCTGATTTTTACAATGTTTTCATTACAAAACTATTATTCTATAATTTATTTTCACCAAATTTGTCATAGCTAAAGTTCTATTTTTATTCTTCCACAACTATTTCTTTGAATGTAGATTACAGCTCTTATTATATCACATCAATTCTAATAATTCTTTTTAGAAGATAGAGAAGCAAAGAATATTTCTTGGCTCTTCATTTTTATGACCTCTAAAGCAACCAAGCATGACTTATTAAGAATTATAAATGTCCACTATTACATTATACTTGTCTAAATTTCATGTACTCATTATCATTGCTTATGAAAAATCAATTATTTTAAATATGATTGGCCTCCATATGGAAAAACATACATTTCACATCTATTTCTTGCACTATAAGTCTCTGAAATGAAAATTGCATACAATTTAATTGAATTTTAATTCTAGACTTATGATTCTTGAGATCTTGAAGCAATTCTTAAAATTTAATATTTTCTATTATGAAAGTCTACTAGAAAATGTTTTATTATTTATTGGTACAAATGAGAGATTTCTAGAAGGCCCTTCTAGAGAACTATTAATATCGATTCTATGTACATTTACAAATAGTAGGTCCAATGGAGGATCTATGCAGCTCAGATTCAACGATCAGCAGATAGAGATCCTTGGCACATAAAACCTACATCTAATGAAAAAGGAAAAAGAGGTACTGAAATAAGTTTCTTGTCCCTTGCTGATTCAAGAATAGCATCATCATCTACTAATCTTGGAATTAATACTGGGATACATGTGTTGGCAATTGCTTGCACAGCACGTGCCTGGGCACATTAGCATCTGTTGGCAGACCTTGACACATAAGGTGGACTGAGAACAAGAGCTCATGACCAATTCAGGTCGTCATTGTGCAACTGGGCAATAAAATCTAGCCATTTGTAAAGAAGTTAGCCTTCACTGCACAGTCAAAATCAAGAATTATGACCCACATTTTCTGATACTCATAGCATATGGTATAAACTAATAAAGAGGCCTATTTGTTGAGAAGCGGTGAACTCCATGATAATAGGTAATGAATATTTTTTTCATTGTTTTGTTCTTGTCTGTTGACTCAGATGAAATGTATAAAATAAATGTGAAAAGGAAATTAGTTATATAATCTACAGTTTACATTACAGTAATTAATATAATTACATATTAACATGTCTCATGTTTTATACAGATGATGTTTAAGTTATCTTTTTCTCTTTGATGGGGCAAACATGTATCTTAATTTACTCTATTTTCAAATTTCAACACAGAATTTGGAACTGTTTATGCTTTTCTCAAAGATCCTTACTAGTGTATAAATGAACAAAATAATGCCACTATAATTAGTACACTAAACATAAAAAGGATATGTGTAAAATGCAATTCATATTTACAGCAGCAAAGCTAGTATTGTTGGCAGAAATTAAATTGCCATTGATTGATGTGATTTGGAAAATTTTACCTCTGATGCTTGTCATGCATTTACATTCTGTTCTAAAAGATACATACTCAATTATGACAGCTAGCTACCTAAGTACATCTCAAATTTAATTGCTTCATGTTTCTAAAAAAACCACATTTCACTCGTATTAAAATGACTATTATGACAAACAAATTTAAAATACACACTTAAGCCTCAATCAACAGGTAACACTATTCTTATTTTATTTTATCCAAATGATCTTTAACAATTCAATACTAACTAAAGACCATCATGAAACAACAAAATGCACATACAGAATATTACCCACCCTAGCATTTGTTTGGTTTTTTATTTTGTTTTTGTTTAGAAATATTATTTCAAATCCTGTAGAAATTCTGATGCAGTTGGAACATATTTATTACACTATTACAAACAGTATTAAAGCAACTGGCATGGACTTCTATTTAATTGAACAAATAGACAGACTTCAGTCTATTTTAATGCAGAATAAGGCATGTTTCCTTCCAATGGATCACATTTATATAGAGCAGTCAATTGAAGGGCATCCTGTTATAAGACCATTATTTTTGTTGACACAGTTTGTTGACACATTTTTTTTCATAGGCCTTAATGGCAACATCATTATAAGCACAGAAGAAAACTACATCCAACACATACTAAGATAGATTTGGACTAACTGCACAAAATTTAAGTGGGCAACTTTTAGTTCTTTAGAAATTAATGTAACTCCTTTCAGAGACCTCATCTATAGATGAGGACATGATAACGGTAAATGTTTATTTGTTTATTTAATTTAAAATTTAGATATCAAACAAATAGAGTTTCCAATAAACTCTATTATAACTTTATTATATATATTTTATGAATTGTGACCTGCCCAAACTCTGGGAAATATCCTCTCCTTGGTTAGCTTCCATCTATTGTTCTTGTCTTACCTTCAGTTACTTGTGGTAACCCTCAAATATTGGAACACTGCTATCAAGTTACCCTGAGTCCTTTTCACTGGATTAGACACCTTTCTTCATTTGTTTTAGCCTCCTAATTATCTTTCTTGCTCTTCTCTGCACTCTTTCCATAGTCTTTATATTAAAGCACACTTTATTATAAAAACTATCTGGAGACAATAAAATTCCATTTTCAATCGACTGTTGAAAAGGAACACTGGCAAAGCATTAATACCACCCATATCAGAATGTCCAAAACCTGAAAAGAGACACCCAAAACCAATATAAAAAAAAAAATCACAAGTCACAAAAAACAGGTTCATAGAGTATTTACCTATTTATGACCCAGCTATTCAGAGAAAACAGCATACATGTTGCCATTTAGCTCATTCTTTAGTTCTGACATTCTCTTCATTGCCAGAAAGTCCACAGTTGATAAGACTGTAGGAAATAAAATGTTGAAAAAAGATATCTAGGGTGATATTGATAAAAGGAAAAAATAGAACCAATCAACCCAGGATTGATTATGTATTTGATTATGTATTTATTTTATTAGATTTAGAAGCTGACCAACTTCAGGAGATTCTGCACAGCTTACATGTTAAAAGTGGGGGGAGGGAAATCCAGTAATATTAACAGAAAAAAATAACATGGGCATCCAGAAGAAAAACAATGGAAGAAAAAAAATCAATAGAGGTTCAACCACCAACCTAATCCCAAACCGGGGAAATAACCAAGTTTTTCAAAGACAGATCTACAGGAACATGACAGAAAAGATATGCATCCTATGTCCTGATAGATTATACTGTTTGACTGAAGGAACCTTAAGTGTGTCTACCCTACTTAACCTTACTAGGCCAAAACTATTGGAGGTAGATAGTCCAATAAATAACTATTATTGTTACTATTGTTAGTAACACTTTACTTGCACTTGGAAACCAACTGACAACTGGTGTACTTCACAGAGCAGTGTTCATGGCGCCAATTGCTACCTGCACTGGTACATTCTGGAACACCTGTAGTTTACAAGTGGTTTTCATGAACCACCCTATATTAACGCTTTGCAGTGATGTCCCAAAGGAGCTTTTTCAAAAGGCAACTGGACTTTCTTTGTTTTTTCCTTGAAGATGTTTCATCCAAGAAGCTGCTTGGGAACTGAAGAAAATAAGCATGGTTATAACTTTGTAATTTTCTCATTTTATTACTGACTTTAATACATATTTTTATTAGTAGAGTTTAATCCAAAAACATACAATTTAAAAAGAATATTCGGCAAAATCATATACAACTCTTCAATACTAGCAATTCTACTTACACTTGTGAAGATGGGATACAAACAGAATGAATCTATGTACTTCTCACAGTCTCTCAGGGATGTAAGGATTTCAAACAAGAACAAAATATCTCTCCCTTCCCCATTCTCTCTTTCTTTTTATTTCTCCCTAATACATAAACACACACACACACACACACACACACACACACACACACACGAATATGCAATGAAAAGTTTCAGCTCAAAGCATTTTCTATTTAAATGCAAATTCGATTTTTTAAAAAGGGTCCTTCAGTAATCTAACCTAAAATACTCAGATAAAATCAATCTGAAATGGTACAGGGAATTAATGTTATATGAATGCTTTAGTTTACTTTCTATTTTGTATACTTGATGCATGTTTTATTCTGCTTAGGTCTCTTTTTAATCACTCATTTCTATAAAGAATTATGTTTAATATCCCTAATGTTAAACAAAATAGTAGCATACACACATACACACACACACACACACACACACATGATGTGATCTGTTACAAAATTTTGGAATGGAGGAGGGAAATAAAACTTTATGAATATCATTGTAATGACTATATGTGATATGTTTTTATTATATTTAGGTAGGAAGAGGAAAACAATCTCCAAGAAATTGAAAATTCTACATTATATTGACACAAGGACAAACTCTTCAAGCATAACTCATCAGTGTTGATACTTTCAAATACATAAAACATTACATCTGCTCCTTCCATGCACTGCACTGGCTGTAAATCTTCAAAAGAAAAAGAGTTCAATGTCATTTCAGCCACTGTAAGCTACAGTTTACAGCAGAAAGATAAAAATAGTCACATTGTCACTGACATCCACACCACTTTTCTACCGCAGTATTTCTGTGTTCTAATTTATCTTTGCGGCTGAAGAACAAGCAATCAATTGTAAGTAACAAATGTGATTTGATTCTAGTCAGCAGCAATTTTCTCCAGCTTTTTCTCCATCCTTCAAATATATGTATTATATTAACACCTATTTTCAAGCCCAGCAATCTTTAGAGAAAAATATTAAGTCTTAAAATATATAGTAAGTCCTGTAAGCAGGTTAAAAAAGATGCTAGGCAGGATAACTTAAAAATCATTTAAAAATCTGCCTGGAACCTTACATATATTTAAGAGATATTATATTTTCATGAATTTGCCTTCTTTTTAAAGGTGTATCCTGTTTCCCCCACCAAACAGAAAAAAAATCATCAGCCCCTCTTATGTAACATCATATGGGCATCTTAATACACATATTAAGCAACTTAATGAGAAATTATTTTGAATGGCATTTGTTCTTTTTTGTTCAGATATTTCAGATATGCTTTCATTATTATTCATTATTTCTTATTTACTGGGCTGTTCATAATGTCTCAGAAGTACCCATTTTCTGTGCTAAAATAAGAGAGTAGTTCCTCTTGCTGATTTATTTCCATAAAGAGATGACGATGATGATGATGATGATGATGATGAGATAGGAAACTGCTTGATATTCTACTATTTTAATTTGTCATGCTAATATAGTCACATGAAGGGACATTATAGATATAGAAGGTAACTGATTGGGAATGTATTATTTCTGAAACCAATTCAAAGCGTTTGATGATATTTAAGTTTTTTTTATAGCTTGGAATGAGGATAATGTAAAACCACCAGTTTTAGAGCAATAATATCAAATGGTATGCTTCTCAATGTCTTGAACAGACTTCAACTTTTGATGACTAGATGGATGCAATAGGTATGGAACACGATAGGCTTACTTACTGAACACTTGTTTAGTGACATTAAAAGTTACAACAGTGTGACAAAATAACTTTATGATCAATTTATGACCATTTACAACATTCACAGTCTCCCTTAGTCACGTGATCACCATCACAATCAGTACCTGATGTTCAATCTGCTGTTTTTTTTCTTTTTTTTTCCTAGCCATATTATTTTTGTTTGCCCTTCCTAATTGTACCATACTTCGCTTCTAAGTCCAGACAAAATCTGAATGGCATCCAGTATATTTTGTTCTTTTTATAGTAAGGTGACCAACCGTCCTCCTTTAGGGAGGACAGTCCTCCTTTTGTGAGTTCTGTCCTCCCTCAAAAAGTGTCCTCCTGTATGTCCTCCTTTTCAATATTTGAAAACTAATCTGCAGGGCTTTTTTTTCCTCATAGAACGCTCAGAACGGCGTTCCGGCACCTTTTTTGATGGTTTTTTTTTCAACTTTTGCATGAGCTGTGCTACTCCCCCTATTGGCTTTCAAAAACCAATAGAATTGCTGCTGAGCGTGCCAAAACACCAGGCCGGCAAACTTTGCACATGTAAGTTGTCTGCAGCGAAGGCGAATTGGCAGGAACTTTGCACCCCTCCCTGCTACCCAACTACACCATCTCCTAGTTAGTCCCGAAGATATCTGGAGGAGACTGGAGCAGTGACGCCACGGTAACTTTCTCTTGATCTTCGGCCCTGCTAGGGCAATAATGGCTGCGGGCACAAGAGGCAGGGATGGCGGGGCTGCTGCGGGGGTGTGAGGGGCCGGCTGCCCCCCTGTGATGTGGGAGCCGTGGGGCCTGCTCTACACAGGGCTGCACAGGGTGGGCGGTGGTGCTGGCGGGGTGGCTGCAGGTGGGTGTGTTGACGGCGGGCTGCCCTCCGGGGCCAGAGCCAGCGCAGCTGATGTTTTGGGAGCTGCGGGGCCTGCTCTACAAAGCGGGGCAGCAGTGCTGGTGGGGCGGCTGCAGGCGGGGGCATGGCATGTAAGCATAATTACAATATAAAATGTTATTGTTACAAATGTTTTTTATTATGTATTTATCATATTATAGTGTATTCTGTATTATTGTTACAATGAATAAAATGTTTCTTTTATTTACGATATTTTTTTCTTCAATTTATTTGTGTCCTTTTCATTGTAAAAAAGTTGGTCACCTTATTTATAGCACCAAGGAGATATATTTTTTTTTTAAAAAAAAACACTAGTGTAATTAAAGTTCTTTCCTGCTTATAATTTTTATCTGACTTTTAAATTCTAGCATTCTTTTAATTTTTAAGTTAATTGAAGCTGGCAGTACATTCAACTAAATGAGTAAGTTTTGTGACTTGCCAGTCCATTTCCCCCCTTTTATTCTTGCAACTTTTGAAAAATATAAAATATATTATGAATATATAATGTACAGCACAGATATATCTATGATGAATAAAAGAGTGAATATTTTTCTTTCTTTTCCAGTAGCTTGTTGAAACTGAACTGCTTATGTAATCATAGCCATAACTGGTTTGATTCAGATGTACGAAAAAATCAGTTTGGCATTATATAAATATGGCCAATTAAATAAACACTACTTTTGTGATGAACTTTCTTATTCCATGTGTTCTAAACCACAGTTTGAAATTCCGAACCAATAAAACAATGGTTTGCTCTTGCACAAAATTATAATATAATGATATATTCATCCTGATATAGTAATTTTGCTGGTTTAATTTCAGCAGCAAAGAAGGGACTACTGCATGTGATAATGAGGAACACATGAACCCAGGTTCATTCTCACATTAGCTATTCAAATCTTTATTACTGCAAATATTCAAACATTATGTAGATACCATTAAATTGTGTACCATCAGTAAATGTCACCAAGAACTGATTATAGTATATGTAATTGAAGAATGGATTACATATAATTGAAGTCAATTGATTCCAAAAGCAAGTCTTAGATTCCAAATTATAATTTTAGCTACGTAGATAGAAAATACCATTGAATTAAAAATATATGTGCTTTAGTCAATAGCCTAGTACTGAGAATGGAAGCTTATATATGTTTACATTAAACCCAAATCTAACTTCCATTACACTATATGAACAATAAAATAGCTGACTTCCCAAACATATTACAGATTTCTTTCACACTGAAAACCTTTTTATAAGCACAATGACCAATCTTTGCTTAATCATAGTACAAGTGTACATAACGTCTGAGCAGAGAAGTCATCTAAAACCTGTCAAACAGAATCTTTACATGTCAAACAATCAGAGATATGAACTGACAGAGACATATTCAATTTCACATTCAGTTCAAAATCAGTGCTGGAAACATGCCCATAAAAATGTGCAGTATGAGCAGCAGTGCATGCCCAAATATGTTGCTTGTGTATTCAGGGCAAGAGAATTCTACTGTTAGCACCAGTTGCCACACAGCCATCAAGCAAGTCTTTAAAGCAAAGGCAGGGGTTTTTTTGTCATAGAACACCCAGAACGGAGTTCTGACACCGTTTCTGGATGAAACCTTGTAGGGTAGGCAAGGCAGCTTGTATGACATGTTTGAGTTCCGGCACCTTTTTTTTTTTTTTTTTACAAAAAAAGCACTGAGCAAAGGCATAACCATAACCAAATGCCACTTCTGAGAAAGCTCCCTCTGTTATTTTATACAAGAAGGACCTTAACAGATGACTTTAAAGCATGAGCCAATATGAGATGAAATGATTTTTTTTCTAATGTCACTGATACTGGTTCAGAGGCAAAAACTGTGTAATAATCTTTAAACAAATAAATTGAACATGTAATAAAATTATGGCTTTTAATTTAATGAAATCAAATTGAGGGAGTGGGACAGTTAACTAATGGTATA